>NC_044557.1:35575355-35884998 GCF_007565055.1 Rhinopithecus roxellana
TAACACCTTATTAAAAATGATTTCAATCGACTGAAAAAACTTTCCAGGAACAGGGCCCAAAGGAGAAAAAGTAGAAAGACCTTTAAAAATAAAAATCATAACTTGTTGGCCAGGCTCAGTGGCTCACGCCTGTAATCCCAGCACTTTGGGAGACTGAGGTGGGCGGGTCACGAGGTCAGGAGATAGAGACCATCCTGGCTAACACGGTGAAACCCCGTCTCTATCGGAAAATACAAAAAATTAGCCAGGCGCGGTGGTGGGCGCCTGTAGTCCCAGCTACTCGGGAGGCTGAGGCAGGAGAATGGCGTGAACCCGGGAGGCGGAGCTTGCAGTGAGCCGAGACCGCGCCACTGCACTCCAGCCTGGGTGGCAGAGCGAGACTCCGTCTCAAAAAAAAAAAAAAAAAAAACATAACTTGTTATCAGCTTTCAGCTAAGCTGGCTTCTGACCTTAGAGTTCTTTAAAAAAAAAAAAAAAAAAAGTTTTCAAATCTCTTATCAGATTTTCACCAGCACAACCAGCCAATATTCCTGGCTTTTGAACTTTTTTTTTCTGTTAAACCGAAGATATCTTTCCAAGTGACTCACTAAAATCAATAAGCCTTAACCAAGGTTATTACTGAAACTAAGGACGCCTAGACAGCTCCAAAGAGTTGCAAAGCAGTTCTCACAAGATGCAGGACTACAACAAAGATGGCTTAAAGAAAGGAAAGTTTTGCTAGCCTCAAACAGGGAATAACCCACATTTCTGTACAGCCATATTCTCTAGGGTCTCAGCTTCTCAGCTGACCATCTACCTACAAAGACCCAAAAGCCTCGTGTGGTCTCAGAGATGGAAGAAGACAGGCAATCAAAACCTGTTGTTGGAAGGGAAAAGGATCAGTAACAAAAGAGTACCCCCAAAAGTACCTTTTTAGAAGTATAACTTTACAATGGTGTACTTATCCTCGTAGTGACTCAGTCCAATAAGTCTCTTCATGAAAAACCCAGGAGGTATTTTTCCAGATTTAGAATAAGCTTTCACCATATAAGCAAGAGAAGTTTCTTGGAGAGAGCATAGAAAAGGCAACCTCAATGATTATCCAAGAAAGAGAGAGAGAGAGAGAATTCACTCCGAGGAATAGGCTGAGATAGTAAAATACTTGCTGCCACAGATGGCTGTGAATAGTGCTTGTTCTGCTGAAGTCTTAGGGAAGAAAAAAAAAAAAAAACCATAGCATTTGTGCATACAGTGCTGCCAATATCCCACAGATCTGGGGATATTGTTAACAGACCTGTTAATCCATGACACTGGGTAGCTTCTCCTGGGATTGCTCATTGCCAGGACTAACCAGACAACAACGTTGAGAAGGCAAAAGCCTCTTATGGATGGGACTTTTTATTAAGACAAACTCTCCTGAGAGCTTGACACATTTGGAACAAAAAGTGTGCTGCTTAAAATTGTGTGTGTCTTGGGTTCCAGACTTTTCAGACAGGGCTACTGGACATGATGTGAAAATCATACTCAGAATGACAGCACTCCCACTTGGTCACAAGTCAAGCTCTCAAAACCATTAAAACAAGAGGAGAGGAGAATCTCATTCAGTTTTTATTCATGGTTCTCATATTCTCTACCAGTGGGACAGAATCTATCTGAAGGGATAACCCAAACCTTCATTTCATAAGCTCTGAGTCCTTGGTGCCCCTAACTTTGTTGAGTTAATGTAGTTTTTCTTAATTATTACCACATAGAACTCTTGGGTGAATTCCTTTGGGTGGAAATATGGTCTTTCTTACCCCTCTTCTATAGCTGAAACCCAATTTCTCCTTAGTAATTCAGATCATGAAAAGTCTCTTCATGAAAATCCCAGGAGGGGCTAGAATTTGGCTAGCACCATGACTCCCCTTTTCTGAAGGTCAATTCAATAGTAAAAGAAGCTGTAAATGGCTATGTGACAGTTTCAGTTTCTAATTTATTACAACCATAACTGTATTCTCTAATCAAATAATTCTCTTGGGCACTAAGACCTCTAAATTTTCTGAATCAAAGCTTTTTGGTACAGTAAACAAACTTAGTAAGTAGGTTATTAGATGTAATAGTAAGAGACACATAGTCACTTTTATCTATTGTTTCCTGACCCTTGTCTTATGCAATAGTGTTTCTGCACCAAATATTGGCCATGTGTTTAAAGTATATCGATATCCTCTAAAGCAAATTATAAATCTTGCAGGATGCTTTCTCTCAGGTAGCACCATAATTGAGTCTTAGCTTGGTTCTTTGTCAATCTTTAGTTGATTCTAAGTCAATCAACTGTGTCTAGGTGGTAAGGAAGCTGGCAACCCCAGTGAGTTCTGTTGGAATGAGCTCTTCGCTATGTCTACTATGCCATAAAATAAATTCTGCAGTCTGAGGCAATGATGTGTGGGATACTACGGTGATGACAAGACATCTGTAAGTCTACCCACAATGGTGTTTCTGAAGCTACTTTGGTGAGGAAAGCCAATTTATATGTGAAATGTGTAATTTTTCTATGAGAACATATTACTGCCTTTTCCTTATGTAAGTGGGTTCAGTGTAATCAACAGGTCAGCCGCTGAATTATCTCCCCAGGGAATGGTGCCATATTGGGGCTCATTACATTGATGTCAAATTGGGAAAGAACCAGTTCAGACTTAGTGAAGGGAAGTCAGGATTTTGAGTCATGTATGTAGCCCACATTTCTGCCATCATGTAATTGACACTTTGTAATGGAACCCATTAAATTGACAATAGGGTGCCTGGCAATTAAAAGGATCACACACAGGATGGATTGTCTTATCCTCTTGATTACTGAGAGACTCCTCTCAGTGGAGACCTTTACTAACCTTTTATCATCACCTTTCCATCAGAAATCCTTGTCTCCAAAGGGTATTTATATTTGAAGCCTGTGCCCATCTCAGGAGATACATCCACACATTTCCACCCATCTGCCTGATTGTCAGATATTTAATATTGTTGTTTCCAAATCTGTTATCCCAACAACCCATTAGCCACTGTACATAAAACAGAGTAGATATGTATTTCAGGCCTTTTCTCCTAGAACATGAAGCAGACAACCAGATGTACCTGAAGTTCTGCCCACTGGGAAAGTTTCCCTTTACCATCATCTTTCAGGGATAACCTGAATGAACGTGTCATGAAGTAGTTGTTTACATCCAGTTTGTGCCTTTATGGTGCTGGCCCATTCATAAGCTGGGCCATGCTTTTCCTCTTCTATTAACTAATTATAGGAATTCTTCATAACACCATAGCTGGGAGTTACGGGAGAGACGGCAAAGCAGTAGGGTCAGGTACTACGAAAATTTAGGCTGCATACTTATGAAATTTTTTTATGCTTCCTTACCTGCTAGAGCCCTGCTTTGTACATATTATTTCCATTTTACAACAAAATATTGCTACAAACATTCAATTTTATGATTCATTAGATCAGGTAATAAACAATTGATGATTAACAATTCAAGTTAGATAAGTACTTGGTGTTCCACGGCCAGACCTCCAGTCTCTGCCAGAGCCCAGTAGCAAGCCAGGAGCTCTATTTGAATGAAGAAGTGTTGTAAGCAGAACAGTGCATGCCCTTACTAAAAAATCCTGGAAGTATGCACTGTGATTCTCCTAATGAGGCCCCTCTGTCTGCCATAGTCATTTCCAACACCATTGGGTGGGTCATAAGACTCAAATGGCAGGGCAGTTGGTGCTACAGCTTGAACCTACTGCAAAGCCTTTTCTTACTTCATGCCCCATGCAATACTGACAGCCTGACAGCTGGATGCTAAGTAGTCTGGAGCAGCAAGCTCCAGTGTGGTAACATGTTGCTTCTAACATCCAAGGGGCCAATCCGATGTGCGTCTTTCCTCACTGACATGGCAGCACCTGAACTAATTAATATGAGGCTCATTTCTGTCCTCTGGCATATGCCATCTTACTAAAGCACCTCATTTGCTGGCTATATCCTGCTCACCAGACCCAATTAACATATAATAATGTAACAGACCAGTGTGCTGAATAGTTTCCATTTCCACTCCAGGTACACCGACTATTCTTTCCTGTGTGCCACACAATTTTCTGTGTGCCACAAAGCTGGCCTTTATTGACTTCCTCAGTGGGCTCCCTTGACCTCTGGCTTCAAATTGTGACATGGAAGCAAAATCAGAGATAAAATAATGACACAATATTTTTTTGGTGGTAAAATATACGTAACATGATATTTATCATTTTAATCTCTTGTAAGTACACAATTAAGTTCAGTTTAACATATTCATTCCCAAATTATTCACCACTATCTGTACATACGTTTTCATCACTCTCAACAAAAACTCTGTACCCATTAACCAATAATTCCCCTCCTCCTACTCCCCCAGCTTCTGGTAACCTCTATTCTACTTTCTGTCTCTATAAAGTTGCCTATTATATGTATCCTATGTAATAGAAAGCTAAAGTTTTCTAATAGAAAACTGAAGTAATAGTTTTTACCTTTGCTTGGAACATTACTGATCCTTGTTTCATTTCTCAGAATCAAAGAAACTGATTTTGAGTTTTTTATGGCCTTTAATAATTGAGTAAGGTATAATACACCTGTGAACAAAATTTGGAGCATATTTGTTTCTCTGTCTCCGCCTGGCTTCTCCAGAATTTGGAAACTAGTTGTGAGTATTCTTAACTTATGGCAATATAGTTGTTTGCATCAGTGCAATAAAAATCCATGGAATGGTTCCATATTTGTTTTTCTCTGCCTGACCTATTTTACTTAACATAATGTTTTCAAGGGCCATCCATGTTGTAGTATATATCAAATTACATCCCCTTTATGGCTGAATAATAGTTCATTTTATGTGTGCAGCACATTTTCTTGATCCATTCATCTGTCCACGGATCCTTGGATTGCTTCTTCTTTTGGTGATTGTGAATAGGGCTGTTATGAGCATTTGTACACAAATATCTGTTTTAGTCTTTACGTTCAGTTTCTCTGGATATATACCCAGGAGTAGACTTTCTGGGTACTGCAGTAGTTCTCTGCTTAACTTTTTGAGGAACTGACATGTTATTTTCCATAGAGGCTTTAACTGGTACAATCTTTTAATCCTTGCCAACCAGCAGGTCATGGGTATAAATCAATGGTCATGGGGAAGAGGTGGGGGAGTTGATGAATCAGATGTAGTCCTCAACATTCCCAAAGTCAAAATATAGTAGTTTTATTTAATTGCAAAGCTGGCTTAGAGTTCATAACCAATGGGGCTTAGTCCTTTCATGGATTCTTTTAACAAATTCTGAATTTTGATGCCATAGGGGATGATAATTGTATGGAAAAACATGTGATAGAGACAGGAGACTGCCAAATGCTACCCAGGTCATTGTGCGCAGGGGGCTTGCTCTAACATGCCCATGGTGAAAAATTCTGTCCCTTAACACATGTGCATTAAGGAAAATAAATAAATGTGGAATAGCTCAGACCAGGAGTCTACCTGCACACTGGGAGAATGGGGTCGAGCCACCAGGAATTCACACCTTATGCAGGAGAGAGGAGCCTAGCCTCTTCAGCTCATGTGTGGTGGCCTGGTATTCAATTTGTGAGGTGGGAGCCTATTGGCAGGACCCCCTTTTTACACTGGGAGCTTTATTTTAATAAATTCCAGTCTCCCCTGGGGACAGTGGCTCACGCCTGTAATCCCAACACTTTGGGAGGTCAAGGCGGGCAGAACACCTGAGGTCAGGAGTTCAAGACCACCCTGACCAACATGGAGAAACTCTGTCTCTACTAAAAATACAAAATTAACTGGGCGTGATGGTGTATGCCTGTAATCCCAACAACTTGGGAGGCTGGGGCAAGAGAATTGCTTGAACCTGGGAGGCGGAAGGTGCAGAGAGCTGAGATCGCGCCATTGCACTCCAGCTTGGGGTGCAATGAACAAGAGCGAACAAGAGTGAAACTCCATCTCAAAAAATATAAATAAATAAATAGATACCACCATCCTCACCTTTCAATGTGTCCACGTGCCTAAGTTTTCCTGGTCATGACACAAGAACCCAGATTGTAGCTTAACTAAAAAGCAGAAAATCTTGCATTATTTTCATGACCCGTATGGGCATATGAGAAAAGGTTGTCAATCACAATGTTGTCAATCACAATGAGGTTTTTATGTTAAATTATTGCAAACCATGGAGGTAACCAAATTTCTTTGTCAATCATGTTTCCAACTGTAACTACCCTGGACAGTTTGTTATTCACAGACAATTGTTGTTTTGTTTTGATTCTTTTCAAAAGTTGGTTTATAATCAGCTATAGGACTTTGACAGGTGCTCTCAAATGCAGGTTTCTGATAACTTTGGAGATTATAACATCGGAATAAAGGAAAAACGTACAGGACTCATGAAGAACTGAAATGTTCATGAATATCAAACAGAACAAGAGTTAACAGAATGGACTGAACTAATAGAAAACTGAAGTAATGTTTTTTGACTTTTGCTTGGAACATTGCTGATCCTTGTTTTGTTATTCAGAGTCAAAGAAACTGATTTTGAGCTATTTATGGCCCTTAATAATTAAGTAAGGTATATTCCTGAGAACAAAATTTGGAGCATATTTGTTTCTCTGCCTGGCTTCTCCAGAATTTGGAAACTAGCTGTGAGTATCCTTAACTTATGATAATATAGTTGTTTGCATCAGTAAAATAAAAATACATTTTCTTTTGCAACAGGACACAACTGGAGAAACTTATTTTTTTACCAAAGCATTGACTGGAAGGGTATGTTTCCTTTTAAGGAGTCAAGCTCGACTTGCAGAGCCAATAAAAGTCCCTTGGGAAAACTGGACTTCTCTACACAGTCCCTGTGTAGACAAGTTTCCTAACCTGCAAATAAAGAATGAGTGAGGAAAGAATGTCACTTTCTGGCTGGGCACGGTGGCTCATGCCTGTAATCCCAACACTTTGGGAGGCTGAGGTGAGTGGATCACTTGAGACCAGGGGTTTGAGACTAGCCTGGCCAGCATGGAGAAACTCTGTTTCTTCTAAAACACACAAAAACTAGCAGGGCATGGTAGTGCACACTTGCAGTCCCAGCTACTCAGGAGGCTGAGGCACGAGAATTGCTTGAACCCAGGAGGCAGACGTTGCAGTGAGCCAGTATCATGCCACTACACTACAGAGCAAGACTCTGTCTCAATGAAAAAAAAAAAAGAAGTCACTTTCTAACAGGCCCAGGAACTCCATGTTCTTGGGACCTCAAGAAGAGAGAAGTTTACCCAACTCACAGGTATTTGAGTAAAAAACTCATGGCTGGGCTCGGCTTTAGAAAGTTCTATCTGAGATTCTTTGTGGAATAGAGTTCCATGAAAGCCAATTTTAAAAGCCTATGTAGAAATAATTATTCTTGCTGCACTTTATGCAAATGATCAGGCCAAGTATAAGACTAAAGTTTATTTTACGAACAACTCAGTCCCATTATGATTTGTTTTTAACAAAAATGAGGACTGGAGAGAAAGAAATTGTGTTTCAGGGTTTATCATACATTTGTCATGAAATTCTATGCACATTAGTTGTTATTAAGTTTTTGCCTACATTTTAATCTAACCCCGCTTATTCCTGTGGACCAACCAGCAATCTCTGACTGCAGCTCAGAAGGAACAAAAGGGATGGGTAATGTAAAAATCTGGATCAATATTCTAGTTCTGAACAATTATTCTGCAAATCCTGCCAAGTGATGGGAATAAATAAGGTGCCCATAATACAGAGGTTTCCTTTTTGGGAAAGTGAGACCAAGGTAGCTAACCAAAGCCAAGCCTCATGCACTCAAATCTTAGCAAGGGTAATTCTAGCCACCAGTTATCTGGGTGTGTCACAAGACATCCTTTTCTCTCTCGTGTTGGAGGAGGACTCAATTCCACAGCTTTGCCTTAGCATTTGGCTTATGATAAAGAATCCATGTAATCCCTTGAGACACATTTTTGTCCAAATTCAGTTCCAAGCTTAGAGTCAAAGCCTTAGGAAAGAAAACTGGATCAGAGGGATCCAGAGGCAGACAATAAAGGAAGTTAAAAGGCATAGCACAAGTGAGCTTGACTAATTCCTCCTGTTTCATGGATAAAAATCATGCTAGTATTCATGGCATAAATGAGGTCTAGGGAAATTGAAGGCCACTGACAGCATGGGAGATAGGATATAAGTGGGTAAGAGCTTTCTGTGTTGTAGGCACTGCAAGATCATCTGAAACTTTATTTTGGAATCACCAAGCTAAAACAGCTTGTTTCAAAACTTAAGTGACAGAAAATCATTCAATCTGTTTTCCTTATCTAAAAAGAGAGGAATTGGACTAGACACTTTCTTAGGTGTAAGCGTTATAGTTCTAAAATATTTGAAAATATTCAATCTAAAATTTGCTTTTTCTCCTGTAATATCTTAAATGACAGTATTAATATGATTAATGTTATATCTAGAAAGTATAAAAATCTTCTTTGTCATGAAAGACCTTCTATATGGTATAAAAGTAAAACAAACCTAAATAGCCATCTCTACTTGGCATGTAGCATCTAGAATTCACACTAAGAAAAGCCCTCCTCCCAAGTGATGTCCCACTCCCAGCAAGGATGACAGCAGCAGAGTCATAATTGAGGAAGGAATTTTATATAAGGGAAGCTATTTTCTCTGTTACACTTACAATTTAACGTCAGATTAAGAATATGAAAAATGCCAATTTGTCTGGTTTCAGAGAATGTTAACACATAATTGCTCCGCTACATGAAAGTCGTTTGTATAGATCGTCATAGTCTGGGAATAGGAATAAGTATCTGAAGGCAGAGTTTTTAAAAAGAATGAGGCACCCAGGCATCTGTAGCCTGTTTATTCAGTGGTAACCTACTTTTTTTTAGGGTAGTGTACTAAAAGAGTTGGCTACCCAGTGTTGTAAATATCCAAAGGCCAATGCCAGCATGTGCTTACTTAGCCTTGCCCTTTGAGTTAGTTCTGGAAAACAGCTATACAAATTAACTCTCATCCTATTAGCCAAGTTCAAATAATACTTCAAAACAGCATTTGCTTTTTTATACTACACAAAAAATTGGTATCTTCCTGATTTAAATATTTCCAAAATGTATTTTTATACAGCTTACATAAACTATAAGCAAAGAAATAATTTTTTTGTAGAGACAGGGTTTTGCCATGTTGCCCAGTCTGGTCTCAAACTCCTGAGCTCAGGTGATCTACCCGCCTCAGCCTCTTAAAGTGCTGGGATTATACGCATGAACCACCATGCCTGGCCAGAAATACTATTTTTAATACATCAGATTAGAATTGGTTAAATGAAGATTAAAGATCAACATGATTGTTGAGAAGAACATTAGGAAACCAATACTTATACAGAACAATACACCATAGAGAGTGGGAGTATAGTTTGGCACACATTTCCAGATTGTTTGGCAATTCATATTCAAATGCTCTGGGGGAAAAGTACATGCAATTTAATCCAAAGATTTATTTTGAGGAAATTATTGGACAAGAATATAAAGGACGACATACAAACATGCTCATTGCAGCAGTGGTAAACTCAGAGATTTCTCGCTAAATATTTTAAAATTAAGGCCTGAAGTCTCTGTTATGAAATCCCCCTAACTGAATAACAAGCAGGAGGGGGGGCATCCTGTTGCTACAGCTCCAGGAGAACTGACCAAGCTGTGTCATTCACAAGAGTAGTAGGAGGATCATGACCTGAGCCCAGGAGGACCATGGCTTGAGTCCAGGAGGTTGAAGCTGCAGTGAGCCAAGATCGCACCACTGTACTCCAGCCTAGGCAACAGAGTGAGACCCTGCCAAAAACAAAAAGAGAAAAGAAAACAAATCAACTCATTTCAGTTCTTTGGTTAAATATACCTAGATTTGGGCCGGGCAGTTGCTCACGGCTATAATCCTAGCACTTTGGGAGGCCGAGGCAGGTGAATCGCCTGAGGTCGGGAGTGCAAGACCAACCTGACCAACATGAAGAAATCCTTTCTCTACTAAAAATGCAAAATTAGCCGGGCATGGTGGCATATGCCTGTAATCCCAGCTACTCGGGAGACTGAGGCAGGAGAATTGCTTGAACCGGGGAGGCAGAGGTTGTGGTGAGCCGAGATAGTGCCACTGCACTCCAGCCTGGGCAATAAGAGTGAAACTCCATCTCAAAAAAATAATGTGTATATATATATATATATATGTGTGTGTGTGTGTGTGTGTACACACACACACACACACACCTAGGTTTTCTTTAGACAATTATATTCTTTAAAAAAAAAAATCTCCTAATCATCTACATTTGCATTATGGTCAACTTACTATGTGCCTCGTTAGGCAGTGTGGAAGAAACTACTGGTACCACCTGTATCTGTGTTTTCCTTGCTGGACAGGCAGCTAGACCACATTTCCCAGTGCACCCTCCTTTTGCAGTTGGGTGGGACATGTGCCTGAATTCTGGCCAGTGAAATTTAAGCAGATATGATGTGTGATGTCAAGAGCCAATTAGGAAAGCAGACATAAAGCATTTCTAGTAACAGAAAGTTAATGCAGATTATTGCTTGCAAAGGCATTGGAAGGGCTGAGAAACTAAAAAGAAGAATAAAGTGATGAAATGCCAAGATTAGTAATGTCAGAAAGCACCTACCATGTGCACAATTGGAAGAATAATGGGAAGAGTTGTGTCACCAGAGACCAGTAATGTAGAGGAGATGCCACCTGGGCTGGTGCTGGGGACCACAGAGGAAGAGCTCCTGAGTTGGTGCTGGATCCACTGAAAGATGGAGGGACCACCACAGAGCACTGCTGGGATCATGAGGAAGAGGCCCCTAGCAGGTGCTGGGACCACGAGCAGGATCTGAGTGCTGATGCTGGGACTGAGGAAGTCAGCACTGAGAATGGGCTGCGCCCGTTGAATAATGAGACAGTTAAAAGACACTTTTCCATAGCTGGCTGCTTCTGAAAGAATATTGACACAATGAAGGATGCATTTCTCTTCCTTTCCTCCCATCTTCTAATCTCCCACTATCTTCTCATTGGTAGAAAGAAGTTGACCAGAAGCCAGCTAGCAAAGGAGTCTGAGAAATAAAGTTTGCAAGGTTCTCGGCCCAAAAATACATATCCAGGTACAGAAGGGAGAGGTGGGCATAGGGACTGAGAGCAAAGAGGCAAATGACAGGCAAAAGGCCGCCTGATGAGAGCCTGGAATGCCATGCCAAGAGGTTTGGTTTGTTCCTAAGGCAACAAGAGGCTTTCCAAAGAAGAAATAAATTAGATTTTTTGGACGTCTAACTGTACCTGAGTTTTAACAATATTTACGTTGAAGAGGAATAGAATGTAATTATGACCAAACTTCATTTTATTATCATACACCACCTTTTTCTTCTGTTAAAAAATACATGCTTACAGTGGAAAATTTGAGAACAACATAAAATTATTTAAAAAAATAATCCTGCCATCTAGAGATTGTCACAATTACTATTTCAGTATATTTCCTTCTTTTTGTCTAAAATACATGTTTTTAAATATTAAAATGATAAGGTAAGGCAGGTGCAGTGGCTCACACCTGTAATGCCAGCACTTTGAGAGGCTGAGGCAGGAGGATTGTTTGAGCCCAGCAGTTCGAGACCAGCCTGGGCAACATTGTGAGATCCCATCTATAAAAGACAATTAAAAATAAAAAAATTAGCTGGGCATGGTGGTGTATGCCTGTAGCCCTAGCTACTCAGGAGGCTAAGGTGAGAGGATTAGTTGAGCTCACAGTTCAGGTCTGCAGGGAACCACGATTACGCCACTGCACTCGAACCTGGCTGATAAAGTAAGACCCTATGTCAAAAATAAAAATAAAATGATAAGGCAAAAATATTTTATAGCTTTTTCTTTAACCAACATATTGTATTTCTTTATAGGGTAACTTTAATAATTGCATAATATTTTATCAAATAACATACACTATAAGTTACTTAAGCATTCACAACATCGTTAAACTTGGAACAGGATGATAAAATGGACGTTTTCTAGACCCTAAGGTATTTAGATATCAGATACCAATGTGATTTGTAAGACAAACTACTCTGTAGAAATATCAGAATGATTGTCTGAAAACTTGCTCATAACTTTTAAATACCTTATCCTCATCTAGGATATAAAGGAGTCAAAAGTGGAGACGAAGGGGAGATTTATAAAACGGAGCTCTCCAGAGAGATTGAAGCTGAGTCCCAGTGGGGAAGGGAAAAGGAAGGCTTTCTCTTTGTCTTTTTACATCAAGAAAGTTGGCCCTCAGTGGGGTCACTCTGAGGGCTAATATGATTCCCCTGTAATTAGGGGGATGTTGTAGACTAGCATCTAATTCTTGGTTGGAAAACATACCAGGCAGAGACCTGTTGGTGAGCTGCTTTATGGCAAGAGGAAAGGAGGGAAGCTGCGTGTCTCCACTCTCAGAGCTTGTTAGGGTAAAAAAAATGCTGAGTGTTTCCCATGAATGAGATTCGGAGCACATTTGTAAAAAGAGCTAGCCTGGTGCTGCCTTAAATTCCGTCCAAGGGAAGCTGTCTGGAGGGATCAGGTTCCAAAAAATGTCTTTATGAAGCAGACCATGTTGTGGACAGAGTATGTCTTCCACAGACCACGAATAGAAAACAGAGGTTGAGGGGGCAGAAGTCAGCTGTTGGAAAGTACATCATCTATAACTGTGCTTTCTCAACCGGGGATTATTTTGCACCCTTGGGGACATTTGATAGTGTCCAAAGATATTTTTGGTTGTCACAACTGATACGAGCGTTACACTCATGGATAGAGGCCAGATATGGTGATTAACATCCTATACAAGACAACAATTATCTAGCCCAAATGGCAAGCGTGCTGAGATTGAGAAACCCTGATCCATACCATGGAGAAGGAGAGAGTCAGTACAGTATTAAATATCTGTCAAAAAATGGATTGTGGGATGGTTGCATAATTCTATGAACATACTAAAATTCTAAAAACCATTGAGATGTACACTTTAAATGGATGAATTATTACATATGTGAATCATATCTCACACATTTATAATTATTTATATTTTTCTACTATAAGTTTGTTTCTATAATATGGCAATGCCCGTTGTTTTATAAAAATATCATTTTATAAAAATAAATTTATAATTAAAAAACCGTTAATATGTAACCAATACATTGAATAACCAGGACCCATGGAAGTTAATCAGAAGGAAACTTTATTTTTGTATCCTAGTATGGCTTTACAATCTGTCTATTGGAAGAAATTCTTTCCCAACCACTGGAAAATTTTTTTAAAATAATTCCCATGATCCCTTATTTTCAGCGAAACAGTCTCGATTTAGAAATTACAATGTTTAGTCCTACGTAATAATTATGTAAGAATCATAACTATGGATTAAATTGTCACCTGAAAGACTTTCAGGGATCATTTCTATAGTTTGTTACAAGAGAAGTTTCTCTGAATTATAGGGCACAAATAATAACATTAAAAAATAAGATAAAATTGCACTTGACTCCCAGCTTGGCCTTTCTGCAGTTAGAAAAAGGAGAATTAACTGAAAATTTCACTCATTTGACATCATCCTATTTATGACTCTTTCAGGGTTTAAAAGGACAAGGAGAAGAGGGTTGAGGGATGAAAGATAAGAAAGAGCAAAAAAGATTTCCACCTAACTGCTATTGATGTAGCTTCATGCTTACATCTTATGATAACTTTACCTGTAACCTTTTCAGGAACTGCCAGGATGTTTTCCAAGGTAGGTGAAATGTTTCATATTCTCACCAACAATGTATGAGGATTCTGACTTCTCAACATCCTCATCAACACTTGTTATTATCTGACTTTTTTATTATAGCCATACTAACAGGTGTGAAATGGTATCTAATTATGATTTTGATTTTCATTTCCCTGACGTCTAATGATGATGAATATATTTTCATGTACTTATTTGCCATTTGTATCTCTTCTTTGAAGAAATATTTGTTTATATCCTTTGCTCATTTTTAAATTGAATTATCTTTTTATTACTGAGTTGTAAGAGTTCTTTATATGTTCTAGATGTAAACTCCTTATCAGACACATGACTTGTAAATATTTTCTCCCATTCTCTGGGTTGTCTTTTGACTTTCTTGCTTGTGTCATTTGAAATGCAAAGTTTTTAATTTTGATGAAATTCAATTTACTTTTTGTTTTGTCACTTGTACTGTAGGTGTCACATCTAAGAAGGTTTTGCCTGTACCAAAATCATGAAAATTTACTCTTACATTTTCTTCTGTATGTTTTATAAGTTTAGCTTTTACATTTAGATTTAGATCTTTTATGTTTAGCTGTAACGTTTGACTTAATTTTGTGTATTCAGTGTGAGGGAGGGATCTAACTTCTTTCTTTTGCATGTGAATATTCAGTTGCCACAACATCATTTGTTGAAAATATTATTTTTCCCCATTGAACAGTCTTGGTACCCTTGTTGAAAATCAACCAACTGTCAATGAAAAGTATTTATTTCTAGGCTCTCAATTCTAGTCCATTGATCTATATATGTCTATCCTTATGCCAATACTACACTGTATTAATTACTGTAGCTTTGTAGTATGTTTTAAAATTCAGATTTTTCCTTAGATATCTAGAATCACTCTATATTCAAAGAGTATAAATGTATTTAAATATCTTGATACATGTTGATAAACCTTCTTCCAGTAAAATCAAATTAATTAATAAATCTACCAAAAGTAGACCGTATATTTCCAATGAATTGCAATTTTTATATTTCAACAAAATAGGCAAGTTATGAATCTGAAATATATGCAGCAGTGTTATATTAATGGGTATAAGGAACTAATATGCAACTATATTAATTTCCCATTGCTATTGTAACAAACTACCACAAATTTAGTAACTTAAAATAACACAAATTTAACCAGGTGCAGTGGCATGTGCCTAGGCCCAGCTACTCAGGAAGATGAGGTAGGAGGATTGTTTGGGCCCAAGTGTTTGAGGATGTAATGTGCTATGATCAGGCCTGTAAATAGCCACTGCACTCCAGGCTGGGCAACACAGTGAGACCCTGTTTCTAAAAGACAACACAAATTTCAGTTTTGCATGGTTATAGTTGAGGTGTTTACAAGGTGGGTTTGTTCCGGAGGATCTTAAAGGAGAATTCATTTTCTTACATTTTTCTGCTTCTAGCCTGTATTCTTTTTTTGAGACTGAGTCTTGCTCTATCGCTCAGGCTGGAGTGCAGTGGCACCATCTTGGCTCACTGCTACCTTCACCTCTCAGGTTCAAATGATTCTCATGCCTCAGTCTCCTGAGTAACTGGGATTACAGGCACCCACCACCACGCCCGGCTAATTTTTGTATTTTTAGTAGAGACGGGGTTTCACCATGTAAGCCAGGCTGATCTCGAACTCCTGACCTCAAGTGATCCACCCACCTCAGCCTCCCAAAGTGCTGGGATTACAGGCATGAGCCACCGCACCCAGCCTAGCCTGTATTCTTTAGCTTGTGGCTTCTTCTTCCATCTTCAAAGTATGTCATCACTACTCGTCTACTTCTGTCATCACATCACCTTCTTCTCTAACTTCTGATTCCTCATGTATCTCTCTTATAACGAGTTATGTAATTACATCAGGCACACCTAAATAATCAGGATAGTCTCTCCATCTCAAGATCTCTAATTTAATTATATCTGTAAAGTGTGTTTTGCCATATAAGGTAACATTTACAAGTTCCAGAGAATAAGACATAAATAGGAGAGGTCTTCGAAAAACTCACAGAAAATACATATTATGAAAAATCTATGCATGGACTTTAAGTTTTTTTGCACCAAAATAAGCTCATACTAACTTATTACAACATGTCTAAACAGAATCTAGTTTAAGGCACTAAAAAGTATGAGACATAAAAGTATAAGTTTGAGAAAAGCCCCTATCACAGCAACATGAATTCTGCTAAAATTAACACAAGAACAAACATCAAATTTGTGGGGAAGCTTAGGTGAAAGAAGATGAAATGATCAATGCTTTACAAAAAGCTTACAGGGACAGTGCCTCAAAGGAATTAGAGGTTACAACTGGATACTTGTTTTAAGAAGGGACAAGACAATGTTGAAGATGAAGCCCTGAATGGCAGACCATCCACATCAATTTGTCAGGAAAAAAATGTACCTTGTTTGTGCCCTAATCGAAGAGAACTGACAGTTAACAGCACAAACAATAGCCAACACTATAGATATCCGAACAGATTTCATTCACACAATTCTGACTGAAGAAACAAATTCGAACAAACTTTCCAGTCAATGGAAGCCAAAACCATTGCATGCAGATCAGCTGCAGACAAGAACAAGCTTCAGTGGAAATTTTAACCAAGTGGAATCAAGATCCCGAAGGATTTCTTCAAAGAATTGTAACAGGAGGTGAAACATGACTTCACCAGCATGACCCTGAAGACAAAGCACAATCAAAGCAATGGCTACCAAGAGGTGGAAGGGGCTAGTCAAGAGTAAAAGTCATGGTAACAGTGTATCAGGATGCTCAAAGCATTTTACCTGTTGATTTTCTGGAAGGCCGAAGAGCAATAACATCAGCTTATTATTAGAGCGTTTTTGAGAAATTTAGACAAAGCTTTAGCAGAAAAACCCTGAAGAAAATTTTATCAGAGTGTTCTTCACCACCACAACAATGCTCCTGCTCATTCCTCTCATCCAACAAGGGAAACTTTGTGCGAGTTTTGATGGGAAATCATTAGGTATTTACCTTACAGTGCTGATTTCACTCCTTTCAATTTCCTTTTGTTTCCTAATCTTAAAAAAATCTTTAAAAGGAACTCATTTCTGTTAGTAAGATTAAAAAGACTACATTAACATGGCTAAATTCCCAGGATTCTCAATTCTTTAGGAATGGACTAAACAGCTGATATCATTGCTTACAAAAAATGTATCTTGACCTTGATGGAGGTTATGTTGAGAAATAAAGTTTATCATTTTATTTTTATCTTTTAATTCCATTTTTCCATAAACTTTTTGAAGTTCCCTCATATGTTTGGGAACCATTATTCAGTCTGCCACAAAAACCTTTTTATAGATACTCTATAAATTTATTCACAAGTAATAAACTTTCACATTTTTTAGTTGCTAAATCAGTGTAATGGCATAAAATTACAACTAATTCCATTAAAATTAACCTGCATTTATTTATGATACGACCAGGAAAAAAGCTGTAATATATGATGTATATATTACAATGAGGTAATTTTGTGATATCTGTAGTCATGAGCCAGAGGACTCATGGGGAACAAACATACAGTAAAGGGGGAAACTTACTGAGCCTCATTGATGAAGGACTTCTGGGCCACAGCACCGAGGGAGAAGATTGTAAGTTACAATTTTTGCAGACTGCTCTAAATGCCATAGGTAATGCCACATAAATACATGTGATCAGAAGTGTGCCTAATTTTTTATTACTTTAGCTGCATATCTGAAAGTTGAGAACTACTGGTAATTGAAAAATTACTTACCCAAATTTCTAAAAGTACTATATTGTAAATTAATGGCTCACAAAGTACGGTCTAGGTACCGCCTGTTATTTCAAAGGACCTCACAGTTATAAGGGTCAAAATTATGTCTTTTAAATGTTTTTAATAGATCATTGCTTGATTGTCATGTAGCATAAGTCAATTTATTTTCCATAATACTTGATAGATGTCACCTTCCAGGTGTTTCATTAAATCAGCTCTAGACTTGCAACAAGTTGATTCTGCTTTTGTTTATCAACAGTAACACAATGAAGAGATTGAGTGGGGGAAATCGAAGACATCTTGAACACCAAACTAAGATCTAAAGTTTGAGAACTAGTGGATTTTTTAAAAGGCAATTAATTAATTTCACTTTAGCACCACCTAGTGGAAATTTTGAAGAAATAAATTGGATTTTTTCTATCTTTCAAACAAGGAAAAATGTAAAGTGAACTGAGTTCATTTTAAAGTCAGCTCAAAGTAAATTGCACTTCCTAAAGTGATCAAGGAAACGAATATGCTCCATTTAAAAATGAGAAGCTGTGTAGTCTCAACTATTTATGAGGCTGAGGAGGGGGGTTCACTTGAACCCAAAAGTTAGAGTCCAGCTTGGGCAACATTATAAAATCCCATCTCAAAAAAAAAAAAGAAATTGGAAGCAAGTTTATATTTGTAAAACTATTTTTTTCTAGTTATAAGTTGAAACTTACCCATCTTATGTATTTTACAAAATAAAAAAGTCTACTAGGTTAAAACTCATTCATTCATAATTCCCCCATTCAAGTATGTATGTGATTTCAGACATTTTTTTCTATGTCCATGGGTATATATTTACATTTCAAAATGGAGTTTATGTTGTAACACTGTTTTCATTTAACACTTCATTGGTTACATCAAGCTATTAAATATTTATTACAGTGTTTCGTGGATGGATTCAGTAAAAATACATGTAATTTGACCATATGTCTTAGCAAATAAGCAAAAGAAAAAACTTTGAAAAAGATAAGCTGGAAGTTGAGTCTGAACAATTCTATGAACTAGATAAGCAACCTCAGGCTAAATCTGTTGAAGGTCAGTTTGTTCTCAATAAAACTTGATGAAAGTCAATTTCATAAGGTTAGTAGGAATAAATGGCACATTATGCAAATAAAAAACTAGTACACAGAGACAATTAATAAACAGTAACTATAGCTATAAGTAGGTTGATGCAAATTAAATAGATATAAAAATCATTTAGCCAGCCAGGTGCGGTGGCTCGCGCCTGTAATCCCAGTACTTTGGGAGGCTGAGGTGGACAGATTACTTGAGGCCAGGAGATCAGCCTGGCCAACATGACGAAACCACTAAAAAAAAAAAAAAAAATTAGCCGGGCATGGTGGCGGGGGCCTATAACCCCAACTACTCAGGAATCTCAGACAGGAGAATTGTTTGAACCCGGAGATGGAGGTTGCAGTGAGCCGAGATTGCACCACTGCACTCCAGCCTGGGCTACAAAGCAAGACTCTGTTTCTAAATAAATAAATAATTAGTTATGCTGGGAAGTAATTCCATGGTTATTAAAATTAACCTATTACAACTAAGCCTTAAAACTCCTTTATTTTGAAGAACATTCATAGAATTTGCTTAAAAATTAAATCGATTTAATAAAATGTTAAATTTTTATAGCATACATGTTTTATTAATATAATAGCTGTCTGACATTAAATAAAAATGAGAACTGGATGCAGTGGCGTGGGTCTGTAATCCCAGCTACTCAGCAGGCTGAGGTGAGAGGATTGCTTCAGCCCAGAAGTTCCAGGCTACAGTGAACTATGGTCGTGCCACTGCACTCCAGCGTGGGTGACAGAGTGAGACCTTGTCTCTAAAAAATAAATAAAATGAGTCAAATGCATACCATTTTATGAAGCTGTAAGAATAATGTGGTTTCAGCTTTTACTTCAATGTATTTAATTACTATACATCTAATGTCATGATCTGTCATGACATACTGCATACGTCTTCACTCATGAACATATTTAGGGCATTTAAAAAATGAGATTAAACAATTCAACAATATGAATATATTGTTACATGTGTTTTTAAACTTTAACTAATGTCTATGTGGTGAATATTCATAGTTTCCATTATTGTCTTATTTCTAAACTGTTATGATCCTTATCTGTATTTATACATCTTTGTATGCAGCCAATGCAGAAATGAAATTGTAGAAACAGTGATTAATTTTTTTAATTTTTGAAAAAGAAATGAAATTGCGGTAATAATGGCAAGTTTAGAATTGTGACTGTAACTTTTTTTTTTCTTAAAGATAGAGTATCATTCTGTCACTGAGGCTGGAGTGCAATGGTACAGTCATAGCTCACTATACCCTCAAACTTCTGGGGTCAAAAGATCCTTGCACCTCAGCCTCCTGAGTACCTGGCACCACAGGCATGCACCATTACCAGCCAGCTAGTTTTTTGGTTTTTTACGTAGTGATGGGCAAGTGGGGGATGCCTCACTATGTTGCCCAGGTTGGTCTCGAACTCCTGTCCTCAAACGCTTCTCCCACTTCGGCCCCGCAAAGTGCTAGGATTACAGGCGTAAGCCACTGTAACTTGCCGTTATTCCCACAATTTCCCAGTCTGTGCCAGACAGGCTGTTCTTTAAGGAATCACCCCACAAAAGCAGAGGTAACTCCTTAAAACAAATTAAAAGTAAGCAGTTTTATGGTGACCACTAGTAAGCTACCAAGAAAGCCACCTCTCTTATGATCCAGCTAGATCCAGGTGCTGAGCTTACAATACCTAAAAGAATATTCAGACTACGTCTTACTTAGTTCAGGCTCTATGGAAATAGGATCTGAGACAGCGATCTGCACGCAGGGAGTTTATTGGGGCATGCACTCAGAAGGAACACCTCTAGGCGAGCCAGGGAAGTAAATTGGGCAGAAGTTAAACTGTGATGCAGCAGCTGGAGAGGCTTCAGTCAGTCCCAGAGAGAGCCCTGGACCTGGATCGCCCTTCAGAGATGAAGGAAAGAAGATCGTCTGTGCCCTCACCCCAACCAATAACTGGATGGAAGCTGTCTCCAGGGAGGGGGCGTAACCTTGGATAAGTCAGCCTCCTTCTGCTAAGGGCGATTTCTGAAGAGGAACTGTGAGACATCAGTAGCCAACAGTGTGAGCAGCTGGGGAAATGAGTGTGTCAGTCCTGAAGGGCCAGGTCTGGGCAGGACACCACAGCAGCCAGCACAAAGTATAAATTCTCTGTCAGTCTTTCCAGAATGTGACTTCTCTCACTCAGCTAAGATATTGATAACATCTCAGCAATTGATATGTAACGCTTGACTGTTACTGAAACTGCAGATTTTCTCTGCTGTCACTTAAATAGACTCATGTGTGTTGTCAGACAAGTCAGAGGTCTGACATCCTCTGTGAAAACTGAGAAGACTAACCAAAAATTGCATCTGAATGAAGGTTACTACTTCTCCAAGAAGATAGATGATCCAAAGAAGTATGTATGCTGAAGGTCAGATTCAGAATCTACTTATAATTTTTTAAAATTTCTTTCCAAAACATAGATAAACAAGGGCTTGAGGCCCTGAAAGTCCATTCTACATAGCACGACAGCTTGGCCTCAAAAAATTCAGCCTGCAAATGAGGAAGCACTCTGAGGTTTCTAAGCTTCATTCAGTTAGAATAGGAGGTAGTCACTAGACATTCAAAGAATCAGCAGTATGTTGAGAAGGAAACTAGCTAACTGCATTAATCTTGTTGAAGATGAAGACTTGCCATAAAATGCACCACAAGTCCTGAAGCTGGTAAAAGGAAGTTTCTTCATAATTGTGTTGTTCCTTAATTTTTTCTGTAGACTCCAAATAGAGTTGGAGGAATTCTATTTCCCCTGATGATTATGCTTTAACAGGATCTATTTTCATCTTTTGAATTCCTAGGGCATCCTCTTAGATATTCAAACAACACTTCTCCGTTTCTTGGATACTGGAGTGCACATGACAAACTTCATGTTCTGTATTGATGTGCCTAACTAAGATTCTGCAACTCTTGGCAGAAAAGTATTTGCAAAATACTTTTCTGTTTGTCTGGTGCTTTCTTAACTTCTCCAGATATATTGGGAAAGATTGCCTTCTCCACTTGGTGTAGTCACTATTAATTCCTCTAACTGTCAGCCCCTCTCAGAGCATTCCTGGCTCATCTGTCCTGTGGCATCACCCTGCTGCGCTCCCTCTCAGATTCTCATTTCCATCAGTCAGCAATTCTAAGTATATTCTAAGTGCATTCAAGTCTAATTATGTAAAAGAATCATTTCTCCAAAGAAGCAACGTAATTCTGCTAAAGCCTATCCTGATCGTTTTTATAAGTTATTTTTTTTTAATTTCACATTTCATAAATTATTTATGAGGTTGAACATTTTTCACATGTTTATTGGTCATTTGAATATTTTCTTTGATGAATTCCTGGCTATTGCTTTTGCCCATTTTTCATTGAAAATGTGTTTTTTTCTTTTTCTATTGATTTGTACATGACCTTTATCCATTAAGGATATCAATCCATTTTTCCTCAATCTGTTTTTTTTTTTAGCAAAATGTAGAGAAAAATAATGACTTACCAAAATGACTTCAAATTTAACATTTGCCACTGAGTTCAACATTCCCTCATCATGAGCTGATATCTTTTTAAATACGTTCATAAATCTGTCTATGATATCACCATTCTTCTAATTGCTAAGTCTGGAATTTTCTTTTTCCTTTTAGTTTTTAAGAGACAGAGTCTCACTCTGCTGCCCAGGCTGGAGTGCCGTGGTATGATCATAGCTCCCTGTAGCCTCGAACTCCTGGGCTCAAGTAACCTTAGCATTTCACCCTCTGGAGTAGCTGATACAACAGAAGTGCACCACCATGCCTGGCTAATATTTTAATTTAAAATTTTTTGTACAGATGGGGTCTGGCTATGATGCCCGGGCTGGTCTCAAACTCCTGACCTCAAGCAATCCTCCTGACTAGGCCTCCCAAAGTTCTAGGACTAAGGATATAGCTAATTGTTATGTACTAAATGCTTATAAATTATGTGTATTATAAAATATAGACAAGTATATTACAGTATGATATAAAGAATAATTTAAAATCATTTAGTTTTACTAATGTTATAAAGATACTTTTTGCTCTTACTATTAATATTTTTGCTGAGTACTGAGTGAATATGCATAATCATTTTTAAAAATTTTGAGTGATCACTTTTCAATACAACAATCAAAAGCTGAATTATAAGTTCAGCTTATTTTGGTAATCAGCTATATTTTTAAAAGATACCTCACAAAAATATGTAGATCCAACACTTACTATTCAATTTCATATATTTATTCAAAAGGTTTCATTGAAAATCAATGAAAACCTAATACATTTCCACTTTTCCTAATGTCAATTAGCTGTTTCCTAAAGTCAATTAACTGGAAGGTGCTGTATTTTCAAATCTTTAAAAGCATTGGAATCTCACTGAAGTGCTTCATTTTAAATTGAAGAACTTTAGAATATGTTTTAAAAAATCTGTTTCTAAATTTCCTAAGCATGTGGAGATATGAGAATTTGTATAGGTGATATATTTGTTCCAAAAATAAAATTATATCATAATTTTAAAACCATTTGGTGTCAAAATACTTTTGTTTATTTTATAGAAAAAAACAACTTTTGTATTTTTAATTAAAATGTCATATGAACTGACCGGTAAAATGTGTGTTTTTAGGTATCCACTAGGTGGAGTAATACTAATCTGACGATACTCACCAACAAAGGTCAACAAAGTTAGAAACTCTTTTTATTTTTAAAGTTTTTATTGGAAATTAACATGTACACACTACGTACAAATAATTAAATTCAAATAAATAACAGCTCTAAATGTTAGAACTAAAACTATAAACTTCTATAAGAAAACATACAAGAAAATCTTTGTGACCTTGCTTAAGGCAAACGTTTATTAGATAGAATACAATAAGTATGAACCATAATAAATAAAATTGATAAATTGGACTTAATAAAAACTGAACACTTCCAGTCTTTAGAAGAACTACTATGAAAAAGGAAAAAAAAAAAAGCCCCAGACTGGGAGAAAATTTCTCCCTGAAATGTCCTGATGAAGGACATGTATATGGGATATGCAAAGAACCCTCACAAGTCAATAAGAAGACAATCAAGAGAAATCAAAATACCATAAAGAGGTAAAGGTGAATGTTTATTCATAATAGCCAAAATCTGGGAAAAAACACATAACCATTTATTGTTAAATAGGTAAACAGATTGTGGATAAACGTGGAAAAACAATGGATAAACCTCTTTATAATGAAATACTATTCAGCAAGAAAAAGGAATGAGTGCTGGTACATGCAATAACCTGGATGAATCTCAATAGTATTACAAATGATGCTAGAATTAATAACCTATATAACACATATAATTTTGCAAGTGTGCAAATATATATGTGTAGATGTATATATGATAAATTATTTGAAGAGGGATTACTGGGTCAGAGGACATGTGTGTTTGTCATTTTGATAGGTATTTCAAAATTGCCTTCCTTAGGGGCTGTATTAATTTGCATTCCTACTAGCAGTGTAGAGGGTGCTCAAAAGAGTGTGTGTGTGTAGAATCCTGAGAACATAGTGAGACTCTGTCTGTACAAAAAATACAAAAATTAGGTGACCATGATGGCACATGCTTGTAGTCTCATCTACTTGAAAAGCTAAAGTGGGAGGATTGCTTGAGCCCAGGATTTCAATGTTATAGTGCGCTATGATCACACCATTGCACTCCAGCCTGGGCGACAGAGTGAGATGCTATCTCAAAACAAAAAGAAAAAAAAAAGAGTACGTAGAATTTATGGATTTTTGCTAATCTGACAGGGAAATAGCTTCTAAGCATATATTTAATTAATATTTCTGTTTAAATAGAAGCTCTAATATATTACCTGGTACTCTAATTGATCATCTCACAGATCTCCTCAAATACATTACTTACTACAGTACCCCGAAACTGCCACACCACTTTACACCTTTGGGCTTGGTGAACCCCTACTTATCCTTCAAAACTTTTGCCACTTTTGTGAAGCTTTCCTTGGTTCTTTTAGACTGTGATAAGATTACTTTCCTATGAACTAATGTTATACTTTGTGTCTGCTGCCCTACATGTCATAGCGAATTTAAATTATTGGTCTTCCCCAATACCCTGTGAACTCTTAAGCATATTGGAGAGTTTATCTAAGTTCCATAAGACAGGGCTGCAATTCATGCATCTCTCCATGCTCAGGAGCTAGCATGGTATCTGGCACAAATTAAGGCTACAATAAATGGGTACTGAACTGAAAGGAATGGACTGTGCAGAAACAAACATGTTTCTGTAAATATGTGTGCATGAATGAATGCACATTTATAAAGGAAATTTTCTGATGAATAAATCTGTCTAACAATATAATTCTGTATCTAGTAGTGATTTGTCTCAACCCTCCCACTCTGATAACTCACATTTTAAAAACAAAAATTTATGTCATTTGGCAAGTAGTTCAGTATGGTCCAGAAGTAGCTAGTAGAATGAGAAAGCCAGGCTTCTTAATTTTATGTTGAGTCCCACCTGTTCATAATGCACATAAAATCAAGATATCTAAAATGCTGTTGTGGAAGGAATTTGTTACCTTTTCAGACTCCTAGAGGCAGGAGGAAAATCCTGGTGGCACCATAAAACAAGATTGGAGGCAAGAGACAATGTGCAGCAGATATTCCAAAGTGAATGCAGGTGTCCTGAAATGTGTCACTCAGAGAAGCACGTCTGCTCTCCTTCTATTCTAAGGACATTATAGAAAGCCCTTTTGGAGAAGAGCAAGCTGGTCAACATGTCATTTGGATCATGCAGATAGTGTAACACTTTCTATAACGCCCTTAAAATGCTGTCTGTATTCTAAGGGCATTATAGAAAGCATTACACTAAAAATCCTTCACCTATACCAAGCACATGTCCATAAACTGCCCCAGATCTAAAGGACCAAGACAACTTTTCATTATCTGTTCATCAAAGAGTAGACATTTGGGCATGATGCCTGGAAGTAGCCTGGAAATAAACCTTATATACTAACACCTCACAAACTCAATAGGGAAGATGAATATCTTATCATCGTTCATAGTAAGCGAAAAGACTTCTGCAGAATTTGTGAATAATAGCTTAGTACAAACAAGAAGTATTTCTTTAAGATCCATGACCACTCCTCAGTACCAAGGAAGGCAGAAGAGAACTACTATATGCTATTTAGCAAATATTCTTAAAATAACTATGTGTTGGACATTACATTAGGTAATCTGGACAAAAAGTTGAATAAAGTATCATGTCTGCCCTAAAGGAGCTTAGAATGTAATTCTGAGGATGAGGCAGTTGTAACATCATATATTTCTACAACACTTTTCAGTTTACAAAGAACTTCACATTGTAAATTCACACATTGTGAATTCACCTCTCCGCCCCCCTTTCTGTGCTAGCAGAATTTAAAGGCCATCCGCAAAATACAAAGTACTATGGAGGATCAAAAGAAAGAGATTCCTTGTAGTTGAGTAGTAGGCATGGGGTGAGAAGTGAAGACTTCGTGGGGAAGGAAGTATTTTAGGTGAGCTTCGAAAGGTGAATATGTTTCTGTACACAATGATCGGTGGCAATGGTTCTATGTGCATAGACACAAAGTCAAGAGAAGATATATATGTGAATTGGGGATTGGTGACTAGATTAAGAAAGGGAAGAATTTAGCAGAATCATGAAGAACATTATTTGGCCGGAAAAGTAGAAGAAAATAAGTCTAGAAATTTAGATTCGGGAATGTATGCTTAATTCATCTAGATTCAGGGTAGGTGAATAAAATAAACAAATTGTGCTTTAATCTGAGATAGAAAGATCAGTTTAGCTACAACTGGGCACCATCACAACAGGTACCCTCAGCAAAGTTGTGCCATAGGCATTTTTACTATCCCTCAAAAGAGTTCCTTGTTTATTTCAAGCTACCCCTCCCAGATTAGCATCAAATTCACTTGATATTCTCTATCCTCCTCCAAAAATCTTATCAAGAGTAAACTTTTCTTAATCTAGTCACTAATCCTCAATTCATATGCCTATCTTCTTTTTCCCATGTAGTAGTTGTCTCTAAATCACCAAAATTTGACTGTTCTTTTATTCATTTGCTTGTTTGTAGTTTCTGATTTTCTGTAAGGAGCAGAAAGTTTTAATAATGCAAATCTATTTTTGTAATAAAATATGATTACCAATACCTTAGATTATATCCTTCAATATTCTATTATATAAACAATATGTGTCCTTTTTCTACAACCTAATGTCACACATACTTTTTTGCAATTTACCATTTATTGGACGTGTAGGGTACCCCAAATTTTTGAAACGACACTGAAGAGCAGTTAAAAGTAGATGAAAATAAGTTAGTATTAAAAAGTACAATCCCTTTGTACATTAAATCTAGTTTGTTTGTGTTTTTTTTTTTAAAGTACAATCCGCCACGGTGGGGGTAGGGTCGGGGGGGCGATAAAAAATAAGCAAAAAATGCTTAAAGATGCATAAAACATTACAAAACCATCCCCATGACCCAAATGACATGTTGTTGACCAGTTTGCTTTCCTCCAAATTATTTTCAGTAAAATAGTAATGTTTCACTATGAGTACTATACCAGCCAATGATGATATTAAAGATAAAATACCTTAAAATTTTTGTTTTATTTTAGGTTTGGGAATACATGTGAAGGTTTGTTACATAGGTAAATACATGTCACAAGGGTTTGTTGTACAGATTATTTCATCACCCAGATATTAAGCCCAGCACCCAATAGTAATCTTTTCTGCACCTCTCCCTCCTCCCAATCTCCACCCTCAAGGAGGCCCCAATGTCTGTTGTTTCTTTCTTTGTGTTCATAAGTTCTTATCATTTAGCTCCCAAAGATGAAATACCTTATCTTTGTCTTCAAGGAGCTTTAAGGGACACGGGCAACATAAAGGATTCCCAGAATGCTCCTGATATACAGAGAAAGGTATCCAATCTTGGATAAAGGATCAAGAAAGATATCCTTGAGGACAGTAATAGAAACAAGCCCTGAAGGATGAGTATGCATTAGGCAAAGAAGTGGCTGGGGAGAATGGGAGTGTAAAAGAATTTCCAGGTAGAGAGAACAATCTGTGCAAAGAGACAGAGAATAACAGTACACTGAGAATTTTAAGTACTTTATAGCGGCTAGAAAGTGTTATTAAAAGAAGTGACAAAAGCCGCCATTACTTTTGCACCAACCTAATAGGAATATAGGCCCAGCACGGTGCATCATGCCTGTGATTCCAGCACTTTGGGAGGCTAAGGCGGGCAGATCACATCAGCTCAGGAGTTCAGGACCAGCCTAGGCAACATGGTGAAACCTTGGCTCTACAATCAATCAATCAATCAATCAATAAAAATTAGTCGGGTGTGGTAGTGCATGCTTATAGTCCCAGCTCCTCGGGAGGCCAAGGCGGGAGGATCCCTTGAGCCTGGGAGGCTGAGGTTACAGTGAGCCAACCAAGACCATGCCATGGCATTCCAGCCTGAGTGACAAAGTGAGATCCTGTCTTAAAAAGAAAAAGTAAAAAGAAAATTTTAATTTGAAGAAAAAAAAAAGTAGAAATATATATGTATGTGAGCTGATAGTAGCGAGGAGGAAGAACATGAGAAGACAAGTTTACAGAGTGGGTGTGCTCAATACAGGTACTATAGAGCAAGGAAAATTATAATTTTCATTTATTTTTAGTTCCTATTTTTAGAAACTAAATGTCTTCTTATGATATAATCTATATTACACCTAATATTAGCACAATAATACAAATACGTAAATTACAAAAACTAAATTAGGCTACATTGAGTCCTCAAAATTGTTTTTCTGGTTATGGATATGGGTTCAATGACATTTGAAGACAATTGTTCTAAAAAATAACTGCTCTTACTTTAAGTAAAGAGGAACTATGAAGGGTTTTAAGTAAGAAAGTATGTCAACAAGACCTGAAAACTCGGCAACAGGGTGGAGAAATGCTGATGGCTGAAAAGCAGTCTGGAGGTACGAGTCAAAGTTAGAAACGATGAAAAGTGGAACTCAAGAAATAGAAGTCGGAGTGGTGAGAAAGTGACATATTGAAGTGATACTTAGAAGTAAAATAGAGCAGGCTTAATAAATTAATACTTTGTGGAATGCAGAGAAAAAAGAACAGAAATAACAGAAAGAAGAGGACGGATCTCGAGGATAGGTCTCACATGAACAATGACAATCAAATGTCAAGAATAAATAAATTCAAGCAGAATAAATCATTTCAGCAACATTGCAGGATGCATATCCTTGTATAGGCCACCATTTATATTAGTTTAGTGGAAAAAAGCATTTTAAGTTCTGAATTGCCAACCTACACAGATATAACATAATAAATATATTGTTGACAGGCGCCTGTAGTCCCAGCTATTCAGGAGGCTGAGGCAGTAGAATCACTTGAACCCAGGAGGCAGAGATTGCAGTGAGCTGAGATCACACCAATCCACTACAGCCTGGGCAACAGGGCGAGACTCTGTCTAAAATATATATAGTTGGATACCATTACCATTAACCCAGAAGTAGAACAAATTATCACACTCTGATTGAAAGAAACATTTGAAATGTAATGAGTTCCAATGGAAGTGGTTTAAAGTTCTAAACTAATTTCTACTTGTAAACAACATCCATTGTTGTAAAAGATAGTGACATAATTACAAGATTACCCAGTCTTTCTAAAGTTCAGCGAATCCCCGTCTGGAAACCATGTACAGCTACAGATAATGTCTAGAGATAGGCACAGGGTGTAGGAGTGAAAATATTTTTACTCTGAAACAGCAAGGTGTGTCAGTTCGAACCCGAGAGCACACCAGCAAACAACGCAAGGCAGTGTGGAGAAACACGCTTTTTTGTTTGTTTGGTTGGTTGGTGTTTTGAGAGGAGTCTTGCTCTGTCACCAGGCTGGAGTGCAGTGGCGTGATATCGGCTCATTGCAACCTCCTCCTCCCAGGTTCAAGCGATTTTCCTGCCTTAGCCTCCTGAGCAGCTGGGACTACAGGTGCGCGCCACCACGCCCAGCTAATTTTTTTTTTTTTTTTTTTTTTTTTTGTATTTTTAGTAGAGACGAGTTTTCACCATGTTGGCCAGGATGGTCTCCATCTCTTGACCTTTTGATCTGCCCGCCTCCGCTTCCAAAGTGCTGGGAGTACAGGCGTGAGCCACCGCGCCTGGCCAACACGCTGTTTTAATGAGAACCTGGGTGCAGGAGGGCTGAGGCCTAAAATGACATCAGTATCCAACGAGGACCGGGCAGGGGTTTTACAGTCTCCTGTAAACAGGAAGTGTCTCAGACTGATGTAACTGCTACGCGGTACCCGGAAGGCCGCTCTTCAGGAGGTATGTGTCTTCGGCCAGCTCTCTTCCTGCTTCTGCTATCTTGCTGAGGCACGCTGCTGGTGCCAAGTGGTCTTGCGCCTTGGGACTGGGCCTGAGAAGGGAGGACTTACTCATTCCCTTAAGTTTTCAGGCCCCGGGGAGAATCTTTCAGAAACTCTCATTGCAAGTTAATTTGGCACATTATGATAGAATGCTATTTTAAATAATTACTACACTTTTTCTCCCTGTTTTATACCTAAATATGGGATTTACCTTATTTTGCAACCACCTTACCTAGCAAAGAAATAATATAATAAAAATCTAAAAACTTTTTTGAGCCCTAGCCACTAATATTCTTCCCTTTGCCCGCTATGCTCTACCCGTACTGATTCTATCCTCTCAATTCTGAGACATGTTCTTCCCTCCCTTCCCTCTACTACTCTTCTCCCCCCGCATTTTGCCTTGGGTATTATTTTTCATGTTTCAGCTTAAACTTACTAATTTTCTCAAGAAGGCACTTACCATACCATTATAAGGTTTAAATACTTTTGCCACATCTCCCATGTACTTCCTTTTGCTAACATTTATTTGATTTGTAATTCTTTTTTACTACCTGCCTCCCACTGGACTATAATCATAACTTGGGCAAGGACACTGCGTGGCACATGAGGGGCACGTAGTAAATATTAAATAAATTAAATTGAGCTTTATATGTTGAACATATAAAACAGGCATATTAGGCCAGACTCTCCATCTACAAACTCAGACATGCAAGAAATATAACTTGATTTCTACAATTCCACTTTATTTCTATTTCACGGCATCATTTTACAAGGCTAGTAGAAATTTTGTGTTGGTCAATTCCATGTCTTTCCCTCTTTTTCCTCTCGTGATTGTATGGAGCCAAAGTCCTACTAAAACGAAGCTCTTTTATCCTCACTGTCATCTATCCCTTCAGTCACTGAGATATCCATTCCTCATTTGGCCATTTTGAATTAGTCCAAGAAGATTTCTCTGGACATCCTTGTTCCTATTCCAGACTCTGCTGAGCCAGGGTGTCTCTCCTCTACTCTACATTATTGGATCCATGGGACCCATTCGGTTACCCCAGTCCTGCAACCTGGCTTAGGGGAACTCCCCTGAGGCTAAGACCGCACCTGCAGGGACACACCTCACAGCTGCTTCCAGTGAGTCTGGGCACATTGCTGGAGTCCTCCTCGGAAGTAAGGAAGTGGTATGGACCTCTCGCCCCCACATGGGGTAGTGCTCTCTGGAGCTCAGCAGGGGCAACTTCTTTCTCTCGGGCCCTCCCACGCCCCTCCTCTCAGACTCTCCAAACTCCTCTCAACCTTGGGGATTCTTGTTTGTAAAGAGTGTATAGGGATATGGAAGAGGAAGAGCTGTATTCTTTCTGATATCTTCTAACCCTTCTGTCTATTCATTAGTTTCTTCTTTTTATCCGTAGGTCTCTGCTTTTAAAAATCAAAAGCTAGGCCGGGCGCGGTGGCTCAAGCCTGTAATCCCAGCACTTTGGGAGGCCGAGACGGGTGGATCACGAGGTCAGGAGATCGAGACCATCCTGGCTAACACGGTGAAACCCCGTCTCTACTAAAAAATACAAAAAACTAGCGGGGTGAGGTGGCGGGCGCCTGTAGTCCCAGCTACTCGGGAGGCTGAGGCAGGAGAATGGCGTGAATCCGGGAGGCGGAGCTTGCAGTGAGCTGAGATCCGGCCACTGCACTCCAGCCTGGGCGACAGAGTGAGACTCCGTCTCAAAAAAAAAAAAAAAAAAAGCTAGGAAGAGACTCCCCCAACCTTATTTTTTTCTGTAGCCACATCCTTTCCCTGAGTATAAATCAAAGAGTCCAGCTGCTGCTTAAATATGGAAAAAGGATCAAGAAGCAAAAGGAAAATGTGGAAAAAAGAGAAGAGGGGGTTTGGATAGAGACCGATAAATATTGCAAAATCAGTCTCCTGCTTCGTAAGTATAATTGTAATGCCTGAAAGAAATATTCGTGATGGGTTTCTAAAGACGAATTTAAGATTATTTGCTAATTGTAGGTGTGAGAATGTGGTAAAGTGCATCACTGCCTCTTACAGAATTCTGGACTCATGGTTTGTCCAATATAGTATTTTGTTATTATTTCTGCTTATTTTGTTACTTTATTTATTTATTTATTTTATATGAGACAGGGTCTCTGTCACCCAGGCTGGAGTGCAGTTGCATGATCTCGGCTCACTGCACCCTCCACCTCCTGGCTTCAAGCGATTCTCCAGCCTCAGCCTCCCAAGTAGCTGGGATTACAGGCATGTACCACCATGTCCGGCCAAAAAACTTTAATTTTAAAACATTCATATTAAAGCTGATTTTCTCATAGGCTAGGAGGTTATGTCCAACTTTCTATGATCCAACCACCACTTTTAATCAGCTACAAATGACATATCTGTTTAATCTATACATTGCTTTCTAATATATTTAACTTAGAGAACTACAATAATATTTAATAATTCAGTATCATAGTCTATATCAACAAGAAGGAACACTTAGGTATCACAATGTGTCAATCACTATGCTTGTTACTTTAAATACAGTCAGTCTTCATTATTTGCAGATTCTGTATTTGCAAATATGTCCACTCATTAAAATTTATTTGTAGGCCAGGCATGGTGCCTCACACCTGTAATCCCAGCACCTTGGGAAGCTAAGGCGGGCAGATCACTTGATGCCAGGAGTTCGAGACCAGCCTGGCCAACGTGGCGAACTCCCCCAACCCCCCATCACTAAAAAAAAAAACTTGTAACCCCCAAATCAACACTCCAGTGCTTTCATAGTCACAGACATATACATGCACAGAACAGAAAAAAAAATTACATTGCTGAAGGAGGCCCATTTCCCAGCTGAACTCAAACCAGATGATGCTCTGCCTTTTTCTTTCAGTTCTTACATAGTACACAAGTTTCCTTTTTGTGATCTTCTTAGCGCCACATTTTTTACATTTTTGTACTTTTTCTTGGTGATTTTGTTGTCTGAAATGGCTCCCAAGTGTAGTTCTGAAGTGCTGTCCAGAGCTCCTAAGTGAAGAAGTTGTAATGTGTCTTATGAAGAAAATTAAGTATGTTAAACAAACCTCCTTCAGGCAGCAGTTATAGTGCTTTGGCCTTGAGTTTGGTGTTAATGAATCAACAGTTTATATTACATAGGTGTCTTTAAACAGAAACAGGAATAAAACAAGGTTACCTGGTTATCCCCTGATGAGAATGTTGTGACCAGGGGCTTGAGGGAACCTAACGCTATATTACACCCAGGAGCAATGACTCCATAATCTCTAATTCAATGTTTGAGATGACTTTATAGAACTACTGTGGATAAGAAAAAATCGACTGTACATTTGTTTGTATATGCTAATTCTTCTCTTAAAATTTTTTATTATGAAAAAATTCAAATAGATAAGTAAAGAGAATGGTAAAATGAAACCCTGGGGACGTACCACCCAGTCTCAAAAATTACCAACTCAGCCAAACTTGTTTTCTCTTTAACCTTCTAATTCCTTCTCTCCTCCTTGCATTTGACACAAATCCCAGACATTGTATCATTTCAACCTTATCTACTTTATACATTAAATTCTTGTTAACTTTTTAAAATTATAAGAATAGAAAATCTCAACTCTGGAAGAGTTACAAGTTACAAGGAGGAGAAAATAACTATGTAAATTAATACTGAATTAACATTTTATTTTTCTCAGTCTTTTTATGTATAGAGTAAATTAAAAGATTGAAATCATTCTGATTAGATTTCTTTTCATATAACATTAAATTTTTTTAAATAACATTAAACATTCTTCAAAAATATAGTGAAATAGCCTCTGCATGGTGGTTCACAACGGTAATCTCAGCACTTTGGAAAGCCAAGTTGGGTAGATCACTTGAGTCCAGGAGTTCAACACCAGCCTGGGCAACATGGTGAAACCCCGTCTTTACCAAAAAATACAAAAATTAACTGCGCATGGTGGCGCAAGCCTATAATCCCAGCTACTCGGGAGGCTGAGGTGGGAGGATCACCTCAGCCCTGGAAGGTAGAGGCTACAGTGAACTATGATCACATCATTGCAGTCCACCCTGGGTGACAGAGGGAGATCCTGTCTCAAAAATGTGTGTGTGTGTGTGTGTGTGTGTGTGTGTGTGTGTGTGTGTGTGTGTGTGTAAAATAAAATATAACTTTTTACACATTCTCGTTTAATGTCATATTATTTTTTCATATCTACCCTACTTTTTAAGAGAGATGTGACTACTTATTTATTTAAAATTAATGTCATTTGAGATAATTGTAGATTCATATATGTTGTAAGAAAGAATACAGACAATAAAGTATACACTTTGCCAACCTAAAAGGAAGAAGCTGAGGCAAAATTAATATAAAGAGTTTATTTGGGCCAAGTTTGAGGACTGCAGACCAGTATGCACTTCCACGTTACCTTGAGGAGTGCTCTGGGGAACAAAGGAGAGGATCCCATTTTTGAAGAAAAAGGGATGAATCAGCAGAGGGAGTGATTACACAGGTTTTTGTCAGGAATTCTCATTGGTTTACAGAACTTACAATGGTCAGTGATTGGTGATACACTGTTGAACTATAGGGTGTGTGGCATTTCATGCCTACTTGGCATTATTAGTCTAGAGCCCACATAACAAGTGACTTCAACAGGGTTTTTTTTTGGATTTTTGGTTTTTTTCTTTTTGAGACAGCCTCTCACCTGTTGCCCAGGCTGGATTTCAGTAATACAATCTTAGGTCACTGTAACCTCTGCCTTTCAGGCTCAAGCCATCCTCCCACCTCAGCCGCCATAGCAGCTGGGACTACAGGCGCGTGCTACCATGTCTGGCTAATTTTTTGTGTATTTTGCAGAGACAGGGTTTCACCATATTGCCCAGGCTGGCCTCGAACTCCTGAGCTCAAGCGATCTGCACTCCTTGGCCTCTCAAAGTGCTGGGATTACAGACCTAAGTCACTGCGCCAGGCCTCAAGAGGTAATTATTGGCTCAAGGTGAAGTAACATGACTGCTGTTTTATTCCAGTACTTCTCTGGGCCTGACAATTTAAAAGGGACTCATATTCCTCAGACAAAGTGTCTCTTCTTTTATTTTTTTTTTCACATTTCCCCTTTTGATTAAAAAAAAAAAATCTTTCCATTGGCTAGATGTGGTGGCTCATGCCTGTAATCCCAGCACTTTGAGTGGTCAAGGTGGGAGAATCGCATGAGCTCAGGAGTTTGAGACTAGCTCAGGCAACATGGAGAAACCCTGTCTCTATGAAAACTACAAAAATTAGCTAGGTTTGAGGGCATGTGCCTGTAGTCCCAGCTCCTCGGGAGGCTGAGGTGTGAGGATCACTTGAGCCCAGGAGATGGAGGTTGCCCTGAGGCCGAGATCATGCCACTGCACTCCAGCCTGGGCAACAGAGTGATATTCTGTCTCAAAAAAAGAAATTAAAAAAAGCATTAAATATTAAAAATTTAATAACTATCTTCTTGAAACCATTGATTATCAAAATCTGAGTGTTAGGGTGTTCTTTGTCACCCGGAGGGCCCATTCTTGGATAGTCCTGTCCCACATCAAGAGGGAAAGAAAGAGACATTTCAATGAGGAATTTTGTTTTAGTATACATGCATGGGGTCTCTCTATATTGCCCAGGCTGGTCTCCCTTTCCTGGACTTAAGTAAGTCTCCACTTCAGCCTCCCAGATTACAGGAATTACAGGCACAAGCCAGTATGCTGTCAGTGAAGAATTTTTAAAGAGCACCCAAAAGTTGATTTGATATGGCATCACAGAATGACAAAAATGAGACCTCAGTCAATCACTGGTTTATAGAGCTGCTATGGCTTATTGAATCACCTCTAGTCCTTGGAATTCATGACTTTGGTTTTCTAGTAACACATAAGATTTATAAGCAAAAAAACAAAAACAAACAAACCAACAAAAAAGAATCTGTATGCCAGAATGAGAAAAACAACAACAACAACAACAAAACACATTCCATTAAGGAGTCAACTGAAAACACCATGAAGAAAATGACAACCAGCTTTTTTTTTTTTTTTTTTTTTTTTGAGATAAGGTCTCACTCTGTCGACCAGACTGGGGCTCATTGCAGCTTTGACTCAGATGAGCCAGGGCTCAGATGATCCTCTCACCTCAGCCTCCTGAGTAGCTGGGACTACAGAGACACACCATTATGGCTAATTTTTGAATTTTTGTAGAGATGGGGTTTCACCATGTTGCCCAGGCTGATCATGAACTCCCATGAACGTGGGAGGTCAATTGACCCTCCCACGTTAGCCTCCAAAAGTGCTAGGACTAAAGCATTAGCCACGTGCCTGGCGGAGACTTCTTGTAGCCAGGAAATAATTCAGAATTTAGTCCAAATTGTGGGAAGATAATAAAAGCTCAAATATGATGAACAGAGCTAGAATCGAATAACTAACAGTTGTACTATAGTTTCCTTCTGAAGCGTAATTTTTTTCACTATAGTCCCCCTTTTCTACCAATGAGAAATCATGGAAAGACCAATTTATTGGCAAAAAAAAAAAATTAGTATTATTATACTTGGCCTGATTATTTGCATAATGTGCAACAAGAATAGTGATTAGCCATATAGGCTTCTTTGTTGATTTGTTTTGTTTTGTTTTATTGAGCCAGAGTCTTGCTCTGTCGCCCAGGTTGGAGTGCAGTGGTGATCTCGGCTCACTGCAACTTCTGCCTCCCAAGTTCACAAGCGATTCTCCTGCCTCAGCCTTCTGAGTAGCTGGGACTACAGGCATGAGGCACTGTGCCCAGCCATAGACTCCTTTTAAATTGGCTTTGCTGGAAATTTGCTTTGTTTTTTTTTTTTTGTTTGAGACGGAGTCTTGCTCTGTTGCCCAGGCTGGAGGGCAGTGGCACGATCTTAGCTCACTGCAACTTCTGCCTCCTGGGTTTAAGCAATTTTCCTGCCTCAGCCTCCCAAGTAGCTTGGATTACAGGTGCCCGCCACCACAGGTGCCCGCCACCACACCCAGCTAATTTTTTTTTTTTTTTTTTTTTTTTTTGGTATTTTTAATAGAGATGGGGTTTCACCATGTTGGCCAGGCTGGTCTGGAACTCCTGACCTCAAGTGATCCGCCTGCCTCAGCTTCCCAAAGTGCTGGGATTACAGGCATGAGCCACAGGGCCTGGCCTTATTTATTTATTTTTATTTTTATTTTTATTTTTTGAGACAGAATCTCACTCTGTCACCCAGGCTGGAGTACAGTGGTGTGATCTCGGTTCACCGCAACCTCTGCCTCCTGGGTTCAAGCAATTCTCCTGCCTCAGCCTCCCGAGTAGCTGAGATTACAGGCATGCACCACAACACCCAGCTAACTTTTGTAGTTTTAGTAGAGACAGGTTTCACCAGTTAGCCAGGCTCCTCTTGAACTCCTGGCCTCGAGTGATCTGCCTGCCTCAGCCTCCCAAAATGCTGGGATTATAGGCATGAGTCACTGCAACCAGCTTCTTTATTTTTCAGTAGAGACAGGGTCTTGCTGTGTTGGCCAGGGTGGTCTCGAACTCCTGGCCTTAAGCAACCCTCCTGCCTCAGCCTGACAAAGTGCTGGGATTACAGGTGTGAACCACATGCCCCATCCAGATTAGAGTTTTTAAAACCTCTCAAGGCTAGGAAGCCAAGTCAAGGATTCACCATCAGACTGTGCCTGTAATACATGTACAAATTGGGTGAATTTCTCTCTTCTTGAAGTTTCAAAATATCTTGGTTTCCTAGGCCTGTCAGAAAGTAACATTCTTCACTAACTATAGGTCAAGAATCTTGTGAAAGAACAGCATAGACAATGTACTAGGCCAGTCTTACCAAGAGGCTTTTTTAAAAATTAAATCAGTTTTATTTAAGAATTTTCAACATTGACAACTCTTATAAAAAAACATCCAAGCACAGGACACAGAACTGCAGCAAAGAGCATTCTTATGGGTAGCTAACAGACATTAGAACTTCCACTGATTTTTGAGACACCTAAGCTCACTGGCGAACTCTGCTTCCAAGTACTCTTGCAAAGCACACTGCAAGCTCAGTCCATGTTCTCAACCCATCAGCTTCAATTCACATTACCACACTTACAGATCAGTAACAGAAGAGAACACACACCATACAACATTCACAGCAGTTGACAAAGGGGTAGGGGAAATGCAAGTATCATTTCACTTAACACATTCAACTAATGTGGGTTATCTAAGAACAAAAACTCACTTAAAGTCTTCCAACAGATGTGGATGTCCTTTGAATGCAAAAAAAATTCATACATGGCCGGGTGTTGTGTGGGATTACGCCTGTAATCCCAGCACTTTGGGAGGCACATGCGGGCAGATCACAAGGTCAGGAGATCAAGACCATCCTGGCGAACATGGTGAAACCTCGTCTCTACTAAAAATAGAAAAATTAGTTGGGTGTGGTAGCGGGCACCTGTAATCTCAGCTACTCGGGAGGCTGAGGCGGGAGAATGGCGTGAACCCGGGAGGCAGAACTTGCAGGGAGCCGAGATCACGCCACTGCCCTCCAGCCTGGGTGACAGAGCCAGACGCCGTCTAAAAAAAAAAATTCATACATTATTTGCTATCATTGCCTTCTGCACATTGTCTCATCGAAGCCACAGGACTGAGAGGCACACCTGGCCAAGTTAAAAAATATCCATTGCCCAGGCGCGGTGGCTCACACCTGTAATCCTGTAATCCCAACACTCTGACAGGCTGAGGTGGGCAAATCACCTGAGGTTGGGAGTTCCAGACCACCCTAAACAACATAGAGTAACCCCGTCTCTACTAAAAATACAAAATTAGCCAGGCGTGGTGGAGCATGCCTTTAATCCCAGTTATTCGGGAGGCTGAGACAGGAGAATTACTTAAACCTGGGAGGTGGAGGTTGTGGTGAGCCGAGATTGCACCATTTCACTCCAGCCTAGACCACAAGAGCGAAACTCTATCTCAAAAAAATAAATAAATAAAAATAAAATAAAAACATATCCATTATGCACCACCAAGCTTCTGCACACGCTCTCTCCTTTTCTCACTTATACTAACCTTTCATGCCTCGGCACCACCATCAGTCCCACACAAGGTTTCAAAAGTTCTAACAGCCTTCTGGTTCCATATCGCAGCCTTGCATTCACAGCATTGATATTACTCCATGAAATAAAGAATAGTAGATAAAAATGGGACAACCACCATCAAAGACACAACCTGTGATGCGTGATGATGAATTCTTGAATGAGAAAGCACGTAGACAGAAGAAGTATTCCTGTGGCAGAATATTTACAGCACTACTTTCAATGAAGTGCTTCTTTCATAAACATTTGAAATGAGATGAACTGCAGAGATTAAATGAAGGCTATTGTACTTTTGTATATGAGAGAAGAAAAGTGTTTAAAAACAAAAGAACTAAACACTGTGACACCATGATCTCCCAAAAGGAGATTTTCTTAAGGAAAAAAATCCATATGGTGGGGTTCAAATTAAAACAAGGAGTGAAGAATGTAGTTCTAATCAATGGTTTCCATTTTGAACATGCAAATAATTCACTTGACAAGTCCAGGGATAAAATATTACAGAAGGCTTTTGATATCAATTGTAGTGTGTTGGTTTACCAATCAGGCAAACAGCAGTTCACTTTCAACCATTCAATATTTCAACTTTTCGTGTAACAAAGCATAAAATTCCTTTAGCTCTTCCTTTCTCTAACGAAAAATATCAAAAATACTACTGAATGTACTACACACTGAACAAAACAATTTTGAAAATTCTTAGTATGTATGTATTTTACAATGAGTTTAGAAAAATTTGAATTCCCACCATTCTATATCAAGCAACCACAATCACACTGTTTACATTCCTCAGCCAGAAGACTTAGAATCCATGTTTGAGCCAAAGCCTCCATTAAAACCACTGCCCCACCCTGCATTTGAAGCTGATCCCCAACCAATTGCTGCCCCAGTATTAGAACCACTATAAGAGTTATTTCCAGAATTGAAGGCCTGGTTTGGCTCCCTCTGCGTGTTGCCTTGGCTTTGGTTATTACCCAATGGGCCTGGCTGGTTCTGCCGGCTGGTTAACATGCCCATGATACCCCAACTGCTGTGTAGCGCTGCCTGGGCTGCAGCCATCACGGCTGGATTAATGCTGAACTCACCAAAGTTTATCCCACCAACCATATTACTACTTAGGTTGTTTTGCAAACCAGCTCCACCTCCTCTACTATTACCAAATCCACTCTGATTCCCAAAGCCACCTGGATTACCACCAAATCTTCCACTTCTTTCTGTCTATTGCTATTGTGCTTAGGTTTGGCATTGGGTATTTGAATGCTGATTCCTTTAATGATCAAGTCCTCTCCACAAAGAGATTGTGCAACCCACATATGTTTATTGCAGCACTATTCACAGTAGCAAAGACTTGGAACCAACCCAAATGTCCATCAGGGACAGACTGGATTAAGAAAATGTGACACATATACACCATGGAATACTCTGCAGCCATAAAAAAGGATGAGTTCATGTCCTTTGGAGGGACATGGATGAAGCTGGAAATCACCATTCTCAACAAACTATCACAAAGACAGAAAACCAAACACCGCATGTTCTCACTCATAGGTGAGAACTGAACAATGGGAACACTTGGTCACAGGGAGGGGAGCATCACACACCAGGGCCTGTCAAGGGGTGGGGGCCTGGGGGAGGGGTACCATTAGGAGAAATACCTAATGTAAATGATTAGCTGATGGGTGCAGCAAAACAACATGGCACATGTATACCTATGTAACAAACCTGCACATTGTGCACATGTACCCTAGAACTCAAAGTATAATAAAAATCAAAAATAAATTAAAAAAAGAGAGCGATTGAGCAACCTGATCATCTGCAAATGTAACAAAGGCAAAGGCCCTGAACGGCTTGGAGATGAAGACATCACCACTTCCCCGTACTGACAGAAGAACTGCGACAGCGCATCCACAGTCGTGTTCTCTGTACTGCCCCAAAAACACTTTTCTGCTTCTCAAAGTTTCATCTGGGCTTTGCTTAGAATTAGGAAGTTTACAGTCACACCGTTGTCCATCTACCATATGTCACTGTGACATTACTTTCACCTGTGTTTCATATTCCATAAAATGAACAAAGCAAACCCCTCTGAATGACCAGTCTTAATATCTTTTTAGACCTGCACCATAAGAACTCCAAAGGTACTAAAATATTCTTTCAGATCCTGTTCAGTTGTTTTCCATGGGAGATCCAACACTTTTCACTTTCACTGCTGATGAAGCATCTGTCTCATCCATTTTGCTTCTGTTGTCTTTGGGATAGTTGAAAACATACACCAGATTTCCCCAGCCAGCATCGGGGCATGCAGAATTCCTTCTACCAGCCAGAAACCTCTCATACACTGAGACACCGGATTCCTGTAGCAAAGCCTGCGAGTCCCTTGGCCATAACCGTGGACAGCAGCACCGTCCCATTGTCTCCTGGTGGTATTTAAATGGGATCATTGTTCTCATCTTCGGTTACCTGAATATATTCAGACATCTTTCACTTTTCTGCTAGGCTGCTGCTAGGAATCCCAACAGGGACACTGAGGGAGTGACAGATTCAAGCACAGCCCAACAACCACTTCGCTCCCACAAAATGCTAGGGGCTTTTTATCAACTCTATAAAGACAACATCAATTCCTCAAGCAGTCTATTCATATCTGAAAATATGGCATTCCAATCAAAGCCTTGGTAAAATAACCAGTGTCTCCAATGTCCTACTACAAAAGAAAACATATTCTTATTGAACTTATGCAAATAACTACAGTGTCATAAAGTAATACTCATGAATAGTTTTTAAATTCTGGAGAAATCAGGTAGAAAGAAAGGTAAATGTTTCAATTTTGCTCACAAAAGTATATTTTACCCAATTAATGTAAGCTATAAATGACCAAAAGAAAAATATAAAATGATTTACTGACTCTGGAAAACAAAATGTAAAAAGAAGGCCTGGTGTGGTGGCATGCATCTGTAGTCCCAGTCACTCTGGAGGCTGAGGTGTGAGGATCTCTTGAGCTAGCAGTTTGAGTCCAGCCTGGACAACATAATTAGATACAATTTCTAAGGATAAAATTTTAAAGTTAAAAGGAAAAAGAAAAGGAAAATTAGAACAGTAGAGAAAATCAGAGGCAGTCTTTGTCTCTTAAAAAATTTTTTTTAAAAGAATCATAAGGGTTTCAGAAAAAAAAATCAAACAATTATATCAGTCTTTTATCAGTTTAGCCCCATGTAATGAATTCTTGTTTTGTTTGATGTTGGCCTAGCAATCTTCACGAATACATCAGCTTTTAATTAGAGATCTGGAAGTTTTTAACCTCATCCAATGGTATGATCTCCAAAGTTATCAGAAATCTATATTCAACAGTATTTATCAGTGTCCTTTCCATAAATTTCTTTGAAAAGGCAAAGTTTAGACTTTAACCAATAGTAAATGGCTTTTTAAGAGAATCAAATTAAAACAATTTGGCGGGGCGCAGTAGCTGATGCCTGTAATTCCCAGCACTTTGAGAGGCCGAAGCAGGCATATTACCTGAGGTCAAGAGTTGGAGACCAGCCTGACCAATATGGTGAAACCCCATCTCTACTAAAAATACAAAATTAGCTGGGCGTGGTGGCACATGCCTATAATCCCAGCTGCTCAGGAGGCTGAGGCAGGAGAATCACTTGAACCTGGGAGGCAGAGGTTGCAGAGAGTCAAGATCATGCCATTGCACTCCAGCCTGGGCAACAAGAGCGAAACTCCATTTCAGAAATAACAACAACAAAAACAATTCTCTGTGGATAACAAGACTTAGAACAGCCATGATTAAAGATGCAACTGGGGCCGGGAGCGATGGCTCACGCCTGTAATCTCAGCACTTTGGGAGGCCAAGGCGGGCAGATCAACTGAGGTCAGGAGTTCGAGACCAGCCTGACCAACATGGAGAAACCCTGTCTCTACTAGAAATACAAAATTAGCGCAGTGTGGTGGCGTATGCCTGTAATCCCAGCTACTCAGGAGGCTGAGGCAGGAGAATCGCTTGAACCAGGGAGGCGGAAGTTGCGGTGAGCCAAGATCACGCCACTACACTCCAGCCTGGGCAAAAGAGTGAGACTCACTCTCCAAAAAAAAAAAAAAAAAAAGATGCAAAGACGCAACTGACAAAGAAATTTGATTATTTCTGTGGTATAGAAGTTAACATAAAATCATATTATGACTGATAACATATACCAAGACATATCAGAATTTAGAAATATCATAGAATATTGGAACACATGTAACCAACACATGTATATGTATACAAATATAACTTAAACACCATTTCTTATTTGACAGTGCTTTCTGTATGATTTTAACATACCAAAGAAGCCTAATATGTCTCTTTTGGACATCCAGGGACTTCCAAGTTAGTCAGGTGAAAAAGACTTGATTTTACAATTTGAAATTTGATTTTGGGAAGTATTTAAAATATCAAAGTTTAAGATACTTGTCGTTTCTCAGCCTTTTGGCTAAGATCAAGTATAAAATGATTGATGTCAAAATCGGATCACAAGTCACCATAAAATAAGTCAGTCATTTGGCCAAAGTGACAATTAAGACATTTCAAAAAACAAACACCTTTACTCTTTGAGACAGAGGAGACTCAGTTTCCCAATCAAAAGACCCAATACAGACAGCATAAAGCCAGCTGAATCTATTGTTCCCTCTCTCCCTTCTCTCTTTTTTTTTTTTTTTTGGCAATTTACACAAAAGGTGAACAAAACCTTTAAATATCCCTTATTAATACTACACCGAAATCTTGTTCATACAAGAAAACGAAATTAGATCTTTGCATTAGTATATTATTAATGTGAAAGCTAATTTTAGTAAAGACTTATAAATAAATCTGTCCGATCTCAATCTGCTTTGACCACAAAAGTTTTTCATAAAATTTTATAACTTTTTACAAATTTTTAAAAAGTCTTCTTTTCCCAACTTTTTATATTCAGTTTCTCTACATAATTTTTAAAATGTGAAATGTGTCCAGCCTCTAAACTAGACAAAAGTACTTTGCCTTTAACAAAAACCACATCTTCTGGGAGCTAAATGATGAGAACACATGGACACATAGAGAGGAGCACACACAATGGGGCCTTTGGAGGGTGGAGGGTGGAAGGAAGGAGAGAATCAGGAAAAATAACTAATGGATACTAGGCTTAATACATTTAATAACTAAAAATAACGAATGGGTACTAAGCTTAGTACCTTTCATATACCAAGACATATCAGAATTTAGAAATACCGTACAATATTGGAGCACATATAACCAACACATGTATATATTCATCACCTGGGTAATGATATGATCTGTACAACAAACCCCATTACACAAATTTACCTATGTAACAAACCTATATTTGCAGCCCTCAACTTAAAATAAAAGTATTTTAAAAAACTATATCCTCATTTGTTTTTTATAATGCTCTTCATGCAAAACACATCCTGTTTTTTTGTTGTTTTTGTTTGTTTGTTTGTTTGTTTTTGAGACAGAGTCTCAGTCTGTCGGCCAGGCTGGAGTGCAGTGGCATGATCTTGGTCACTGCAACCTCTGCCTCCCGGGCTCAAGCAATTCTCCTGCCTCAGTCTCCTGAGTAGCTGGGATTACAGGTGTCTGCCACCACTCCCGGCTAACTTTTGGATTTTTAATAGAGATGGGGTTTCACCATGTTGGCCAGGCTGGTCTTGAACTCCTGACCTCAGGTAATCCACCCACCTCAGCCTCCCAAATTGCTGGGATTACAGGCATGAGCCACCACACCCAACCCACATTCTGTTTTTTTTTTTTTTTTTGATACTTTGCATAAAGAGTCTTCCTCTTGTATCTAGCAGTTTTAATTACATATTTTAATTACAGTGTTAAATCTTAGTAAGCCTTATTTCCAGTGAGAAAACTAGGAAGTGATTTTGAACTGTTTTATGTCAGTATCAATACATTAAAACCATTTCATAATTTTGAGAAAAATGGCTTCTCATTTTTTTATTAACAGGTCGAAATATATTGTTTTTTAATATTAAACATAAGATGCCAAAGTATATAAACTTTACCTTATGTGTAATAATTAGTGTTTTAATATTTTAATTTACCTAGCAACGACTCAGACTCTATGATTCCGTTACTTAACACAACTTTTTAATATTTTAAATTACTAACAAAAAGTTTCTGTGCTTCTTGTTTCCACAGTTTTACGTAGTTTCCTGCCAATGTCAACATTTTGCAAAACTAGAGTTCTATATTACTGAAAGGTTCTTGTATCAGTTCTAACCCCAAGAGCGGCCAGCAGACACCACCAGGCGGTGTGGAGCAATATGCTGTTTTAATGAGCGCCTGGGTGCAGGCGAGCTGAGGCCTAAAATGGCATCAGTACCAAATGAGAACGGGGCAGGGGTTTCATAGTCTCCTGTAAACAGGAAGTGCCTCAGTCTGATGTAACTGCTATGCGGGGTATCCAGACGTCCTCTCTCTGAGTCTTCAGGCGGGTATGTGTCTTCCCGCCAGCTCTCTTCCTGCTTCTGTTATCTTGCTGGCTGCTATCTTGCAGGCTGCTGGCACAAGTGGTCTTGCGCCTTGGGACTGGGCCTGAGAAGGGAGAAGTTACTCATTCCCTTAAGTTTCAGGCCCGGGGGGCAGGGGGTGGGGGGAGAACTTTCAATTACGATCAGGATATTGACATCAATACACTAAGATACAAAATTTTCCCTCAAAACAAGGGTCATTTGCGTTGTTCTTTTATAGCTAACTCTACGTCTCTACTGCCCCCAATTCCTCCTTAAACACTGATAACCACTAATCTGTTCTCTATTTTATAATTTTGTCTTTTATTATTATTATTTTCGAGACAAAGTCTTGCTTTGTTGCCCAGGCTGGAGTGCAGTGAGGCACAATCTCAGCTCACTGCAACCCCCGCCTCCTGGGTTCAAGCGATTCCCCTGCCTCAGCCTCCCAAGTAGCTAGGATCACAGGTGTGTGCCACTACTCTTAGCTAATTTTTTTGTATTTTTAGTAGAGACGGGGTTTCACCATGTTGGCCAGGCTGGTCTTGAACTCCTGACCTTGTGATCTACCCACCTCAGCCTCCCAAAGTGCTGGGATTACAGACATAAGCCACTGTGCCCAGCCGTATAATTTTTGTCATTTTGAGAATGTTAATATAAATAAATTCTCGGGGAAGTTTACCTGTCACCCTCTGTGGGTTCACTGAAAATAAACTGGAAAAACATAGATTAATAGGAGAAAAAAACCACACATAATTTTTTTTAATGACCATACTATAGGGGAAGAGCAGGAGAATGATTGCCCAAATAACCCAAGAGATGCAGAAACCTGTTTATCCTTTTTCATAGAGGAGGAAGGAGACTGGGAATGTAGACAGTTCTTCTGAGGGATAGTAAATCATTAGAGAGAAGTGAATGAACCTGGGAGGTGTTAGGCAGACATTATGGGAAAGTGAGGAATGGAGTTGCACAGGAATTCAGGTTGTCTTATTATGTGGATGAAGTCCCCCAGGTAATCTCTGGGAGCTGCCCTTGGAAGAATAGATGAAAAGTGTGTTGGGCATGGTGATTACTCCTAGCCTCATCTCTTTTCCCGTAGTTAATCTTTTCCAGTTATTTTCTGAGATCTCTAGGGAGGGGATTTAAGACAATGGAATTTCTTTTAGAAAGAAAGCTTTGTTGATCAGACAAGGAAACTCCAAAGAGTCTTTCTCTGCATTAGGGAGAGAAGGAAAGACGAGGTTAGAGAAACCTTGACTTTAAGGCAGCATGCAAGGCTTCCTAGCGTGTCAAAGTGCCAGTCTTTGGGGTATCACTTGCTGAGCCCCAACAGATTCATATGGTATATGAACCATTGAGACTGGTTTTTTTCACTCAGCATAATTCCCTGGAGATTTATCAAAGTTGATGCACATGTCAAAAGTCCTTTCCTTTTTATTCCAAGTGTCAGTGTAGCACAGTTTATTCAGCCATTCAGTCACTATGATATCTGGGTTGATTCCAGTTTTGTGTTATTATAAATGTCAACTGAAGAATGATGTTCATAAATTTGGAAAGGAGAGCTTTATTTCTTATAAAGAATTGCAGCCTGTAGGTTCTTCCTGGCCATTCTTACAGGCTGGGAAATGTAGCCTCTGGTCAGAAGCTGAAAACAGACACTTGAGGGTAGAAAGAATAAGACATGGATTTATGCTAAATGAAGTAGCAAAATATACATATTCAATAAGTAATAGGAGGAGTCATGAATATTCATGAAAGGAGAAACCTACACATGCAGTTGAGCTTCATGCCTCTTCAGGGACCCATATTCAAAAACTAGTGGCCATAACAATCTGAGGGGAGAGTTTTTGGCCCTCCGACATCAAAAGGTGAAGCAGAGGACACAGCCTCACTGAGCTACACACCGCAACTCATGCCTGTAATCCCAGCACTTTGGGAGGCTGAGACAGGTGGATTGCTCGAGCCCAGGAGATCAAGACTGGCCTGTGCAACATGGCAAAACCCTATCTCTACAAAAAATACAAAAAATTAGCTGTGTGTGGTGGGGCATTCTTGTGATGCCAGCTATTTCTGAGGCTGAGGTGGAAGGATTGCCTGAGCTGGGGAGGTAGAGGCTGCAGTGAACCATTATCATGCCACTCTGTACTCCAGCCTGGGTGACAGGGTGAAATCCTGTCTTAATAAAAATAGTAAAAGCAAAATCCCTCACTGTGCATCCTCTGTAGACTGGCCAGAATGACTCCATGGTCAGTGGTCTCTATCAGTAAGGAACGCTGGTTGGTTATCTTGTTGAAACTTCAAAAGGGAGGGGCAGCATCAGGCAGTTGGTTGATATCAGGGTGGAGTGAGTCTTTCCAAAGGGCTGGTTTCTGTTTAACTCTTAGGAAAGAAAGCCTAACGGTGGTTAGTAAGGGAGGGAGTATAAGGAGGGAGTATAAAGAGGGGTACAAGGAGGTGTATCCAACCCCAGGTTTCTCTGGGGTTCCCTTAGCCAAGAGGGAGTCTGTCCAGTTTGTTGAGGGTCTTAGGATTTCATTTTGATTTCTCACCAATAAAGTGACTACAAACATTTGTGTATAGGTTTTTGCATGAACACGAAAGTACATTAGATTTATATTCCTGCTGTAACGAATCACCACAAATTTAGTGGCTTAAAACAATATAAACTTATTACCTTACACTTAGGGAGGTCAGAGGTCTGCCTTTCTTCTGGAGGCTCTAGGGGAAAAAATCCATTCTTTGTCTTTTCCTTCTAGAGGTTGCTGGCATTTCTTGCTTTTGGCTTCATTAATCCACCTAATTTCATCACCTCTGCAAAAAACCTCTGCCATGTAAAGTAATGTGTTCCCAAATTCTGTGGATTAGGATGTGTACATCATTATGGGGCTATTATTTAGCTGGGTACAATGAATTTTCACGTCTCTGGGATAAGTGTAACTGCCCAGTGGGTTCACCTTGCCTGCTGCCTAGACAGAGCTTATTTATCAAGACAGGGGAATTGCAATACAGAAAGAGTAATTCACACAGAGCCGGCTGTGCAGGAGACTGGAGCTTTATTATTACCCCAATCAGTCTCCCCAGGCATTCAGGAATCAGAGTTTTTAAGGATAATTTGGTGGGTTGGGGACAGCCAGTGAGTCAGGAGTGCTGACTGATTGGGTCGGAGATGAAATCATAAGGAGTCAAAACTGTCTTACATGGAATCAGTTCTTGGGTGGGGATCACAAGATCAGATAAGCCAGTTTATTAGTCTGGGTGGTGCTGTTACTGGAGGGGGTCCTGATCCAGACCCCAAGAGAGGGTTCTTGGATCTTGCCCGAAAAACGACTCAAGGCAAATCCATAAAGTGAAAGCAAGTTTATTAAGAAAGTAAAAGAATAAGGAATGGCTCTTCCATATGCAGAGCAGCCCTAAGGGCTGCTGTTTGGATGTTTTAATGGTTATTTCTTGATTATATGCTAAACAAGGCATGGATTATTCAGGAGTTTTCTGGGAAGAGGGTGAGCAATTCCCAAAACTGAGGGTTCCTGTTTTCCAACTATATAGGGTACCTTCCTGGCGTTGCCGTGACATTTGTAAACTGTCATGGCACTAGTGGGAGAGTGTTTCAGCAAGTGAATGCATCGTAATTAGTGTATAATGAGCAGTGAGGATGACCAGAGGTCACTTTTGTCACCATCTTGGTTTTGATGGGTTTTGACCAGCTTCTTTATCTCATTCTTTTATGAACAAGGTCTTTATGACCTGTACCTTGTGCTGACCTCCTGTCTTATCCTGTGACTTAGACTGCCTGACCTGCTGGGAATGCAGTCCAGTAGGTCTCAGCCTTATTTTACCCAGACCCCATTTAAGATGGAGTTGTTCTGGTTCATGTACCTCGGACAGTGCCAGCTGATTCATGAAGTGCAGGGTCTGCAAAATATCTCAAGCACTGATCGTAGGTTTTATAATAATAATGTTATCCTCCAGGTGCATGACTCCAAAACCATAATTTCTAATCTTGTGGCTAATTTGTTAGTCCTACAAAGGCAGTCGTGTCCCCAGACAAGAAGGAGGTCTGTTTTGGGAAAGGGCTTTTATTATCTTTGTTTAAAACTACAAACTAAGTTCCTCCCAAAGTTAGTTCAACCTATGCCCAGGGATGAGCAAGCATTATTTAGAGGTTAGAAGCAAAATGGACTTGGTTAGTTAAGATCTCTTTCACTGTCTCAGTTATAATTTTACAATGGCAGCTTCACAGGTATCCAAAAGTGCAACAATTTGTTCATATGATAGTTGTATGTATAGTTTTTTATGAAATTGTCAGTTTTCCATATTGACTGCCTCAGTTTATAATCCCCTCAGCGACATGGGAGTGACATAGTTTCTCTACAACTTCACGAGCATTTGGTGCTGTCACTCTTTTTTATTTTAGCCATTCTAATAGGTGGTTAATGATATCTTACCATGGCTTGAATTTGCATTTCTCTAATAGCTAAAGATGTTGGATATACTCACGGTTTTTACATATCATCTGTATATTCTCTTTGGTAAAGTATCTGTCCATATCTCTTTGTCTGCATTATTTTTAATGTAAATAACCAGCAGTTCTTTAGAAATATTTTCACCAGGGGTAATAACAGAATTAAGCCATTCTTTGGATAAATTTTTGACCTCCATCTCTGGGGAAAATTTAGTGTAGTGCTTCTAAAACTTTAGTGTGCATCAGAATCATGAGTAGAGCTTATTAAACAAATTGTTGCGACCCAACCAAAATTTCAAAATTTCTGATTTAGTAACTATGGGGTGGGCCCTGGATAATCTGCATTTCCAATGAACTTCCTTGTGTTGCTGATCCTCTTATTCCAGGAAATAATTTCCTGCTGCCTTTTTTTTTTTTTTCTTTGAGATAGGGTCTCACTTTGTTGCCCAGGCTGGAGTGTAGTGGTGCAAACACAGCTCACTGCAGCCTCAACCTCCTGGGCTCAAGTGATCATCCCACCTTAGCCTCTCAAGTATCTGGGACTACAGGTGAATGCCACCACGCCCAGCTAATTTTTGTAGTTTTTGTAGAGATGGGGTTTCACCACGTTGCCAAGGCTGGTCCTGATCTCAAGGGATCTGCCTGCCTCAGCCTCCCAAAGTGCTGGGATTACAGGTGTGAGCCACTGAACCACACCCACCATTTTGTCATTGTAAATTTTCCTGTAGTAAACTGACAGTGAATGAGAAAGTTGTGCTCAAAAGTGAAGAGCTACCAAAAAACAAAAATGGTTGGAGACATGTCAAAAAGGCACAAGAACCAACCTGATCTTCAGAAGGCTAAAACTAGAATAATTTGAACAATAAAATAAGTAATAACTGTACTGGATTATAACCTAAAGAATAAAACAAATCTCTAAGTCCTGTCAAAGGAAAATTTAACTTTGGACCCCAAATTCACTAAGCCAAAGGGAAAAGTCAAGCTGTAGGGTAAAACTGCCTCCCATTGTATTCCTAAATAAAATAGCTACAGAGATAAAAAAGCTGTATACCTCCCTCACAACTTTCCCACAAGGAAATTTCTTGTAGACAAAGGACAGAAAGAACTCAGTCATCCCTCTGCTCCCATGAGACAAATGCATATGTGACTGCTTCCTTTGCCCTATTGTTTCACTAAGCTAGACAAAGGCATAAGTGACTACTCCTATAAGATGTGTATTCAAAGGCTCATCAGAAACTCAAAACAATACAATCGTTTGTCTCTTACCTACCTATCCAGATAGGATAATTCCCTTGACCCCCTTCATGGGCAGGAACTGGAATAGTTTATTTCGCTTAGCCCTCCGCTGGCCACTCCTCATGAGAGGGAGCGTGTAAGCAAGCAAGTATGGGAACCAGAGCAAATGAACCAAATGAACGCTGGAACCCACCTGTTGTTACCCTCTGATGGGAGCAGGCTGTGTGCAGCCCCGCAGCAGCATCCAAGCATATTACAACCAATGCTTTTTCATCTCTGCCATCTGGGGATGGCCAAGTGCCAAACAGTTGAAAGGGTCAGGTTGGCAGCCCCTGCCCTCTCGGTACCTGGGTTCATGTTCAGCGTCCAGGTCACATGAATGGATTGAAGGGTAGTGTATGTGGAGGATTTTACTGGGCAGTGGAAGTGGCTGTCAGTGGAACCGGGAGTGAGAAAGGGGATGGATGGTATGGGAAAAAAAGTGATCTTTCCCTGAAGACTGGCCATCTCCAGCCAGACCCCTCTCTGAACCTGCACATCTGAAGTTAGCCATGTCTATCCATAGTCTCCAATGCTCAGTTGCTTCTCTGCTCACCACTCAACCACTTGTATCCCCAATGCTCAGGGGCTTGTATCCCCAACAGTCGCTTATGTTGCTCTGCCAGCTGAAGTCTTTTTATGGGCACATGATATGGGCATGGCAGATCAAACAGGCAACATTTGGGTGGAAAAAATGGGGTTGGCTGTTTTCACTTAGGGCCTCAGTTTCAGGCTTAAGGGTGGGGTTTAGCAGGAAGCCCAGCCCTTCTGTATCACTATGACCTGGATGCCCCATCCCCACTTCAAGTTGTCCCACCTTTCTGGACTGAACCAGTGTGCATCTTATATATATTGATTGATGTCTCATGTCTCCCTAAAATGTATAAAACCAAACTGTGCCCTGACCCCTTTGAGTACATGTCAACAGGACCTCCTGAGACTGTGTCATGGATGCGTCCTTAACCTTGGCAAAATAATCTTTCAAAGTTGAGTAAGACTTGTCTCACATATTTTAGGTTCATAGTCCATTGTTATATAAATAAATGGGGGAGGCTGGGTGCCATGGCTCACGCCTGTAATCCCAACACTTTGGGATGCCAAGGCGGGTGGACCACTTAAGGCCAGGAGTTCGAGATCAGCCTAGCCAACATGGTGAAATCCTGTCTATACTAAAAATACAAAAATTAGCCAGGCATGGTGGCAGGGACCTGTACTCCCAGCTACTCAGGAGGTTGAGGTGGGAGAATTGCTTGCAACTGGGAGGCAGAGGTTGCAATGAGCTGAGAGCACTTCACTGCACTCCAGCCTGGGTGACAGAGTGAGACCTTATCTCAAAAAAAAAAAAAAAAAAGAATAAAGGGGGGAGAAGGGGCAAGCCTTACTTACATATGAATTCTATATAACATATCTAAGTACTTTCCCACCAAAGAGGTGAAGTTTTAATTCTCTTCCTCTTGAGTGTGGGCTGGATTTAATGACTCATCTTAAGGAGAAAATACTAACTTTGCCATGGAAAAATCTGGCATACATCATCTTAACGAAATGATCAAGAGGAATATCACCAATATATACATACTGAAGTCATGTATGATATATGATGTGATGAGAAAGGCACCTAACCTTGTGGTACTGTCCTCCCGTGGCAGGGTGAACTCACAAACTGGAGTTCAGTCTGGAAGGACAAGTGGGTTCTTGGCTTTATGCAGGAAAGAGCTCAAAAGCAAGTGACAGAGTAAAGTGAAAGCAAGTTTATTACGAAAGTAAAGGAATATCAAAGTAATAAAAGCCATTTATGACAAACCCACAGCCAGTATCATGCTGAAAAGTTAAAAGCATTCCTGTTACCGGTAGAAGGTATCCAAGTTGCCAGTGGTGAATCCATATGGGTCTGCAGCAACCTCAATTCTTGCCTCCTGGGAAGGAAGAATTCAACTGAGGGACACAAGGCAGAAAAGGAGACTGAGGCAAGCTTTCAGAGCAGGAGTGAAGGTTTATTTAAAAAGGCTTGGAATGGGGCTGGGTGCGGTGGCTCATGCCTGCAATCCCAGCACTCTGGGAGGCCAAGGTGTGTGGATCAGCTGAGATCACAAGTTCGAGACCAGCCCGGCAAACATGGCAAAACCATGTGTCTACTAAAAATACAAAAAAAAAAAAAAAAAAATTAGCGGGGCATGGTGGCAGTCACCTGTAGTCCCAGCTCCTCAGGAGGCTGAAGCAAGATAATCACTTGAGCCTGGGAGGCAGAGGTTGCAGTGAGCGGAAATCAAACGCCACTGCACTCCAGCCTGGAAGACAGAGCTAGACTCCGTCTCAAAAAAAAAAAAAAAAAAAAAAAAGATTTTAGAACAGGAAAGAAAGGAGGGTACACTTGGAAGAGTTCCAAGGGGGCACCGAGGTCAAGTGAGATGTTTAACCTTGACCCTAGGACTTTATAGGCTCACCCCTTTCCAGGATTCTTTCCTTAGGGTGGGCCACCCGCAGGCACAGTGCCCTACTTACCCTTGGGAAGTGAGCATGCGCACTGTGTTTAGGAAGTTGTATGCATGCCCATCTTTTTTTTTTTTTTTTTTTTTTGAGATGAGTCTCACTTGTCACCCAGGCTGAAGTGCAGTGGCATGATCTTGGCTCACTGCAACCTCTGCCTCCCAGGTTCAAGTGATTCTCCTACCTCAGCCTCCCGAGTAGTTGGGATTACAGGCATGAACCACCACACCTGGCTAATTTTTGTTTTTGTTTTTGTTTTTTGAGACAGAGTCTCGCTCTGTCGCCCAGGCTGGAGTGCAGTGGCGCGATCTTGGCTTACTGCAACCTCCACCTCTCAGGTTCAAGCAATTCTTCTGCCTCAGCCTCCCGTGTAGCTGAGACTACAGGCGCCGGCCACCACGCACGACTACTTTTTGTATTTTTAGTAGAGATGCGGTTTTACCATGTTGGTCAGGCTGGTCTTGAACTCCCGACCTTGGGTGATCCGCCCACCTCAGCCTCCCAAAGTGCTGGGATTACAGGTGTGAGCCACCGTGCCCGGCTTAATTTTTGTATTTTTAGTAGAGATGGGGTTTCGCCATGTTCATCAGGTTGGTCTTCAACTCCTGACTTCAAGTGATTCACCTGCCCCGGCCTCTCAACGTGCTGGCATTACAGGCGTGAGCCACAGCACCCAGCCCGTACGCATGCCAATCTGAGGCTTTTTTCCCTTTTCCGATGGAGTGACCCAAGACATCATACTCCACCATTTTGTCTCTTAATTCATATACATGGGAAGTTGCTTCTCCCTGGTGTCTGCTTTCAATTAACATTTTAGTGCAATAGGTGTAGACCATCAGGAAATAGCCTCTTCCTGGCACCAGCTGCCAATTTATCACTTTTAGAAAGGCAATGTGATAATTGCCGAACCATTACCCAACATTCCTAGTGGGTAGGGGAAGAGCCCTCTCCTGCCCTACTCATGCCAGTCTAACTACACTTAACAAGGAAAGACCTAACAAGGAAATTGACAAATTGGAGGGGATTAAAGAGACATGACATTGAAATGTTATATGGTATTCTAGAATAGAAAGAAAAATATTCGTGGAATAACTGAGGAACTCTAAGTAGTCTATAGTTAATAATATTGTACCAATGTTAAAAGTATTGTACCCATGTCAATTACAATTTTTTAAAGCCCATATCTTGGCATAATTACAATGTTGTGTAAGATGTGAAAATTAAGGAAAGGTGAGTGAAGAATACACGGGAACTCTCTTTGCAATACTTCCATAAATTTACAATTATTTCAAAATAAAGGTGCTTTTTGTTTTTTGATACGTAGTTTCGCTCTTGTTGCCCAGGCCTGAGTGAAATGGCATGATTTCGGCTCACTGCAACCTCCCGCCTTCAAGCAATTCTTCTGCCTCAGCCTCCCGAGTAGCTGAGATTACAGGCATGCACCACCACACCTGGCTAATTTTGTATTTTCAGTAGAGACGGGGTTTCTCCATGTTGGTCAGGCTGGTCTGACCTCAGGTGATCCTCCCGCCTCGGCCTCCCAAAGTGCTGGGATTACAGGCATGAGCCACTGCGCCCAACCAAAGATGCTTTTTTTTTTTTTTTTTTTTTTTTGAGATGGAGTCTCACTCTGCTGCCCAGGCTGGAATGCAGTGATGTGATCTTGGCTCACTGCAACTTCCACTTCCTGGGTTCAAGTGATTCTCCTGCCTCAGCCTCCCAAGTAGCTGGGATTACAGGCGCCCACCACCATGCCTGGCTAATTTTTGTATTTTTAGTACAGATGGGGTTTCACCATGTTGGTGAGGCTGATCTCAAACTTCTGACCCCAGGCGATCCATCTGCCTCAGCCTCCCAAAAGTGCTGGGATTATAGGCATGGGTCACCACGACTGTTTTTTTTTTTTTTTTTTTTTTTTTTGATACACGGACTTTTGGTCCCAACCCTAGAGCTTCTGATTCTGTAAATAAGGGCTGGGCCCGATAATCTGCATTTGAATAAGTTCCTAGGAGATGTTGCTGCTAGTCCCAAGGAAACAGTTTGAAGAAATTGCTTTAATCAAATCTTAAGGTTATTTGATGTTTTCTGCTGCCTTGTTCTTGTCACTGTAAATTTCCCTGCAGTAAACATAAGAATAAATGGAAAAGTTTTGGCTTTTCTGTTTCAAAGAAGATTGACTGATTTTTTTACTTTATTCAGTGTCTTTCTAAGCTGTTAGTGATTTTACCTCAAGCATATTTAAGAATACCTCTTTTTAAAAGTGCATCAACCAATCCTCAAGTTGAATTTTCTACACTTCATTCATGTACTATGTATGTTGCTTAAATAACAGAAAGCCGTAGAAATTTTGGCTTAAACACTGGTAAAATTCAAAGATAAGTTTAAGTGCTGCTAGTTAACAAAGCAAATCCAGGAAATTACTAGGGACAGAGTTTACTACTAAGTATCTCTCCAACCATTCTCTCCTTCTTCCTTAGTAGTAAACACCCTCATTTTAACTGAACACATGGCCACTCAGAATATATTTTCCAGCTTTCACTTAACTTTAAATACTTGTAGGAAACTATGTTTTAGTTAGTAGGAAGTAGCCAGAAATGGTAATATAGTTTGGATGTTTGTCGCCTCCAAATTTCACAATTGAATGTAATCCCTAATGTTGATGGGGGAGAGGCATTTCGATCACTGGGGCAGATCCTTTATGAATGGTTTAGCACCATCCCCTTGGTGATGAGTGAGTTCTTTCTGTGAGTTCACAGGAGAACTGGTTGTTTAAAGTGTATGTCACCTCCCCCATCTCACTCTTGCATCCATTCTCACCATGTGTAAGCCAGGTCCCCCTTTGTCTTCTGCCATGATTGTAAGCTTCCTGAGGCCTCACCAGAAGCCAAGCAGATGCTGGCACCATGCTTCCTCAATAGCCTGCAGAATAGTAAGTCAACTAAACCTCTCTTCTTTATAGATTTCTCAGTCTTGGGTATTCCTTTATAGTGATGGAAAAACAGACTAATACCAGTGGGAAAAATGCAATTTCTACAAAATGTACTTTTTTTTTTTTTTTTTGAGACGGAGTTTCGCTCTGTCGCCCAGGCTGGAGTGCAGTGGCCGGATCTCAGCTCACTGCAAGCTCCGCCTCCCGGGTTTACGCCATTCTCCTGCCTCAGCCTCCCGAGTAGCTGGGACTACAGGCGCCCGCCACCTCGCCTGGCTAGTTTTTTTGTATTTTTTAGTAGAGACGGGGTTTCACCGTGTTAGCCAGGATGGTCTCGATCTCCTGACCTCATGATCCACCCGTCTCGGCCTCCCAAAGTGCTGGGATTACAGGCTTGAGCCACCGCGCCCGGCCCAAAATGTCCTTAAAGGAGAACAATGTGCTTTCTTAACTTTGTTTTTCTGCTGGTGGGAATGTGATTATGATGGCTGGAAGTTGAGCAGCCATCATGGGTCACAGGTAGAGGTATCATAATGAGGATTGTTAGATATGAGTTCTAAATTTCTTTTCAAAAAATCAGTATGTCAGTATGTTCAATTCTTTGCCTTCTACTTTTAAACTTAACTTCATCATAAAGCAACCTTTTTCGATTACCTGCTCCACCCTGCCTCATTCCAGTTACCTACTCCACCCTGACTCATTCCGACTACCTGCTCTGTCATAACCATTTTTCCCGCCAAACCACTCACCCTGTCAGTCTCTTTAAATTAGCCAGTCAGAATTAGTTTAGCCTGTGTCGTCTAACCCTAGCTAATAGGGGAACGACACAGCAGCAGGGGCCACATGCATCAGGGATAGAACCCCTTCCCTTCCTTTGCCCAAGTGTGCGCTCACCGTTGTTCCATCCGTAAGGGTGCACCCTTCTATAGAAGTAACTTGCCTTGCTGATAATTAAAAAGAAAATTCTATATTCGAGTGCTGTTTCTTTCGTGGCAATGAAACTTCATTTATAACAGGATGGCGGAGCAACAGACTAGATGAAGCCTGGATATCTGATATAATGGCAACCCAAGTCCTGGACTATATTCAGACTGCTGTTATATGAGAAAAACAGATTTCTATCTTCACCTCTTGTTATTTTGAACTTGATACTACTTGTAGCTGAACCTAATTTGAACTGATAGAAGCAGTCATACAGAAGTTACAGTTGTGCAGAATGGAACTTCACTGTCTGTCATTTCAGCACTTTGGGAGGCCAAGGCGGGAGGATCCCTTGAGCCCAGGAGTTGGAGACCAGCTTGGGAACACAGCAAGACCATGTCGCTATAATTAAACAACAAAACAACAAACAACAACAACAACACATGCACACACAAACACCAAGGTTGGCTGAGGGAAAAATGAGGCCTTAAATCCAGCCTGCCCTCTCCTTTCCAAGCTTTACACTGTGATGTGTGCTCCAGGAGGCCGACATACCCTAATGGTTCTGCAGAAGAGTGCATTTTTATCTAGAATCTAGGCTCTGTGGCAACATTTTTCAAAATATCCTCTCCATTCTCCTTGCCCAAGACCATGGGAACCCATCTCTTGCATCAGCATGACCTGGATGTGAGACCTGGAGTGAAAGGGGATCATTTTGGAGCTTTAAAATTTGACTGCCCTTTGCATGGGCCCTGTAACCCCTTTGTTTTGGCTGATTTCTCCCATTTGGAATGGCTGTATTTACCCATTATCTGTACCCCCATTGTATCTAGGAAGTAGCTGGCTTGCTTTTGATTTTACAGGCTCATAGGCTAAATGGACTTGCCTTGTCTCAGATGAGACTTGGACTGTAGACTTTCGGGTTAATGCTGAAATGAGTTAAGACTTTGGGGTACTATTGGGAAGGCATGATTGGTTTTGAAATGTGAGGAAATGAGATTTGGAGGGGCCAGGGCAGAATGATATAGTTTGGCTATGTCCTCACCCAAATCTCAACTTGAATTTATCTCCCAGAATTCCCACATGTTGTGGGAAGGACCCAGGGGGAGGTAATTGAAGCATGGGGGCCGGTATTTCCTGTGCTAGTATCATTATAGTGAATTAGTCTCATGAGATCTGATGGGTTTATCGGGGTTTCCTGCTTTTGCTTTTTCCTCATTTTCTCCTGCTGTCCCCCATGTAAGAAGTGCCTTTTGCCTCCTGCCATGATTCTGAGGCCTCCCCAGCCATGTGGAACTTTAAGTCCAATTAAACCTCTTTTTCTCCTCAGTCTTGGGTATGTCTTTATCAACAGCATGAAAATGGACTAATACACTCCTGGAGGCATTGGAGATGGTTTTTAGGTAGTCCCCAGATGTACTTCAAAAGTCTGTTAATATTAAATTAAGTAGGTTTGTATTTGAGGTTAGTTAGCACTACATTCAGCAAGTTCAGACCTGATTGCTAGGAAGAAAAGTCATAAAGGAAGAAGTTTGTTGAGCAGAAATGAAAGAGAATAGAAGCTCATAATATTATGTCATTAGCCAGTATTATATGGTAGTTATTAGAGTGGGAACTTGGGAGTCAAACTGCCTGAGTTCAAAACCTGGCTCTCATAGTGACTGGCTGTTACTTGTGGCATGTTTCCTAACCTCACTGTATCAGTTTTTGTAATGGCACTTCTGCAAGGATGCTGTGGGAATTAACATGACATATAATGTGTTCTCAATAAATGTAAGCGATTACTATTTCTGGGAATCTTTTAGCAAAGGAACAATTCACTACCTGTATATAGCCACAGTTCGTTGAAAGCTTACTTTTGTGTCAGGAACTGTACACAAAGGACCTAATCTTACTTACGAGGAAGCCAAGGCTTAGAAAGTTTCAGGCCGGGCGCAGTGGCTCACGCCTGTAATTCCAGCACTTTGGGAGGCCAAGGTGGGCGGATCACGAGGTCAGGAGATCGAGACCATCCTGGCTAACATAGTTAAACTCCATTTCTACTAAAAATACAAAAAAATTAGCTGGGATGGTGGCCTGCGCCTGTAGTCCTGGCTGCTGGGGAGGCTGAGGCAGGAGAATAGCCTGAACCTGGGAGGCAGAGCTTGCAGTGAGCCGAGATCACGCCACTGTACTCCAGCCTGGGTGACATAGCAAGACTGTCTCAAAAAAAAAAAAAAAAAAAAAGTTTCAGTGCCTCTACCAAGGTTATAACACTAATTCTTGCTCCACTAGAATTCAAACTCGAATTGATTGGGTTCCAAAGCCATGATACTAAGGATCAAAGACAAGGCTTGCAAGATTTCATAAGCCTCCTCTTGTATATTCTCTCTCAAGTTCCTGGCTCATAGCATGTATCAGTAAACTCATTAAAACTAAAACGGTGTTTGGGAGTGAAGGATGGGAGACATTGAGAGCAACAGCAGAAAGGGTTGGTGGAGTCTTGGGAAGTGCAAGGGTGCTCAGGTTGGCACCTGTGGCAATGAATGGGAGGGCCAGGGAAACTGACCAGAACTCAAAAATGCCTCTTGGTGATTCACAAGAAAAGTCGCCTCTTAAGTTTTTCTATTATTCAGTGCTTCTAAGATACTGTTGCACTGTAAACTACAAAGTTAATCTTATGATTCTACAATTATACTTTCTAAATGATCACTTATTTGATGGTTTTGAAGTACAGAAAGTATTTGGTCATTTAAATTATTTCCTTCCATGGAGTCTGTATCACTGAAAGACAAGGAATGTTTGCCTTTATTGTAGATATTTCAATGAAAATGTCAACATGTTGCAAATTGGCATCCTTTGGGTTTGCCAATATGTGGAAAAGAACTTTTTCAATGGAAATTTCCCTCTTTTTAGGGTCGAAAAGACGCTCTGCAACTATACTTAAGTATCCCAGGCAACTTTACTCATTCAAAAAAATCAGAGCGGAGTCAAAAGCACAAATCCATGAATTGGGCGGCGAAGTCTGACTCCAGAGATAACGGCTGAACTGGGTTTGGAGAGACTGAACCCGCGCCGGTGCTCCTCCCGTTTGCTTGGACATAAGTACCACAGCTCTAACCCGCCACTTCAGTTGCACTGGCGGGTTTGTGCGGACGCAGCAACTCCGTCCCGAGGGCGGCTGAGTCAGCACCCGTGCCCGCGGCTTTGGGCGGCCGCCGGAGGCTCCTGTTAGGCCCGGCCCGCTCACTGGGATCTTCCCTGCCTCCGTCCAGTCAGCCTCCAGGAGGGCACCGCCGGCCGCCGTGACTTAAGCAAGGCACTACTATCTCCATCGGCCGCCTTCCTGCCCAGAGTGCGACAAAATCCGGCTCTGGCCAGCCTTCCAGCTGACGCCGCTTGGCCAGCGCCCTGCAGCATCAGGGCGGGATAGAAGGAATCCGCAGACAAGACGCTGAAAGTTGGCACTCGCGGACGCCCCGACGCCCTCCCTCCACGACGCATGCGCCCACGGGCAGTCAGCGCGTCCCGTCTCCGATGACGTGACGGTGCGGAGGCGGAGCCAAGACCGGCGGCGGGAGGGTGGGGGAGGAAGAGCGAGGTGAGCGCGGACGTCAGAGTGGAGAGCGGAAGGTCAGGGAGGCTCGGAGCGGAAGTGAGACTAGGGAGTCTGTCCGCCATTGTGGACCCGAGAAGCGGAGAGAGAGAGGGGGAAGAGGAGCGTGCAAGCGGAAAAGACGGGCCTCTTCCTCCGACTCCCGAGCGCGAGGCCCTCATTTTGGGTTCTCAGCGAGCGGCGGCAGCGGCGGCGGTTGGAACAATCACTCGGCCAAGGGCGACAGCCAACTGCTGTGAGTGCACGGGGAGAGGCCCAGGCAGCGGCGGCGGCGGCGGCTCTCGGGTTGCGGTGAAGAATGTCAGCCACTAGCGTGGATCAGGTGAGGGAGCAGAGGGCCCAGGCTCGGCGAAGGCCCGAGTCCCGGAGCTCCACCCTCGCGCGGGGCTTCGGCTCCTCCCCGTCGCCGCCGCTGCCGGCCCCATAGCGGTGCCCCGGGCGCAAGTTGCTGCGGTGTAGCTGCCTGGGCCGGGGCGTACGTCTTGGCCCCGTAGCCTGCGGCCGGGCGCGGTGCTGCGGTGGGTGGGGGCAAGGACCGGTCTTAGGGGCCTTAGGACACATCGTGAGGGCGGCAGACATGGGGCTGAGACAGGGCGAGCTCTGGGAGAAGGATTCCGAGTGGCGGGTGGGAGGTTTAAAGGCCGGGGGTGGTTGGGAAATTGGTGGCTGTGGAGGATATGGTGGGTTTTTACTCCTACGCGGATAGTCTAAAATAACTTGTCTTTGATAATGCCTTTGATTAACACACTTTCTCTCTTCTTCCTTTTTCTCCTCTTTACCGCATCTTTCGTCTTGCTACACAGAGACCTAAAGGGCAAGGAAATAAAGGTGAGTTTGGATTTTTTTTTCTTACTGCTCAGTGTTGCCTTGATGTTACTTTTAAACTCTGTGAGGGTTTTTTGTTTGTTTTTGCTCCGTCTTGGGAAAAAATGTAGGATTAGCTAAAATATTCATCGTGGCTAAGGTAGCCAAGTTCTATCCAGAACTTCGGTAGTTCGTTGCTTTGAAGCCACTTTATAGAAACCAAAGTAGTACGAGAAACAGTTTCCTTGTTAGTTAAGCAGGAATTGGTGTGAACCTAGTGGTATTTCTTTGGTTTTCCAGTTTATCTGTGTTATGTAACTTCTGCCACAAAAAATTTCTACATGTGTATGTAGACAAGTATATTCTTGAAGTGGACATTTTGTTTGACTTGTCTGGATTACACTGGAAAATGGAACTCTACATACTATTCCATCAGATTAATGAAAATTGTACTGTTAATCACAGATTCTGTTGAAGTCAGTTGCAAGGAGGCAACAACACGAGAGAGATTAGAATTAAGTAGGCATGCAATCTTGCACTGTTGTCCTGATTGCAAGGTGTGAATCAATCTGGTATTCTATAAAGGGCTGAGAATAAAATAATTTGTGACTTTCTTTCAGGATTTTATAATTTACTCTTTAGCAAAAGTACCGTTGAAAGAAAAGTGTTTTTTTTTTTAAAGTGTGTTTTGTATTAATATGGAACAGTGCAGTCAGCTGACTACATTAGTCATGTGACAGTTAAGTATAGAACAATAACTGCTTTCTTGGGATATTGCCAATTAACATCAAAGCAAATTGTATATAACATTTTGTAGTGCTTGAAATTACGCTAAAATTTGCTTTCTGTTCATTTCAGTAACAGTGTTAGAAATTAAGATCTATAGTAGCCTTTTAGATATAGATTGTCTTTGGTGCCTTTTAAATTCTTGTTAGGGTATTTATTTGCTATTGCAAATTTGGTGAATTTAAAATAATAGGTTTTGGATATGTAGATTAGTTAATTTCCTTTGAAATGTGGAATTTGTACATACCAATTACATGGCACCATATTAGGTAACATTTATTGGTTTGTTTTCATTAAAGATGTTTTCTTGCAGTATATAAATATTTAGACATTTTAATTTTTAAAATTTCATTTCTAGAATTTTTTTTGTTGTAAGCGTAAACCTGAAATAAAATTGGATATTGATTTATTTTAAATGAGTTTTTAAAAATTTGTGAATTTTCAAAAGAATGATCCATTAATTTCTTTTTTTGCTAGTCTACCCATTAGGAATTACATAGACTTGGAGATTGTGAAATTGTGGTCATTATTGCCTAGCATAAATTATGTTATCCTAGATCTGTGGGGAGGTGGCACTTTGCAAGGCTATTTGAAATGCTAAGTGTTTTGTGTTACCTGCTTTAAGGTAAGTACACAAGTTCTATGAGGTACTTGTTTGTTAAAAGAGTCTCTACAGCATTGTAAGTCAGTAAAATAAATAAATTTGATTTATGAGTGGTCATTTCACTTAGGCACTGGTGGCATCTTTGATATTAGACATGAGTTGTCTATAAACTGTGTAATATATCCACTGTTTGCAAATAAGTATATTTTGGTTATTTCAAAAATTTTTATCCGTCAGTTTCACTTCTGTTAGGTGTATTGAGACACATACACAAAGTGTTTATTTTGATAGTTCTTTATTCTCAAGAAATTTTCTTTTTTTTTTTTTTTTTGTTGAGACGGAGTCTCGCTCTGTCGCCCAGGCTGGAGTGCAGTGGCCAGATCTCAGCTCACTGCAAGCTCCGCCTCCCGGGTTTACGCCATTCTCCTGCCTCAGCCTCCCGAGTAGCTGGGACTACAGGAGCCCGCCACCTCGCCCGGCTAGTTTTTTTTTTTGTATTTTTAGTAGAGACGGGGTTTCACCGTGTTAGCCAGGATGGTCTCGATCTCCTGACCTCGTGATCCGCCCGTCTTGGCCTCCCAAAGTGCTGGGATTACAGGCTTGAGCCACCGCGCCCGGCCTTCTCAAATTTTCTTTCTTTCCCCCTTGTTGTTCAGTTTATTAATTTCATCTAAGGTTAGAATAATGGATTGGGATTCCTTGGAGTCCTGAGTTCTAATACTGCCTTTGGCTACTGACTTGCCAAGTGAGCTTGAAAACATTCTACCTGTTTGTCAGAATCTCCCCTCTATAAAATAAAAATAATAACTCTAGTCATAATTGTTGTGGTATGTTGTGAGGATTCTTATAATTACAATAGTTCGCTGCTCTAGTAGCAATTACATTTGCTGAATTTCTTTTCACTTTCCTCACTTAATCTATTTTTAAGATGCAGGAAGACTCCTTTGCATGGAGCCTTGGCAGGAGGGGAAAAATGTTACTGGCCTGAAAGTATTGCTAATCATTTAAGTTCCTTAAAAATGGCAGATGCTACAAATGCACAAATACACATATACGTTATTTGTATTTTTATGACTCTGCAGGGAGAATTACAAGGCAAAGGCAGCACCACCAGTGAACCTCATATTAGTAGCTATGTGTGTATTTGAGAAAAGCTGTTCTGCCTTAGCTTGTTTCCAGCTAGTAAAATTATTTTACAGTTCTGTTTACTTTTATTAAGTTATTTTCCTTAAACTACAAGCTCGGTATTCTAAATATGTGTAATCTTGAATTCAGAACTTAGCAAGCTTATAAAAAATATGTCCTTGAGAAGTTGGTGTCAGTTAAAATTTTGAACACATAATCCTTTTCAGTCAACTTACTCTAATTTCAGAGATTCTGTTTCTTTTCTGAATTGTCTTCAGTTGACAGCATTAGCCTAACACCTAGTTTTAGTGTCTTTGATTTTCTGTATATCCTTAATTACTTAATTCATTACAGAAGCCAAAAGGAATTCTAAATAAGTGTCTTTGATATGACGAAAGTGTTTTTGTAGAGTAAGTAATAATTCAAGGTTTACTTGTTTTCTAAGTTTGAATGCTTTTTTAATTAATAGTCTGTCCCTGTGTTAAATATTGGAACTCTTTATTATCCTTGGCAAGAGTAGTACCAAAGGATAGTAGAAATTTAAGGATAATTATTGCCTGTTGGTTCATAATTTAGCACTGACTTTGTATTTTTTTTATTATTAACAAGTAGAATTTTTGCTTATTGGAATAAAGGTGTGCAGTGCTTTTATTTGGGAGTACTATGGATGGAAGTGTCAGATGCCGTACTTACAGTCTTAGGCCTTACTGCCTCCTTTCTCCTCTTCCTAAGTTTATAAATAGCAAATTCATGGAACAGGATTTATCTTTTTCCTCCTCTCTACTCTCTTCCAACAGAGAGACATATGCATTGTTTTATACAACTATAATTTAAAATAATTAGGTTAAATTTGGCTAAGTTTTAATTTTCAGGAAAGTAGTGGAAAATGTCTTGCATTTTGGCAATATTCAGTTGTATTCTCTCCTCATCCTCCCAAGAAATGATTTCAAAGCACTTTACTGTCATTATTTTAGGCTTCATTTTATCAATCCTCACAACATCCTTGTAAGGAGATAGAGGGTATATGGTATTGTCGCTGTTTTTGTAGGTGGGGAAACATGATGCACAGATCTGTTGACTTTCCTAACTTGATGTAGTCAGGACCAGAGCAAAGAATCACCTGGCTCCTAAGGCCCATGTTCTATCTTGATTTGACTCTGTTTCATAGAGCAGAGGAAACAGGCGAAGAATCATGTAAGTCATCTGTTCTTTTTTCCCCTGAAGAACTTTTACAGACTATGGAACTAGCTTGGATTTCAATTCTATTTAATGGTTTTCAGACTCCAAGACATTAGTTTGTCATTAAGTAATATTCAAAAACGAAAGTCTTTATGATCGTTTTCTTAAAGATACACTTCCAAAACTTAAGGGCTAGTTTAATGCAAATAGCTTCTCAGTATATGTGAAGTACTTTTAATTAAACTTTTAAGTAGATTGACTTCTTGTACTATGTTTTAAGACTTTGTAGACATTTATGCATCATTTAAAAATGATTGTAGACTGTATTTTTAATAGTATATGGGTTGTTCTCAGGCCTAGCCTTAGAAGAGAAAGAATGGAACAGAAGAAATAAGTAAGAATAGCAGTATAATATACAGATAAATTTTAAGTAAGTACTTTTTTTTTTTTTTTTAATAGAGACAGGGTCTCGCTCTGTAGCCCAGGCTGGAGTGCAGTCACATAATCATAGCTCAGTGTAACCTGGAATGCCTGGGCTCAAGTGATCCTCCTTAGACTCCTGAGTAACTGGGACTATAGGCACATGCCACCACACCTGTCTAATTTCTAAACATTTTTCGTAAAGATGGGATCTTGCTAGGTTGCCCAGGCTGGTCTTGAGCTCCTGGCCTGGCAGTTTTTGTATTTCTATGAACTAGATTTTTGAGAACCTAGTGGATATGAGAGATAGTCATAATTTTTAGGTTGTTAGCTGTTGCAAATATTGACTAACATGTATGAGTGTAATAGTGAAGACTTTTTTTTCAAGAAGTAATAGACCGTGCATAAACTGCCTTTGATTTAGGAACAGTAAAGCCAGTGTCAGAGGAGAACAGGTATGTCAGAATCTCTTGGACTGAAATGAGTAACCCAGCCTTATAATGGCACTAGAAGTAACCTAAGGCACCCTCTTTATTTTGGTTTCTAGTGGCTATTACTTATTTAAATTCCATGGAGCATATTTAGCTCAACTCTAGTTCTGATGCAGTCCTTATCAGACATAGTTAAATTAACGTTAGTGGAGCCAGGATCAAGTTGACCTTCAGGTTGCTCTTGTGGCCTCTGAGGGGCAATGTGGTGTAGTAAGAAGTCTACTTTGAGTGCTTTACACAGTAGCATCATATCTTTGAGTGATCTTTGCTACTCATCGGATGGCAAAGATTTAAGGAATTTTGTGTATCTTTGCTCCCAAGCCACTGTTAACTCATAATATTACATTTTAGGTGCTCTACACTCATGGGAAAATTTAGGGATAATAAAAATGTTACAGTATTACAGAGGAACACATAACTTAAACCCATCACCCTCCTAACTTCATAAAATTTGGTGATGTTGTACCTTTGAGCAGTAAATCTTTAGATATGGAGTTCTTTTTGTTTCTAATTTGTGGAGATCCATCGGAAACTTTCAACTTTTTTCATCTTCACTAGTATAGAATAGTATATTTACATAGTGCCACCCCAGCAAGTATTAGCCTAGTAACACTTCTGTTTAAATGGTTCTAAAGTCATATTAGTCCTATTTGGATCTTGTAATATTTAATGTGATAATATCTAAGATTATTGAACACTGTCATTTAATAATCAGATGAGATGAGGTAGGTACTATTCATAACCTTCTGAAACAGAAACAGTCAAAGGTTAGAGAGGTTAAATCCCTAACTGGAGATCATCTCCTCAGTGGTGGACTTGAGATTCAAATTCAGGACCTTACTTCTGGAGTCTGCTCAAAAGCACTCTGAAACAGCATCCAGAGAATAACAACTTCAGAGTGTTTGTGGAGATGACCTTTGAACAAAATTATTTTCTGACTTGTTTTCTGATCTTGTTGCAAGGATGATTATGGCTATCATTTGTGTCTTAATTTTGTTTGTCGTTTCATGTGAAAGTCTTCGTTTTGGAGAGCTTAGAATTAAAGCCCTCTTTATTTAGACATTTCATAATTATAAGTCTATTCATTGTGATATTGTTTCAGGTTAATTTAAGCTAAACTTTACTGGAGACATTTAAGACATTTACTGTAATATGAGATAAAAAATAGTTATTTTTGGCCGGGCGCGGTGGCTCAAGCCTGTAATCCCAGCACTTTGGGAGGCCGAGACGGGCGGATCACGAGGTCAGGAGATCGAGACCATCCTGGCTAACACGGTGAAACCCCGTCTCTACTAAATGCAAAAAAAAAAAAAAAAAAAAACTAGCCGGGCGAGGTGGCGGGCGCCTGTAGTCCCAGCTACTGGGGAGGCTGAGGCAGGAGAATGGCGTAAACCCGGGAGGCGGAGCTTGCAGTGAGCTGAGATCCGGCCACTGCACTCCAGACCGGGCGACAGAGCAAGACTCCGTCTCAAAAAAAAAAAAAAAAAAAAAAAAAAAATAGTTATTTTTTTATTAGAGTAAATAATTTAGAGATTTAAACAGAGAACATTCAGAAATCTTTTTTATTGCCTACAACACTACTTGAAATAGTTATTTTAGATTCAAATATAGCATTAGGGAACTCTTTCCAACATTGTTATATAACAGTTTACTCACTACAGTGTTGAGATTGGGATATTTACTTAAAGTTTTTGGTAAGGGGAAGTATATACATGGCTTGTGTTTATGTGGTCTTGGGCTTATGTATCAAAAGACTTTTAAGTATTTGTGGCACATAAATATTTGTATCTAAAATAGTTTATCCTTAAGAGGGTTCTTAAAAGGAAAAATAACTCAGTATTATTTTTTCGGATTACTTTTTTGGCTTGAAAAATATTAAAAACATTAGGTTGTGCTGTGAGTTTCGTAAAGATAACTACAACACTTCTAATACAAACATATTTTTTAGTTTCAGTACAAAACGGTTCGATTCATCAAAAAGATGCTGTAAATGATGATGATTTTGAGCCATACTTAAGTAGCCAGACAAATCAGGTAAGTCTTTGACAGTTTCAGATTTTAGGAAATTAACCTTTTATTAATATTAATTGATTTTCCAAATAAATTATTTAATGAGATTAACCATAACATGGATTCATTCATCTCGTGTACCTATATAGTAAGTGAGTGGTGGGTAGTAGTTGCAGGTTTATGGCACAGGAGAGTTCTTCTTCAGAAAGTATAGGCACCAGAAACTAGGTTATGAAATATAGAATAAAGATTTGAAGGTGACCATTATTTGTATATATTATGGTTAGGTTTTGTGTGTGTGTGTGTGTGTGTGTGTGTGTGTGTATTGAAGGAACTTAATCTTTTAATGTCACTGCTATATCTTCATAGCTTAAGCTAATTAAAAGGCTTAATTAGCTAGAAATTTGTGTATTTGAAGGAGGGATTAGTTGCCTGAAATTGCCTGCAATTTTGAGTTAAATGTAGTGTTTTCTTTTTTTTAAAACATTTCAATTTGAATTCATTGATAACTATTGAAAATTTTAACATACTTTGATAATGTTAGGAATAGTTAAGGATTTTATAAACATACTTGCTTTATAAACACAGTTGCTTGCGTATTGTAGACATGGACAGTTTTATCAAAGCAAGTAATTGATAACTGGTGGCCTTGAGTGTTTGTGTACAAGCATAATTCCAATTTAAACATTGAAGAACAATGGTATTAGGTATCTGTATGCCATTTCTGCATCCATTTGTCTGTTATTAAAAATATGCCACTGATAGAAATAAATGAAGAAAATACATTTTCAGTATTCACCAGTTTTTTTTAGAGAGAACATTCTGGAATGAAACTTTCTGTTTTGCATTAAAAAAGCAAAAAATGCTTAAGAGCTTCGGGTCTTAAAATTAGTTCTGTAGTTCTTTGGAATAATTTTATGATTAATTTCATTGGAAATTCAGTTTTTTTGTTTGTTTGTTTTTAATTTTTGAGACAGTCTTGTTCTGTTGCCCAGGCTGGAGTGCAGTGGCCCAATCTTGGCTCACTCTAATGTCTGCCTCCCAGGCTCAAGTGATTCTTACTGCCTCAGCCTCCTGAGTAGCTGGGATTATGGGCACATGCCACTACGCCTGGCTAGTTTTTGTATTTTTTAGTAGAGATAGAGTTTCACCATGTTGACCAGGCTGGTCTTGAACTCCTGACCTGAAGTAATCTGCCCGCCTCAGCCTCCCAAAGTGCTGGGATTACAGGCGTGAGCCACCGTGCCCAGCCGAAAATTCAGATTTTAATTGGCACTGTTAAAGATGCCAGTTTTATGTGCATAAATTTGAAGAGTAAATTGGAAAACTGAAGTTTGACTTGTCTGCTTGCATATATGGAGAAAATGAAAAATGTACTCTAAAATTTTAACCTAGATTTTTGAAACTGTGAAAGAACAAGGAACCAAAACTTACAGAATTGAACATTTTGTACAATAGAGTTATAGGGAAAATTTGAACAAAAAATAGTTCCCAATTTGTGGGATGCAGGATTATTTTTAGGACCAAGGAGAGTGGTGGTTGTGTTCAACCTCATCTACCTCTTGGTTACTTCCCCTTAACCACCCCTTCCTATCTACTGAGCAACATTCCTAGCATACATTGGAGGAGAAGAAATAAATGGGAAAGAAAAAACTTTACGATCTCAGCAAAATTACTTTTCCACCTAAAGGTTATGAAAGTAGATCATTTGTTGTGAAGTGTAGTGCAAGTTTTAAAGGAAGTGTGATTTTATTACATTCTGGCTCATAGAGTGATCTCAGTTAACACTTATGGCAATATGGCAGTATTTTCCAACTTTGCTGAGAAATTTTGATATTAGGAGGTGTAGTAAATATTCCTTCAAAAAGATCTCCATGTTTAGATAGGTTTGAGAAATTTTGGGGGCTAAACAGTTGAACTGGTTTTTTTTTTTTTTTTTGCTACTTGATTTCATAATTTATAAATTATAATTGAAAATGAAGTTCTTAAGATGAACATATGGTATAAAAAATCCTGACTTGTTCAAACTGTTTATTTTTTTTTTTGAAATGGAGTCTCACTCTTCGGCCCAGGCTGGAGTTCAGTGCCATGATCTTGGCTCACTGCAACCTCTGTCACCCAGGTTCAAGAAATTTTCCTGCCTCAGCCTCCCCCGTAGCTGGGATTACAGACACATGCTACCACGCCTGGCTAATTTTTATATTTTTAGGAGAGGCGAGGTTTCAACGTGTTGGCCAGGCTGGTCTTGAACTCCTGACCTCAAGTGATCCACTTGCCTTGGCCCCCCAAAGTGCTGGGATGGATTACAGGCGTGGGACACTGCACTCAGCCTTTCAAACTCTTTTTAAAGGAATTTTAGTGGACTGTAAAAGACAGTTTTGAAATTGCTACCTGAAGTAATCTTGCATGTTTTGCTTGGTAACAGATATTTTACAATTCTTTATTATTTGTCACAAGGGCATAGAAGGGTTTCTGTTGGAGGAAAAATTTTTGTCAAGAGAGTTTCTGGTATTTAATAGAGGCACTTTAGTCTCTTCCTAGGGGAGAAACCAGCGGAGGGTGCCTGAATCCCACCAGTGTAGCAACCAGTGCTGTGGTTTGCATTTTATCTGTTCTATATATTGGAATTGTGCGTAAGACTTTACTTGTAAAAAAAAAAAAAAAAAAAAAAAGTTTTAAAAAGTGTTTGGGAAACCATTACTTTTTAAAGGATGTAAAGGCATTTACCTTAGTGAACCCAAATGATTTTTTTCAGCTACATCATTGCGGCTTATGTTGGGACAAAACATTTGTAAAATATTTCTTTTAATGTTTTAAAAGATTTGTTTTAACTCATGACCTTTGGAATCAACATTTGTATAATGTTTGAAGAGAAGTTGTAAAGTTTGATTCCAGTAAGGTCTGTTCTACGTATCCTTTGCAGTACTAAATAGATTTTCAGCAGTCATCTTTCTTTAATATTAAAAATAATTATCTCTAGCAAGATACGTATTTACATTTTAAAGAGGAGTAGTACTGTAGAATATTGAAAACTCGTTTATTGAAAATTATCTGGAATCTTCAAGGTAAATTGTATGAGAATTTAGGTTACTCTCAATTACCTAGCTAGAAAATTAAATAAAATGTTTGGACCTTTTAAATAGTACTATCATAATACATGAGTGAAAACTGGATTTATTGGTGAAAGATCTCAAGAAGATAGTGGCAAATTTAAAGTTATACAACTGTTTAATAAGGTCCTTATACACCATACACGGTGTGTTTTTAAAATTAAATTCATTTATCTGATTTTAAAATTATAAATAAAAATAAATATTTTGATGGGAAAGGTGTTTAAACGTCTTTTGCTAATAACTTAAATTGTTTTGTATACTTAGATCTAGTTCATATCAAACCTAAGCGTACTTTAAAACAAGTTGTTGACCTTTCTACTTCTGTGGCAGCATATTTCTTCTATTTTATAGTGTTCAATTTCTGAAGGAATAATGTTTATAGTAATTTTGAAAGTAAATCACAGTCCTTCATTTCTTAAAATTAGTTCTTTATAGTTCTTCAGAATAATTTTATGACTGAATTGATTGGAAAATTTAGATTTTAATTAAATATGCCATATAATTTGTGCATATAAATTTGAAGAATAATTTGGAAAACTCAAGTTGAGTTTGTCTGCTTGTGTGTTCGGGAAAGTAAGTTCTTAGCTATTTTTATCAGAGAAGTAATATAGAGAATTAAATTGTCGTTTTCTGCCTTTGTCATCACTGTCCTTAGTTAAGGTATTCATTAGTTCTGCCTATTGATGTGATTTTCTAACTAATAATTCTGTACTGCCACTCAGCAGTCTTAAAATCCAAGTCTGATTGTGTCACTGTAATGTTAAATAATTACTGTAGTTCCTTTTTTTTTTTTTTTTTTGAGACGGAGTCTTGCTCTGTCACCCAGGCTGGAGTGCAGTGGCCAGATCTCAGCTCACTGCAAGCTCCGCCTCCCGGGTTCATGCCATTCTCCTGCCTCAGCCTCCCCAGTAGCTGGGACTACAGGCGCCATCACCTCGCCCGGCTAGTTTTTTGTATTTTTTAGTAGAGACGGGGTTTCACCGTGTTAGCCAGGATGGTCTCGATCTCCTGACCTCGTGATCCGCCCGTCTCGGCCTCCCAAAGTGCTGGGATTACAGGCTTGAGCCACCGCGCCCGGCCTATGTAGTTTCTCAACAGTGAATACATTTATTATATGAATGCCCTTAAAGTGGTGGTTCCACTTCCCTTTCTAGCTCATCTTCTGCCAACTTTCTCCATCTGATTGGCAAAATAGAACTTACCATTATTTTATGCAAGTATAAATATTTTCTTAATGTTTCTTTCACGATCTCAATTTTTGTATATATGTCTTATACAAACATGTGTACACACACCTATGGCATTTCCTTCAGGAAGTCTTTTCTGATTTTCCAGTTATTTACTCCCTCTTCTTTGTACTTGTGTTTTGTTTTACTTTCTTTGTACTTCAGTTAGAGTGATTATCACGTTATAGGGTAAATAAGTCTTCCTCACCATACCTGTGAAGTGCTCCGGATTGGAGACCATGTTTTTATTTTTTGTCTCCAGTAACCAGCATGGTATCTGGCATATATAGCATTCATTATTTATTAAGTGAATGGATGGATTAGGTTATCTAATAGAATCAGAGAATGAAGAATTATGGTTGGTGAAATATTCAGGTTGAATATTATGACATTTTTCTTAACGACATTTTTATGATTAGATATGCATAAATTATACTTTTAGAAAATTATACTAGGAGAAGGTACATAGAATAATACAAGCATTAAAATTAGAATGAACATCACTTAACTTTTTGCTTTTTGTTGTTAAATCAGAAGTCACTTGAGGAGTTTGAAGCACCTCAATTTTTGTGTGTGGGGGGGGGGTTTTTTTGTTTTTTTTTTTTTGTTTTTTTTTTTAAGAGGGTCTTATCTCTGTAGCCCACCCTGGAGTACGGTAGTGTGATCGTAGTTCACTGCAGCCTCGAACTCCTGGGCCCAAGCAATCCTCCCACCTCACCTCCCAAGTAGCTGAGTCTACAGGCATGCACCACCATGCCTGGCTAATTTTTTTTTTATTTTAATGAGATAATCTCTTGTGCAGGCTGGTCTTGAACTCCTGGACTCAATTGATCCTCCTTTTCCAGGCTCCGGAGTAACTGGGATTACAAGCGCAAGCCACCGTGCCTGGCTTTAAGCTAAAAGCTTTTATAAGAGTTGCTAAAAGAAAAAAACCCAAATAGGTGACAGAGACTGAACATGGCTTGATTTACTTGTTGGCCTCTTAGTTTGCTGACCCCTGAATTACACTATGGGTATAGACAAATTAAAAACTTTACGTGTAACTGTTGTGTAGAATTCAGCACTTGTCATAGTGAAATAAGAATATTCAATATAAATTTTGAGTTTAATTTTCTGAATGCTTTCTTATAAAGAATTAACATAAAAACTTCCTACTTTGTGTGCTTTTCCACTCCCACATCCAGATGAAGACTACTGAATCTGGATTGCATTGCCAACAATCAAAATTAAAACTTGGAAACCAGTTACCTTCATATTCAGCCCACCTTTCCTATGCATCTCCATGTGGAATTTATCCACTTTCCTGTATTATTTGTCTTTTCCATTTAACTGTAGATATTCTTTTAGAATGAGAATCTTATATCAATGTTTTTTGCAATGTATGCATTTGATTAGTGGTTGACATAAATAGTTAAAATTATAAATAAAGGATACATTTAACGGTTTAATAAAAGGATGAAGACAGTATACAGTTTTATCTTTTTTTGGGGGGGGGGCCGGAGTCTTGCTCCCTCGCCCAGGCTAGAGTGCAGCGGCCGGATCTCGGCTCACTGCAAGCTCCGCCTCCCGGGTTTATGCCGTTCTCCTACCTCAGCCTCCCGAGTAGCTGGGACTACAGGCACCTGCCTCCTTGCTCGGCTAGTTTTTTTGTATTTTTTAGTAGAGATGGAGTTTCTCCGTGTTAGCCAGGATGGTCTTGATCTCCTGACCTCGTGATCCGCCCGTCTCGGCCTCCCAAAGTGCTGGGATTACAGGCTTGAGCCACCACGCCTGGCCTTCTTTTCTTTTTTGAGACAGTCTCGTTTGTTGCCCAGGCTGGAGTGCAGTGGTTTGATCTTGGCTCACTACAACCTCTGCCTCTTGAGTTCAAGCGATTCTCCTGCCTCACTCAGCCTCCCGAGTAGCTGGGATTACAGATGTGTGCCCCCATGCCCAGCTAATTTTTGTAATTTTGGTAGAGATGGGGTTTCACCATTTTGGCCAGGCTAGTCTCGAACTCCAGACCTCAGGTGATTTGCCTGCCTTGGCCTCCCAAAGTGCTGAGATTACAGGCGTGAACCACCGCTTCCAGCCCAGTTTTATCTTTTAATCAGTTAACGTATATTCATTTATACTAGATGAACTTCTCATTTTTATTAAACTTTTGAGAGTTTTATATCACAATGACTTTTTGTCAGTATGAAGCACTGAGTACTTTTCATTTTTAGTAGATACTTTAGTGATCAAATTGTACACATTTGTGTGTGTCATCTTCATAGCTTCCAAAGTTTAGTCATTAATTTTGTCGAGATTTTTTTTCTTCAAGAACTATTGTTGGTGTATTTGAACTTCCCTCAGGCTTTTCTTTATATATATATTTAAATATAGCAGTCAGTACTTCCAATATTGATTTCTGTAAGATGCTACTATTGCAGTTTTAAACATGCTGTTGATTCCTTTCATGTGAATATTGTGAGCATTCTTTGACTATATTTGCAGTTAGAGTTACTAATTATCCATTATAGCTGAAGAATGTGTTCAGTTAGTAAATAGTAACACATGAATTTTCCAGTTTTAAATATAGTCAGCCCTCCATATCTGCAGTGTCTACATTCACGGATTCAGTCAGTTGTGGATCAAAAATACAGTTGTCTCTAGGTATCTGTGGGAGATTGGTTCCGGAACACCTAACAGATACCAAAATCTGCGTATGCTCAAGAACCTTATATAAAATGATATAATAGTTACGTGTAACCTATGCACATCCTTCTGTATACTTTAGATCATCTCTGGGTTATTTATAATACCTAATACAGTGTAAATGGTTATACTGTATTGTTTAGGTAATAATGACAGGAAAAAGTCTGTATGTGTTCAATACAGATGCAACTATTCATTTCTTTTTCACAGCTGTTTTCAATCTGTGAATGGTTGAATCCGCAGATGTAGAACCCACTGATACGAAGGACTGATTGTGTTGGAAAAAGAAATAACAATACAACTAGCAATAGCCAGGAAATCGTCAGAATTATTAATTTAAATGTAACCTCTATTTTTTTGAGACGGAGTCTCGCTCTGTCGCCCAGGTCGGAGTGCAGTGGCCGGATCTCAGCTCACTGCAAGCTCCGCCTCCCGGGTTTACACCATTCTCCTGCCTCAGCCTCCCGAGTAGCTGGGACTACAGGCGCCCGCCACCTCGCCCGGCTAGTTTTTTGTATTTTTTTAGTAGAGACAGGGTTTCACCGTGTTGGCCAGGATGGTCTCGATCTCCTGACCTTGTGATCCGCCCGTCTCGGCCTCCCAAAGTGCTGGGATTACAGGCTTGAGCCACTGCGCCCGGCCTATATTTGGTTCTTAAGTTATTTTAGTCATATCAGAATCATTTCAAAAAACAATATGTTAAGTTAGCTTTCCATAGACAGTAGACAGTTACAAGAGTATACCAAATACTTTGTGTACCAAAGGTAATTTAATAGTAAAACAAGTAACTTAGTAATAAAACATCTCAGTTTTCAGTGATAAGCCTTTTCAAAAATAATTGAAAATTAGTTCCAGGTAGGATCTGTGATGTTATTGTCACATATTCATGAGTGGAAAAGCAGCCACGAAATAGTGACAAGAGTGTAACAGTAGAAGAAATGGATTAAGAACTTTACTCCAAAGAACTTTGACTGTCTATATAAATTAAATAACCTTCAAAATGCTATTGACCCTTGAAAAGTAATACCAGTTGTACTGACAATATTAGTGGATTTTTTTCACTTTGTGTAAATCTACAAATTGTGAAGCTCTGTGCAGTGCTTTAAAATCACACGTAAATCACACTTTGGGTGGCTGAGACGGGCAGATTGCTTGAGCCCAGGAGTTCAAGACCAGCCTGGGCAACATGGTGAAATCCTCATCTCTACAAAAAATACAAAAAATTAGCTGGACATGGTGGTGGACGTCTGTGGTCTCAACTATTCTGGGAGCTGAAATGGGAGGATTGCTTCAGCCTCGGGAAGTGGATGTTGCAGTGAGCCAAGATAGCGCTGCTGCACTTCTGCCTGAGTGACACAGTGAGACTCTGTTTCAAAAATAAAACAGAATAAAAGCACACCTAAATCAAAGATCGAAAATCTAGTTTCAGACCTTTTTTTTTTTTTTGCCTAAGAAGCTTGCTTCAAAAGAAATAAGTATTTAAAATATTTTATTTTATTTTTTATATTGTCTAGTAACAAATTTGAGCTTTTTTTTTTTCCTTTAGTGAAATTTGGTGCCTTGATTTTTGGCAGTTCACTAAATGATAAGTATAATGAAGGTTGATTGAATTTCAGTAATTCTGGAAAAAAATTTATATGAACTCACTATTTCTAATTAAAAAAAACAAAACTGTTCTGTAATAGGTTTATTGTGTAAAATTTGGGGAAACGGAGAATGTAAAGAAAAACATGTCTGTTATTCCACCAGTAAGAAACTATGATAAGGAATTTGTTTTATTTCTTTTTGAAATAAACAAGGCAAAGCAAAACGAAAAGAAATTTGGATCCTGCTGTAGACATAATCTTGAATCTTCTCAGACTATGAGCATTTCTCCATTTTTTCCTTAACGAAAGTACAAAATGTAATGACTGAACTGGATTCCATCATATAGATGAGCTGTAATTCTTCTAATATTTGGCAGAGTTGTCTAGTTTATTTAATCCTTACATGTAAGTGATTGCATACATCAGTTGGTTAAAGTACAGCTGGCTGTAAATCGTAATTTTGTGTCCACAAAGTTTATATATTAGCCTTCTGTAGAAATTAAGATATTTTTAAATTGTGACAGAGGGCCTGGCTCTTCAAACAAAAATAATGCTCATTATACTCTCATCCCTGAAAAAAGCCTTATAGGTTATTTTGTATTAAATATTTTAAGATGTGAATACTCATCAGCAAATTTTTCTGTTGATAAAACTGGATTTGAAATTTTAATTTTGTTTATCTAGAATAGGTATATCTTTTATTTTCATTTACTTAAAACTTCTTGATTTTAATCTTTCAGATTTCTTTTTTTGCCCTTTTAAGAGGACATTTCGCTACTGATTGTGATATTTTGTTTTGCAGAGTAATAGCTATCCACCAATGTCAGATCCGTACATGCCTAGTTACTATGCTCCATCCATTGGATTTCCATATTCTCTTGGGGAAGCAGCGTGGTCCACGGCTGGAGACCAGCCTATGCCATATCTGACAACCTATGGACAAATGAGTAATGGAGAACATCACTATATACCAGATGGTGTATTTAGTCAACCTGGGGCATTAGGAAATACCCCTCCATTTCTTGGTCAACATGGATTTAACTTTTTTCCTGGTAATGCTGATTTCTCTACATGGGGGACAAGTGGATCTCAGGGACAATCAACACAAAGTTCTGCTTATAGTAGCAGTTATGGCTATCCACCTAGTTCTCTTGGGAGAGCTATTACTGATGGACAGGCTGGATTTGGCAATGATACTTTGAGTAAGGTGCCTGGCATTAGCAGTATTGAGCAAGGCATGACTGGACTGAAAATTGGTGGTGACCTGACAGCTGCAGTGACAAAAACTGTAGGTACAGCTTTGAGCAGCAGTGGTATGACTAGCATTGCAACCAATAGTGTGCCCCCAGTTAGCAGTGCAGCACCTAAACCAACCTCCTGGGCTGCCATTGCCAGAAAACCTGCCAAACCTCAACCGAAACTTAAACCCAAGGGCAATGTGGGAATTGGGGGTTCTGCTGTACCACCACCTCCTATAAAACACAACATGAATATTGGAACTTGGGATGAAAAGGGGTCAGTGGTAAAGGCTCCACCAACCCAACCAGTTCTGCCTCCTCAAACTATAATCCAGCAGCCTCAGCCATTAATTCAACCACCACCATTGGTGCAAAGCCAACTGCCTCAACAGCAGCCTCAACCACCACAACCACAGCAGCAACAAGGACCTCAGCCACAGGCCCAGCCTCACCAAGTGCAGCCTCAACAGCAGCAGCTGCAGAATCGCTGGGTAGCTCCTCGGAACAGGGGAGCAGGCTTCAACCAGAACAATGGAGCGGGCAGTGAAAACTTTGGTTTAGGTGTTGTACCTGTCAGTGCTTCACCTTCTAGTGTAGAAGTGCATCCCGTGCTGGAAAAGCTAAAGGCCATAAACAACTATAATCCCAAAGACTTTGATTGGAATCTGAAGAATGGACGTGTGTTTATCATTAAAAGCTACTCTGAGGATGACATACATCGTTCCATTAAATACTCTATCTGGTGTAGTACTGAGCATGGTAATAAGCGTTTGGATGCAGCTTACCGTTCCCTGAATGGGAAAGGCCCACTCTATTTACTCTTCAGTGTGAATGGCAGTGGACATTTTTGTGGAATGGCTGAAATGAAGTCTGTTGTGGACTATAATGCATATGCTGGTGTCTGGTCTCAGGATAAGTGGAAGGGCAAATTTGAAGTTAAATGGATCTTTGTCAAAGATGTTCCCAATAACCAGTTACGGCATATTCGCTTAGAAAATAATGACAACAAACCGGTTACCAATTCAAGGGACACTCAAGAGGTACCCCTAGAAAAAGCTAAGCAAGTGCTTAAAATAATTGCTACTTTCAAGCATACCACCTCAATCTTTGATGACTTTGCACATTATGAAAAGCGTCAAGAAGAGGAGGAAGCCATGCGTAGGGTAAGAATATAGTAATTTTTTGTTTGGGGTCTTTGTATTGCTGGTGGGGTGCATGGATGGGTATTCTTGAATGCCTGTTAGTATTCTGAGTTTAAGAACTTTCTGTGAAGGAAACCAACTACTTAAGAAACAACTCTACAAACACCCTTGAAGGTATTGTGTGTGTCCTATATGAGCTGTTTCTTTCCTTTCCTAGGGTAACTCACGCTGAGTTAGCCTCTTGCTCATTCTTCATACTCCCTAGATGATAAAGGCCATTGGGCCTCATTGTTTATCATCAAAGCTGAATGAATTTTGGCATTTGTAACTAAACAGACTTTGTAAACTAACCAGGGTCTCTAATTACTAATATTATTAATCATACTAAGATAGGAGAAAATGTATTTAGAGTTTGAAACAAAGAATTTTTTTTTTGAGATGACATCTTGCCATGTTGCCCAGGCTGGAGTGCAGTGGCTATTCACAGGTGCAGTCATGGAATATAGCCTCAAATTCCCGGCCCCGAGCAATCCTCCTGCCTTAGACTCCCAAGTAGCTGGGACTACAGACCTGTGCCACTGAACCTGGCACTTAAAACACGTTTTATTTATTTACATTTTATATATTATTTAATTTTTTTTCAGATAGGGTCTCTCTTGTCCCGGCAGGAGTGTACTGGCGTGAACATGGCTCACTGCAGCCTTGATCTCCTGGGCTCCAGCGATCTTCCTACCTCAGCTTCCCGAGTAGCTGGGACTGCGGTCACATGCCACCATGCCCGGCTAATTTTTGTGTTTTTTTGTAGGTAGAGGGTTTCCACATGTTGCCCAGGCTGGTGTCCTGAGCTCAAGGGATCTGTCCCCACCCCTCTGCCTCCCAAAATGTTGGGATTACAGTCCTGAGCCACTGTACCCGGCTGAAACAACTTTTAAATAAATGTTTTACTAATTTTGTGTTTATAAGAAATTACATGATACATATATATATTTTTTGTTTTGTTTTGTTTTGTTTTTTTTTTTTGAGATGGAATCTCTCCCTGTCACCCAGGCTGGAGTGCAGTGGTATGGTCTCAGCTCACTGCAACCTCCACCTCCTGGGTTCAAGCGATTCTCTTGCCTCAGCCTCCCGAGTAGCTGGGATTACAGGTGCCCGCCAGCACACCTGGCTAATTTTTGTATTTTTGGTAAGACAGGTTTCACGATGTTGGCCAGGCTGGTCTTGAACTGCTGACCTCGTGATCGGTGCACCTCGGCCTTCCAAAGTGCTGGGGTTACAGGCGTGAGCCACCGTGCCTGGCAAAATATGTTTTTAAAACGTAAAACTTTTGAAGTATTTTTGTAATTTTTATACTTAAAGCACTTGTACAAAATACAGGCTTTGCAGAATTTGATTCCTAATTCTGTTATGTACCCTCTGTAAGACTGAGGGAGACATTCCTGAAATAAAACATGCTGTTTATCCTTGTATTATATTGGCCAGAATTTTTTTAATTTTATTTTTTAAAAATATCTTACCAAGTGGCCCATATGGGGATTAGCCTCCCAAATATTGGCCAGACTTTGATCACAGGGCCACAAGAGTAAGTTCAACTAGGGAATGTTTTCTCTTCCAAACGGTAACGTAAAATTGGGGTTCTATTTTTAGGTGGAAAGAGAAAATGGATGGGCTTTTCTATAGGGGATACATTTGAATTTCTTTTGAAACTTAGTAGGGGTTAAGTTAGAAGCTCCTCTAGTAAATAATGCTTGTTACTATGGAAAGCATGTTCTTACAGAATGCCTGTTCCTATGTAGAAATTAAGATAAAGAGGTAACTTAATTTAACTCTGTAAAATGTCAGTGATTTGTTTCTGTGTGTGAAGCTGAATATCTTGTCTTCATGGTTGTGTGCAGCAGAGGGAAGTGTTTCAACATTTCTCGGAGGGAAGATGTTGGAATAATAACCCCAGAGCAGTAGTTTCCAAACCTTAGTTCACATAAGTATTAATTGGGGTGTTTATTGAAATAGTAGATTCTTGAGACCTATCCCTTGGTATATTTGTTAAAGGAACTTGTAGTGTACTTTTTAAGTATAAACTACTCCAGGTGATTCTGGTGCTAGTTATTGATTGCTGTGTTGGATTGTTAGAAACTTTGCTTTGGAGTAATTAATACAAATGACTTTAAGGCTCTGCTGAACCTTTTAGATGGGTTGCTGAATATAATTGTGTTTTGTCCCACTTGAATGTGGGAAATGAGAGAAATGGGATCAAAAGTAGTTACTGAGTTTCAGTTTAGCAGTTGAGTAAAGTGGTCATACTGTAACTGCCATTACAAATAGCGCGTCAGGAGAAATGATTTGAGGTTTGAAAGGTGGGATGCAAGTTGAGACTTCATTTTTAGATTGTGCTGGTTTTAAGGTACCTTTGAGAAATACAGGCAGCAAAATCTCTGATTAGGCAAGTTAGATGTTGGAGTCACAGATATGGGGACCTTTTGTTCTTAAACAGTTGATAGTATGGAAGTGGGATGAGCTTACTTAGGACAAAGGATACATGGCAAGGAAATAACTTTTCTTTCGCCCACCACTGAGGAGATAATCACCCTTCTGTCTTTTTTTTTCCTACCCAACTTGAAAGTTTAATCCTAGTTTTGTTATAATGTATTTGGTATGTTAATATTATGTAGTTGTTTTAGGAAATTTTTAATGACAGGTATATGTTGTAGCTATATTATGATGTATATTGTAGCCATATACACAACAGTGATTTAAACTTTAACTTTACCCTTATATTGTTTCATTATTTTGTTAAATAAAATTTATCCTAAAGCTGCCTCCTTACATATTTTAAGTCTAGCCTAAAGGTTTTTCTGTACATGGCGAACTATAACAAGTGGAGGTATAAACAGACCGTAGCCTACTCTTGGTGCCAATCGCCAAATTTTGGCTGAATCAAATGTAGCCAACTGTTCAAATAAGGCAGATGCCAACCTGTAACCAATCGAGCTGTTGATCTCACTTCCGTTTTCTGTACATCACTTTTCCTTTTTCTGTCTACAAATCTTCCACCACAGGGCTGCACTTGAGTGTGAGAGCCTACTCTGGCTGGCTTTGTGATTCGTGAATCATATTCATTGCTCAATTAATCTCCTTTCAATTTAATTCGGCAGAAGTTTTTCTTCTGTCACATTGCTGCCACCCTTTTTAATGCCTAACACACCTTTGACGGCTCTGTTTTGAATCTTATTTAACTTATTATTTATTAGTAAGCCTTTAGATCCATAAAATGTCTTTGGTCAGAATATGTAAACAGCCATTTAGCTAGGTATAGAATTCTTTCTAGTCAACAGCCTTTTCACTTAAGGTACTATGTATAGGCTTTGCTTTTTCGTTAAATGGTTTTATATTATGGAAAATTCTGAGGCTAGCCTACATTTTTTGTTTGTAAATAGCTGTTTTTTTGGTGTGTGCACAAAAGATTTTTATTTTTACATTGTGAATGTAAATGTGAAAACGTGTACAACATGAATATTGTTTTCTGTAATCCTTTGTCTGCAGGCCACTTTTTTCTATTAATGTCAACAAATTTGTTGAATCTTTGTCCTTGAGTTCTGTTGGTTCTTTATTCTTTTTCTCTTCTTTTGGAGGATTTGATTTTTCCTGCTCACTAATTTTTCATGTGTATTTGATTTGTGATGTTTCTGTGATTTGTGAGGTTTTGCATTCTTCACTGATAGTATTTGTTTGCTTCTGTTGTCACATCCAGCTCCCACTCTTAACTCTGTTTTCTTAATGGAATCCCTTGATCCTAGAATTCATCTTGATTTTATTGAGCACAAAGGACTGTTTAAAACTTATGTCTGCTTTCTGTCCTTACTGTTTTTTAGAAATTTTATATCTTTTTCTTCTAAAAATAATTAAATATAATAAAATTGTAAATTTCCTTGACCTGCCAGTTTATAGTCAAGCCCTCTCTCTCCCTCTCATTACTGAACCACTGATTGGTTGTTTGTCCCTATAAGACATTTTCCATATTGTCATAATTGAAATTATGTACTATATGATCTTTTAAGACATTTATCTTTCACTCATCATGGTATCTTTGCAATTCATCTATGTCGTTGTATAACTCAGTTCTTTATTCCTTTGTATTACTAAGTAGTTTTCTATTACATGGATAGACCATTGTGTCTATTCCATTCATTCTTTGAAGGATATTTGGGGTGTTTTCCTTTTGGGGGGTAACGTAAATAAGGCTCCTATAAGAATATGTGTATACTTAAAATATGTGTATTTTATTCATAAAATTCATTCGTACAATGAAATTCACTTTTGGGGGGTGTACAGCTCTGTGAATTGTAACATGTAGATTTGTGTAACCACATTATCAGTTAGGATACAGAACAGTTTCGTCATCCCCCAAATCCTCCCTTATATACTAGCCTTTTGTTTTTCCATCCTTTCCCAAGGCCTAAGCCCTGGCAGCCACTCATCTGGACTCATAATTTTGTTATCTCCTTTGTGGTTGGGGGGAGGCTTCAGGGCTATCCTTTGGGCTTTTTGTGTTTAGTCATTGAACCAGTAAGAGGATCATTGAATTCAGTTACTTGCCTCAAAATGGGTACTTTTACCTTCCCCACCCCATTTCTTTCATTGCTGGGTGCTAGTTGCATATACCTTTCCCTTTGCAAATGTGGAGATGGGAGAATCATGCTGTAAATTGATTTTACCAGTTAAGTGATTCACCAGTCTGTGGAGATTTAAAAGGGAAAGCCAGTTGTGCTAGGTATTTGACTGTCCGTTAAGTTTGAAATCACTGTGTTAGGAACCAGTTTTCCTTGCTTGTTAGATGGTTAGCATATAGGGTACCATGTGTTTTTGTCCAGTTTTCTTTCTGGTACTTTAAGCCTTGTGTAGGCAGAATTTGTATTTTCATTTGTAGATTTTCTCTTTGATATGCTTGTGCTTCAGCATAACTGCTTTCAAATACTTTTATCATTTTAGTGCTGAAGGAAGGATGTACTGCTGTCTATTCTAGGTCCTTCTTCACTTCATTGAAAAGAAAAAATCAGTGGTATTTTGCTAGGATTTTCTTTACTACGTATGCTTTTTTTTTTTTTTCTTAATAAAAGTAGTTGTAAGTCATTATTAGTGTCTAGTTTTAATATGGTCTTATCTCATGTATTTAGCTGGAATTTCTCAAAGCTTCTGGTATGTAGATGTACTGTATCCCCAAGTGGGTATCTTGGAAGCCTTGGGTAAAGGTTGGGTTTCATAAACAAGACACAGGCAGCACTAATTGCAAAAGACTGCTAAATGTGATTAGATTAAAATCTGTCCATCAAAAGATGCTTTAAAGAAAGTTTAAGAGGCCTGGCTGCTCATCGTGGCTCATGTCTGTAATCCCAACACTTTGGGAGGCCCAGGCGTGCAGATTGCTTGAGGTCAGGAGTTTGATACCAGCCTGGCCAACATGGTGAAACTCTGTCTCTACTAAAAATACAAAAATTAGCCAGGCACAGGCATGGTGGTGCGTGCCTGTAGTCCCAGCTACTTGGGAGGCTGAGGCAGGAGAATTGGTTGAACCGTGGAGGCAGAGATTGCAGTGAGCCAAGATTGCACCAGTGCACTCCAGCCTGGGTGATAAACTAGACTCCGTCCAAAAAAAAGAAAAAAGAAGAAGCCATGTTTTTTAAAAGACTAAAAGAAATTTGAACATAACTGACTAAAGATTTGTGTCAAGAGTATATAAGCTAGTGTGGTGGTGCATGCCTATATTCACAGCTACTCAGGAGGCTGAGGCAGGAGGATTGCTTCGGCCCAGGAGTTTGAGACCAGCCTAAGTAGCGCAATGAGAACCCATCTCTAAAATAAATGAATATATATTTTAAAGAATTTATATAGAAATTCTATGTATTTAAGAAAAGATAACCCAATAGAAAAAGTCAAAGATGTGAATAGGCATTTAATGAGAGAAAAAACATGGAGCTAATAAGAATATAAAGGCTTACTAAAAATGAGGGAATACGAGTCAGGACTACAGTGAGAATATTTTATATCCATTCATTTGGCAAAATTAAGTTTGACAATATCAAGTATTGGAAAGACTGTAGATAACAAGACCTCTTACACAGTTGCAAATGGGAATCTAAATTGATAAAGTCACTTCAAGAAGCAGTTTTGTATTTTCCTGTAAAGTTGAACATACATCTACCTTATAATTCAGCAGTTATTTTCTGGGTTGCATACCTAATAGAAACTTTCATGTATAAGAATGTTAGGAGCAATCAATAGTTTTTTTTTTTTTTTTAAAGGCAGCAGTTCAAATGTCCATCATTAGAAAAATGGCCAAATATATTGGTGCCAAGATAATAGAATAGTTAAACTGTAGTTACATGCAAAAATATTGGTGATTATACTTTTGCTTCATCTTTTTGGTTGTAAATAAACTTTTTAGGGGAGGCCGGGCATGGTGGCTCATGCCTGTAATCCCAGCATTTTGGGAGGCCGATACGGGTAATTCACCTGAGGTCAGATGTTCGATAGCAGCCTGGCTAACATGGTGAAACCCCTTTTCTACTAAAAATACAAAAAGTTAGCCGGACAAGGTGGCACATGCCTGTAATCCCATCTGCTTGGGAGGCTGAGGCAGGAGAATCGCTTGAACCCAGTAGGCGGAGGTTGCAGTGAGGCGAGTTCGTGCCGTTGCACTACAGCTTGGTCAACAAGAGCAAAACTCCATCTCAAAAAACAATAAAAATAAAAAAAATAAATTTTGGGGGGAATAAGAATATGTGAAACATTCATACCTTTTATCCAGATTCACTTATTATTAACATGCTTCCCCATCTGCTTTATGGTTCTTTTTGAACCACTTGAGATAACTTTCCCCCCAAAAACTATAGTGTTTTTTTCTATAGGAAAGAATAAGGGTATTATCTTGCATAACCGTAATATTCTGTCAGATGATCCATGAAATTGCTTATTGCTTTCTTCTAGTAGAGAATCCAATCTAGGATCAGGTAAAGGATCTAACTTGGTTACAACAATTTTGAATAATAAGTTTAGAAGGGTTATACTAACCTGCCTTCCCCAAGTTTGGGGAGATTTTAACTAAAATTTACATTGAGGTCTATAGTTACTGTATCTTTCTATCATTTCCTACCTGTGTTCATGTTTTTCTTTAAATTCTTGAGCCTGATTATGACAACAAATAAGGACTTTAAAAATCTAATTTCATCTCTTGTCATTGCTAGATATTTTTTATTGACTGATTATTTTGGCAACAGGAGTTCCTTGGCTTGCCTTGGCAGCCAACAAGGCTCTTCCTGTGGAGGAGCCAACCTGTCATATCCTGTCTGCTTATATAAAACTTGGAATGTCAGGTCCTCTATTTCAGAGTGAAGGGTATTGGTGAAGCATTAAATTACGGGAGAAATCCATGCTAGTTAATATTTGTATTACATTTGAAAACATAATTTTAATATATTTGAGTAAAATCAAGCTTGATGAATGAGTTACCAGTACCCCATTAAAAGTAGTAGTAATTCCGGCAGTGGAAGATTATTAAAAATACAAAGCAAAATTGTAATTTGTATTGTTAGGAAGGATTCCTGTGTAAAAAGAACAGAAAACCAGAAAGTGTTATTGGAAATCAGAAACATAATTATCAGAATTTAAAAAATCTGAGTAACCACATTAATAAAATGTCATGTTTTAGATCCAGTTGATGATCTGAAACTTCAGAATAGAGAAAAATTTCAAATGCGCAGCAATAGAGATGAAAATACAGAATGGGAAAGATGTGATGGAAAGAGAGGTGCTCTTGTATTTCTCTAAAAGAGTGTTAAAAGAATACAAGAAACAGTAATCGAAAGGAGGAATGATTAAAGAAAACAGATAAATGTTTTCAAATGGAATGGGCTGTAATCCCAGCACTTTGGGGAGACCAAAGCAGGAGGAACACATGAGCCCAGGAGTTCAAGACTACCCTGGGCAACATAGTGAGACTCTCTGTTTACAAGAGTGGGTGTGTGTGTGTCAGGGTCTCACTCCCATCGCCCAGGCTGGAGTGCAGTGGTGTGATCATAAGTTCATTACAGCCTTGACTTCCCAGGCTCAGGTGATTCTTTTACCTCAGTCTCCCAAGTACCTGTGACTACAGGCATGCACCACCACGCCCATCTAATTTTTCCTTTGTTTAGTAGAGACAGGGTTTTGCCATGTTGCCCAGGTTGGTTTAGAACTAACAGACTCAAGCGCTCTGCGCGCCTTGGCCTCTCAAAGTTCTGGGATTACAGGCATGAATCACCACACCTGGGCTTTACAAAAAATTTAAAAATTAGCCAAGTGTGGTGTTAAGTGCCAGTATTCCCAGCTACTTGGGAGGCTGAGTTTGGAGTATTGCTTGAGCCTGGGAAGTTGAAGCTGCAGTTAGCCATGATTGCGCCACTGAACTCCAGCTTGGGCGACGGAAGTCTGTCTCTTAAAAAGAAAAAAAAAATTAAAGGCTGGGCATGGTGGCTCAATGCCTGTAATCACAGCACTTTGGGAGGCCAAGGCGGGAGGATCACTTGAGGTCAGGAGTTTGAGACCATCCTGGCCAACATGGTGAAACCCTGTCTCTACTAAAATTATAAAAATTAGTGAGGTGTGCTGGCAGGCACCTGTAATCCCAGCTCCTTGGGAGGCTGAGGCAGGAGAAGGAACCCAGGAGGCGGAAGTTGCAGTGAGTTGAGATTGCGCCACTGCACTCCATCCTGGGATACAGAGCAAAGACTCCATCTAAAAAAAACAAAAAACAAAAAACAAAAAGAAAAGAATTAAAAAGGACAAAGACAAAATTTTAAAAGCTTCCTGAGTAAAAGACAAATTACCTACAAAGAAAGGAGAATCAGACTGTCATCAGAATTCTATAGCCCTGGATACTCAAATTTAAAATCTTTATTTTTGGGTTGAGAGGGGTGGAGAGGAGTGGTTTGTGGAATTTTACCTGTAACGATGAGTATTTAATTATATCAGTGAGGTGGGTTGGAGAGGGTTGGGGGAGTAAAAGAAATATAGACTTAAAAAAAGAAATGTAGACTTAAAAGAGCTTAGCCACATGCTGTTCATGAAAACTATACTTAAAGTGTTTCAGCAGAATGAAAAAGAATTCAAGAAAGAACAACAGCCCGTAGCACCTGGTTATACTAGAACAAATATCTCTTAGCAGGGACCCTATGTGTGTTTTATGTTACACAGGTTGACGTTGTTTATAGAGGATCAGAACTTTTGGCCATCTCATCCTGCCTGCTTAATTGGCATTATGGTCCTTCACGCCTGACAATGTGGGCCCTTGGTTGGGAACCACTGACCTTGGAGAATTGAAGGAAGCTAAAAAGAAATAAAATTTCTAGATAGCCATTGTCATATTGGAAGCTAACTTCTGAAAGAGCGGGGTTGACTTTGCTCTCTGCTGAATCCCTAGCACCTAGCAAAATGCTTAGCACACAGTAGGTTTGAAGTAGACATTTGTTAAATGTGTAAATGCTTTGAAGAATCTCTTCCCATTTGCAAAGTATGAATGTCTGTAGGATTTTTTCTTTTTTATAGGTGTAATCACTGTGTTACTTGATCAATGAAGTTATGTAAAATGCTGTCTGTTGGTGTTTTTCATTTGTAGAAATAGACAGTAGAATATGAAATATTTAATTATATTTAGAACAGAATGTTATGAGATGGAATGGGATGAGTTTAAGGAAGAGTAAATCACTTATTTTCTAATCTTTCTGACAGTAGCATAATTCTTTAAAGATATATCAAGGAACAGTACCTTAAGCATATTGTTTCAAATAATAAGCATAGCCACTGGAATAATTAAAAATAGTGTGGCTTGTAGTACAGGAGAGAAGTGGGATATACCATATTCACTGTGATATGGTAAATTACTCATGTGCAATGGGAATCGATAGTGTCTGAATTGATAAGCAATTTTTGTATTAGTATGCTATTTCAATTTATAATGGCAACCCCTCAGAGGAACTGAATAATGGAAGGGAAAAGAAAAATAACTTAATAAAAATCCTGAGTATATTTGTCCAGTATAAATTCAAATAATCTGCATAGCAGTAGAATCTACTTTTGACTATTGAGGTGATTCTTTGTTTTGATATTTTTCCATTGTTGTAGTGAATGTGAGTCATTTAAATCCCCCTATATTCCTTCGTTCTTGTAAATCTTCATTAGTCAGGAAACATAATCTGAGACTATTTTTGGTTCAGTTACTCTTTTAATTCCACATAGGAATAATTAGAGTTTTCAATTGCCTGTAACATTGAGATAAACTTTCAAATCATGGCATTATTTATTCCCCCAGAAAGAGATGGAGCCCTGCAGTTTATGCAGAAATAAGCAAGGCATAATTGTAGTAAAATCTCTAGAATTTTCTGTGTATTTTAGTTTTTTGTGCTGTTACATAGTTGGGCGTTTCTTTTTCTTTTTCTTTTTTTTTTTTTTGGATACAGAGTCTTGCTCTGTCACCCAGGCTGGAGTACAGTGGCACAGTCTGGGCTCACTGCAGCCTCCACCTTTGGGATTCAAGTGATTCTCATGCCTCAGCCTCCCGAGTAGCCAGGACTACAGGTGTGGGCCACCATGCCTGGCTAATTTTTGTATTTTTAGTAGAGATGGGGTTTCACCATGTTGGCCAGGCTGGTCTCGAACTCCTGACCCTCAGGTCATCCGCCCACCTCGGCCTTCCAAGGTGCTGGGATTACAGACTTGAGCCACCATGCCTGGCCAAGTTGGGCATTTCTGAAGATTTAAGTTTTAGTGCCTGATACAATTTTTTTCATATTTGGAATAACTTTGAAATGATGTTAGGTCTATCTCAGAGTACTCAACTTTGTGTTAACATTGAAGAAATTACTTCAAAAATAGTTATACCTGTGACAACAGCAAACGTTTCCCTGGCAGTTTTTAATGATGTGGGTTGAAATCTATCCTATTACCCTTTGGTAAATTTTTCTATGGTTATAGTTCTCTGTTGCTGAAAAAGTTGATTATAATTAACAGAAACAAATTTAATATGTAAAGTCTACTTTTCCTTTGCTCATTGTAAAATTTGAAGAATGTTTTCCTAGAAAGTGAAGTTGGGCCCAGGATGTAACACTTTTGATACAATAAACTTTTATGTAACATATTTAATTAAATAATATTACATATTTAATTAAATAATTCCTTGGTAAAAACATTGAGTGGTATTTTGAATAGTCAAGATGATTGAGTTTTTACTTCAGTGTTACTCTATTCTGAACTTGGTAAATATTTTTTATGAGTTAGAATTGGAAAGGGGGTGCTTCAATTAACATTATATTGATTTGTTTTTATTTTTTTCTCAGATTATTAATAGTGGTTATGTTTCAATGCTGATAACTGTATCAAGTTAATCATAGATCTTTGGGAGATACTTCTTCTGTACTATAATTGTGAGGTCATTAAATTGGACAGAATTTCATTTATAGTCATTTCTTGGTATATACGGGGATTACTCCAGGACCCCCGTGAATACCAAAATCTGCACATACTCAATCTCTGCAGTTGCCTCTCCCTCTATATAGGCATGTTTTACATCCCTTGAATACTGCATTTTTTATCCCTTTGGTTGAAATCATTATAAGTGGACTCCTGCAGTTCAAACCAGTGTTTGTTAAAGGGTCAGCTGTGTTTCATTTATCTTTTTCTTCAGCAAATACATAAGCTGAGTAGCACATATATTTAACCTTAGGTGGATATGAAATATCTTATGTTTCCACAAATAAATTATTAAATTATTCCAGTTTAATAGTTTTTTTTAAATGTGACATGCAGTTTCTTAAAGTATGTGTGTCCAAGAAAAGAAAATATTTTTTCATGAATAGAAAGCTGTATTTACTGAAGATAAGAGTTGCTCTTCCATAAGGGTCGTTTGAGGTGCTTAACTGACTTTACCTGTTTCTTGGAATGGCTTAAACATTTTTTTTAATTTATAAAAATCTGTTGGGTATTTTACCCTACTCGTACATGAATACTGTTGAAGTTAGGGAAAGATATCAAAGCTCCATTCTCTGTACTTTGGCCTTTGTTGTATTAAATGAGTAGGGATAGTGTTTGGTCTGTTGTGAATTGCTGTCTCAGTTACTTGTGACTGCCTAATAAATTTCTCCAAAACTCATTGGCTTAAAACATACAATTTACAGTTTTTGCATGTCAGAAATCTGGGCACAGCTTGTCTGGGTCCTCAGCCTTAGGGCCTCTCACAAGGCTGCAGTCAAGGCTGGGCTTGAGGTCTCATTGTGAATACTCTGCTGATGAAAGATACGCGTCCAAACTCATGTGGTTGTTGGCAGAACGGTTTCTCAAGGGTTGTTGGACTAAGATCCTCACTTCCTGTTGGCTGTATGCCAGAGCCTGCCTATACTATTCCTTGCCACATGGGACTTTCCCATAGGAGGCTTGCTTCATCAAAGCGAGCAAGCTGAGAGGGCAATAGAGTAAGCTGAGGAGACAGTAGCTACCAGGACAGAAGTCACAGTCTTTTGTAACTTAATTACAGAAGTGACACCCTGTCGCCTCTGCTGAATTTTTTTCAAATTTTTCAGATTTTAAAATTTCTTTTAAAACTTAATTGTTAAATTTCTTTCATTTTTCTTTTCTTTTTTTTTTTTTTTTCTTATTCTTTAATTTGAGATACTGGGGATTGAACCCCTGCTGAAATCTGTTGATTAGAAGCAATTCACTCATTGGGTCCAGGCCACACTTGGGGGAGGGGATTTATAAGGGTGCAGATACCTGAATGCAGAAACCATTGTGGTACTGCCTGCCACAACTCTTTTGAATCTTTTAATGGGTGGACCGTATGGTTATATCAAATCATGCTACCTGATTTGAATTTGTGGTGGTCTGGCAGTATTTGTTATGATTATCAGGTCTTCAAATTTTTATTTGTAAACCAAAAAATTAGATTAAAGCCTTATTCAATTTAAAACATGTTATCTTTATTCCTAGCAAATACAATTTTGATTGGAAGTTTCAGGGTGTCAAGGTGAATTTTTAGTATGGGCCTTGAATGATAATATGTAGGATTTCATAATAAAGTCAAGACAGGCATTCAGAGCCTAGGGTATTGTGATATGTTGAAGTAATCTAAAATAGCTAAAACTTAGGGAAAGGAGGCAGTACAGAAAAAGGGATAAAAGATAAATCACAAGTTGAAGACATTTTATTCAGCAGGCATTTTTGAACATGCTAGACACTTAAGGGATAGAGCTCATTAAGAAAATTTCTGTCTTCAAGGAGCTAAAGTCTGATAGTATTGAGGAATCATTTTTAAAATTTTTAAGCAAGGAAGTTACATGCAAATTAGGTATGTTGAAGTGTCACTGTAGAAATATCTAAGCCTTCAATCAAACAAGGATTGCAAAAAATGAGAGAAATATCTAAGCCATTGCATGTATTTATGTAGAGATTTACAGCCAGGTGTGGTGACTCATGCCTGTGATCCCAGGATTTTGGGAAAGTGAGGCAGGAGGTTTGCTTGAGACCAGGAGTTCGAGACCACACTGGCCATCACAGACCCTGTCTCTATATTTAGAATAAAAAATAAAGATTTACATGATGTTTTTAATTACATAGGAAATTATGTGAATGCCAGTAAAACCTTTATTTTACTACTATTTCTTCATTTCGTTAACAGTTAGCATAAGTAACATTATATGCATAAAATTGTACTTATAGTTGGTCTCTAGTTAATAAATATAATTTACCAGATGTTGAGTTAATCATTTTCATTATAGAGAATCCTCACCAAACTTTACATTGCACTCTAATTTCTGAGTGAAATTGACTTCGCTGTTTTTGGATGAAAATTCTGAATTTATTGAAAGATGATTCAACTCTGATATTGTCTGCATTTGACACGCTTGATATACTTTCTGCTGAATTAGAAATAACTTGAGGGAATTAAAGAAACATAGTGAAAATCTACAATTAGAGAACTAGGCTATAAAAACTATTAGTGAACAATTCTGCATGTGAAAGACGGTCTAGAATATAATAATTATTTTTATTTTATCAAAAAGAGCCCAAAGTTTGGCATCCCAAATAGAATTGCATATGCATTCCTTTGCTTGGCTTTAAGAGCCTCTGTTACCAGATCTTTTTTCCTGAGATTTCTTGCAACACACATCTTGTATTCTAATCAACCTGTGTCATCATATATTTAGATACTGCAAGTTCTTTTCTTAACTGTGTTCCCTCATTCAACAGATAAATAATAAAGGGTACTGTAAACCACCAAAGATAAATAACCCTTTGTAGAACTCAGTCTACTATAGGAAGCCAAATGTTTATTTCCTCTCTGGAGAATTTTGCAATGCTAGAGCCTCATTAAAATGTAAATATAAGTTGAAGAAATCTGAAGAGTTGATTTCCAAAACAGAACATCTCCATCCCCAAAACAAAATCATTGTCCTTTCCCCGATAATTGTATAGTTTTGAAATTAGTTTTACAGTGCGGAATTGGTTTGTTTCCTTTACAATTTTGTCTTTTGGTTTTTTAATGCCAGAGGATCCATCCTGTTGTTGGGACAGTGCATGCTAGAAGCTTATCTAAGTATTATAGCACTTTAAAGGTGGACATATGTGCAGGCTTTGAGCAGCTGGGGTTTTATCCATCTGCTACTGCCCTTGTTCTACTCTTTTTTTTTTTTTTGAGAGGGAGTCTTACTCTTGTTGCCCAGGCTGGAGTACAATAGCATAATCTTGGCTCACCGCAACCTCCACCTCCTGGGTTCAAGTGATTCTCCTGCCCCAGCCTCCCGAGTAGCTGGGTTGACAGGTGCCCGCCACCACACGCAGCTGATATTTTGTATTTTTATAGAGACAGGGTTTTCACATGTTTGTCAGGCTGGTCTCAAACCCCTGACCTCAGGTGATCCACCCGCCTCAGGTTCCCAAAGTGCTGAGATTACAGGCATGAGCCACCGCACCTGGCCCTTGTTCTACTCTTTAGCATGAATTTTTTTAGACCTATCAGCCACCTATGCAGATTTCATTCCTGGTAAGTTATTAATTTTCCTAAATAATTGAATCTATTAGATGTTTTAATTTCATTGTTCGTTTATGAACGTCTTCTTTTCTTGAAACACGCACACTGTGATTTTTATTCTTAATTTTAAAATGCTGTCTGCTGGGCACAGTGGCTCACGCCTGTAATCCTATCACTTTGGAAGGCCAAGGCACGTGGATCACCTGAGGTCAGGAGTTCTAGACCAGCCTGGCCAACGTGGTGAAAACCTGTCTCTACTAAAAATACAAAAATTAGCTGGGCGTGGTGGCAGAAGCCTGTGATCCCAGCTACTCAAGAGGCTTGAGACACGAGAATTGCTTGAACCTGGGAGGCGGAAGTTGTAGTGAGCCCAGATTGTGCCACCGCACTCCAGCCTGGGTGACGAGTGAAACTCCGTCTCAAAAAAAAAAAAAAAAATGCAGTCTGATATATTCCCTGGCTTTAACTTTTGGGTGAAATTTCAGTAACACTTTTATCCTCATAAACAATAAGGATAAGCAGGGCAACCATTAAAATAGTAATACCTTATAGAATATATATACACACACATACATATTTCTGCAATAGGGTATTTGTTATTTGGTAGTTGTATGCAAGTTGTAGTTTACTAAATTTAGTGATTTTTTAAAACTTTATTTCAAAATAATTTTAGATTTACAGAAATGTTTCAAAGATTACAGGGAATTTCTGTATATTCTTTATTCATTTTCCCTAATATTAACACACAATCATAGTACATTTATTTAAACTAAGAAATGAACATTGGTACAATATTAACTAAATTACAGAGATTTTCCACATTTTCCCGGTTTTCTCACTAATGTTGTTTTCTTTTTCAAGAACTAGTCTGGACACTAACATTGATTGCATTTAGTTATCATGTCTCCTTACTCTCCTCTAAGCTGTTACAGTTTCTCCGTCTTGCTTTGTTTACCATTACATTTTTAAGGAGTACTTGTCAGGTATTTTGTTAAGATATCTCTCAATTTCTGTTTGGCTGATATTTTCTCATGATTAGACTAGGGCTTATGGATTTTTGAGAAGGATACCACAGACGTGATGTATCCTCTTCATGTCATCATGTATCTTATTACTAGCGATCTTAACTTCGACTGCTTAAAGTGGTGTCTGCTAGGTTTCTCCACCATAAAATGTTCTGTTTTCCCCTTTGTGTACTCTGTTCCTAGAGGCAAGTCATGCACTGTGCAGCCCACACTTCAGGAAATCAAACCCCACCTGCCGCAAAGAGGAATATCAAAGACTTTGTGGCATTTTTTGTTGTTTATCACCCTTCTGTTTGTTCTTTTTTCTGCTTCTGGAATATTCATTTTTGTCTTGGATCTGTCTTTTTTTTTTTTTTTTTTGTGCTTTCCATTTCTTTATTCTTGCTCTGTGATGTGAGATATTTCTTGGATTTAATATTCTACTCCACAAATGAAGCAGTGACCATTTCTCCCTTAATTAATCTACTGAATTTTTCAATTTGAAAATCAAGATTCTAAGCTACAAAATTGTTTTTATGTTTGTTGCTTTTTTTTTTGAGATGGAGTTTTGCTCTTATTGCCTAGGCTGGAGTGCAATGGCGTGATCTTGGCTCACCGCAACCTCCACCTCCTGGGTTCAAGCGATTCTCCTGCCTCAGCCTCCCCAGTAACTGGGATTACAGGCATGTGCCACCACGCCCAGCTAATTTTGTATTATTTAGTAGAGATGGGGTTTCTCCATGTTGGTCAGGATGGTCTCGAACTCCTGACCTCAGGCGATCTGCCCACCTCGGCCTCCCAAAGTGTTGGGATTACAGGTGTGAGCCACTGCTCCTGGCTTGTTCGTTGCATTTCATATCAAGTAATATGATTGCTTTTTCTCTTTTTCAGATATTCACTGCCCTTCTTCAGCAGTTCTATTTTATCGTTATTTATGTTCTCAGTGTTTATTCTTCTTTTCCTTTTGAATGCTATGGCCTTTTAGATACACAGTTACTTTTTCCCTTGTGGCTCATTTAGACTCAGTTCTGGTTACTGAAATATTGCTAATGGTGATAAACCTACAGAAGATTACAAGGAGAATAAGTCATTTATCTGTCTTGTCTTGTTAAGGGCATGCGGTAGGCTCCTTTTAGGACATTGAAGAAAGTCTTGGTTTTCAGGCTGTTTCCTGGTTTGAAGTCTAGGGAAGTCTTAGCTCCTTTGTTAACCTCTCTGAAAAAGACAGGAGTTCGCAGTAAACTTCCTTCCGGGCTCATTTCCATATGACAAATTCCAGTCTTTGCTCTCGGATCCTATGCTGGTCTCCAGTGTATTTGCTTAGTTCACGGTGGGGAAGAAGCCCTGTACCTCTTAGTTTTTCCTCAAGAGATTCAGCCCTTAAATTTCAGAATCTGTCCAAAGTGTCTTCTTCTAAACTATAACTAGGGGCTTAGTCCTTCTCCGGGTATATGGGATCGTGGCTATTTTTGTGTAATTCAGGTTTCCTTTATCCCCAAGTTACTTTCCAACAACATACCAGTACATGTAATTATGATGTTAACTATGTAATACCTCATTTTATAATAACATCACAAGTTAATAGTATCACTGATAGCTCATAATTTCTTTCTTTCTTTTTCTTTGTTTCCTTTTTTTTTTTCTGAGACGGAGTCTGGCTCTGTTTCCCAGACTGGAGTGCAGTGGTGCAATCTTGGCTCACTGCAACATTCACCTTGTGGGTTCAAGCAGTTCTCCTGCTTCAGCCTCCTGAGTACCTGGGATTACAGGTGTATGCCACCACGCCTGGCTGATTATTGTATTTTTAGTAAAGACAGGGTTTCCCCATGTTGGCCAGGCGGGTCTTAAACTCTTGACCTCAGGTGATCCACCTGCGTCGGCCTCTCAAAGTGTGGTATTACAGGCGTGAGCTACTGCACTCGTTTCTTCGTTCGTTTCTTAGTCTCACGCTTCTAGTGATCTATAGCTGATAGTATGCCCATAGATATTGTGTTAAAATATTTTAATAGTAACACTGTCAGACACAGTCCATCTTGCTAATATAAATGTGGGGTTTTTTTGGTCTTAAAGCAGAGGTTCTTAAAAAATGGATCATAAAGTTTTGGAGGACTTGAGTTCAGTTGATGGATTTTTACCATGCACTGTGGACTTTCAAATTTGTATTCCACCTGGACCTTTTTCTCCTGTCTGCTACTCAGGTATCCAGTTGGCTATTTGACATCTTTATTTAGTTGTCTCATAAGCAGCCTAAATTTACTGTAACTCCTGTTTTTTTTTTTTTTGTTGTTGTTGTTGTTGTTGTTGTTGTTGTTGTTGTTGTTTTGAGACGGAGTTCCACTCTTTTTGGCCAGGCTGGAGTGCAGTGGCGCGATCTTGACTCACCGCAACCTCCGCCTCCCGGATTCAAGTGATTCTCCTGCCTCAGCCTCCTGAGTAGCTGGGATTACAGACATGTGCCATCACGGCCAGCTAATTTTGTGTTTTCAGTAGAGATGGGATTGGTCAGGCTGGTCTCGAACTCCTGACTTCAGGTGATCCGCCTGCCACAGCCTCCCAAAGTGCGGGGATTACAGGTGTGAGCCCCTGTGGCCGGCCATAACTCCTGTTCTTTTGCCTGCTCCAAACTTTATTCATCTTAGTAGAGGAGATGGGATGATACCACTCTCCTTTCAGTTGCTTAGGCCAAAAGTTCTGGGCTTATCTTTGATACTTCTTTCTAACCCCGATCTAATCCATCAGTAAGTCTTGTTGACGTTACTTTCAAATATATACTGAATCCAAGCACTTCTTAGTAACTCCACCTTTTTAAAGTTGTTACTTTTTTGTCTTTCACATTCAGATTTATTGGCATATTAGCATGATTAACATTTTCATTTACTAATAATACTAAGTGTTCATATCTAGACTTCATTTTTTAAAAATCAGTAATTTCAGAGACTTTTCTATTGTTTTTTTTCCCCCTCTAAAACGTCAGCTTTTAATTTTGTTTCTCTTTTCTAATTTCCATTATGATGTTTTGGAGACTGTTAGAACTGTGTTTTAGAAATACCAAACATGAATTTTTTCCTTGTTATCTGTTTTGTTTCCAAAATTGATGTCAGAAAATGTGATCTGTATGGTACTAATTCTTTGACATTATATTAAGATTCACTGGATAGTTGTTCATTGTATACCTTGGTAAAATATGTACCTTGTAATTATTTGTCTCAGTTTTCCGTATTCCGTGTACTCAATCTGTATTTTTACTAACGTGTAAATGTGTTAAGTTCTCCTGCTCTCTTAGAAATTTGTCAGCTTCTCTTTGTACTTGACAACTTACTAATATATTTAAAATTGTAGTTTTAGTTTAGTATTGGTACAGCTTTTCAAAAACTGTTATGTAGCATGTGGTGACCATTGTGTCTCCAACAGTGGTTTTGGCTTTAAGTCCACTGTCTGTTATTAGTATAGTTGTATGAGTCTTCATTTGCTTTGTGTTGTTGTATGTCTCTGTTAGTCTTAACTTCTGTTTCTTTGTGTGTTAGGTTTATTTCTTATAAATTATGTATAATGGGATTTTAAAGTTTTTTTAGCTGGTATCTGGTGGTTTCATTGATGGGCCTACATTTATTGTGACTCCTAGTTTAAATGATATAAATGTTTATTTCCACCCTCTTGTGCTTTCTAATCTAGATTTTTTTCAAACTCATTCTTAACTTTTCTGTCCTTTTGGGGTATTTTCTTTATTCTCCCCTTGTCCATTGAGTTGGGAGTTATGCATTTTATATATAGATAGACATATATGTAATCTGTATATTTTAGTGATTCATGTAAAGTACATACTTGATTATAATTCAAACTGAAACAGCACAACACGTGGTCCTCATTGTTATAACTGATCATCTCACTGGCATTAAACTACTCTTTGTCTAACTTATCCTTAAGAAAAGTTGCGTTTTTTTCCTGTAGTTTCTAGGAGTCTTCATGGAGTTGAGAAATTTCTCTTAAGTTTTGATCAGTTATTTTATGGGGAGAACAAGCAGATTGCCGTTACATCTTTTTACTTAATCTCTCTATGTATTTTGTATCTAGCTTATTAGAGTATGCTTCCAAATTTCTCATCTAAAGCTATTTGTTTCCTTTAGCAGTGAATTAAACTTTCTTTATGTTTCATCTGGTTTGTGAAAAGTTGTAGGACCTTTGTAAAATTAGACTACAGCTTCATGCTACCAAATCCTTGTTTTATCTTTTCTTCCTTTGCTGATATTGTGGGATTTTTGTTTTTGCTTACTCTTTTGAAATGTACTTAATCTAGCTAGCTGTGTCTATTTTTGTTATTCCATTTCAGTGTATCTCACCGATACTCGTTAGTCTATGAAATAGTTTCATTTTATAGTTACGTAGTAGGACATTTCTTTTATTAGCTTTATGTATGAAATAATGCTCTGCAAGTTCCAGGAATGTATTAAAATAAAAAAGAAAGGACTTTTAGTAACAAACAGCTGAGGTTCTCTTTGAAATTTACAGTACAGTTTTCAGGGGATGGAAAACTAAATTGACCACTTGCAAAATACGATTTGTATTTGTTACAGAACATGTTTTACTCATGCAAAAATAAAATGAGAGTAGCAAAAGCACAGTGAGAGTCTCATAATGTGTTAAACACCAGTGGTTTTCAAAGTGCAGTTTCTGGACCAGCAGTCCAGAATCACCTGTGAACTTGTTAGAAATTCAGATTCTCAGGTTCCACATCAGACCTCTGGGGCCCAGATGTGCCATCCAGGTAGGTGACTGTGATACTTGTTTTAGAACCACTAAGTTACACATTAAAACAAGGTTGTACAAACTACTTGATGTGTTCAGTTGATAGGCATGTACAATGCTAGTCATTTTTTCATCAGAAATATTTAAAATATTTGATTACTAATAAACATTATTTGACTCAGTTTAACTTTTGTTCAAGTAGTTTTTGCTTTTTAAAATCGGAATTATAATTTTTCTCTCACTTATGTTATAAGCCAGCATTCAACTGAATTTGTCTAACACTCATCTTTTTTTTTTTTGAGATGGAGTTTTGCTCTTGTTGCCTAGCCTGGCATGTAACAGTGCGATCTCGGCTCATGGCCACCTCCGCCTCCTGGGTTCAAACGATTTTCCTGCCTCAGCCTCCCCAGTAGCTGGGATTACAGGCATCTGCTACCACCCCCAGCTAATTTTTATATTTTTAGTAGAGACGGGGTTTCATCATGTTGGTCAGGCTGATCTTGAACTCCTGACCTCAGGTGATCCACCTGTCTTGGCCTCCCAAAGTGCTGGGATTACAAGCGTGAGCCACTGCCCCCGGCCTCGTCTTACTTTTTAATGCAAAAAGTTATAGTGTGCTGAAAGAGAGAGTGTAAGATATGGAGGAAATTTGTAATTTAAAGTTTTTTTATTAATCTGAAATCTTCATTGAATGCAACTGTACTGCAGTTTAATGCAAGTTTTAACCTTTTTCTCCTACCCCTGCCTCAGCCAATAGCTTTTAGTCTGTTTGACACCTCAAGATCAAAAACTCATTGAAAGGTTGTAACGATGTTATTATATTTTCATCATAAACAAACAATAGGGATGTGGAGAGGATCTATACTCTCCTGAAATAGGTCTTTGTGTTTGGGAGTTCTTTATTTAAAATGTTTTGTGGTAATAATCTCACTATGGTATATAGAGGTAATTATCAATTGTTTTTAATTACTTGAATTAGTACTTGAACTTTATGTGGAGATGATTTACATTATATGTGCATATAGTTTAAATCTTTAAATAATGAGAGTTTTTCATTGTAATTCTTTTTGTTTGTTTGTTTTTTCAGGAGAGAAATAGAAACAAACAATAACCATATGAAGATGTCCTGTTAAATTTACAACACTAACGATGTAGACTCTGGAAATGCCTAAAAGAAGACGTTATTAAAGCTTTTTTTCTGCTTAAGGTGACATCTTTGAACACTTTAACACAAAGTTGACTCTTCTCGTAATGGTTTTCATCAGCGCATCTGCCCTTATACTCTCACCAAACACACTTGAGAACTGTAACTTCGTCAAGCACTTTCTGTCCTGAAGCTTTTAACAGTATCTGCTGTCTTTTGTAATTATGCATCCTAGCTAAGGCACAGAAGACTGAATGAATGCAAGGATTCATTAACTCTTTGAATTTGTTAAATACTAACAGTTAACCATTAGAAGTGGTTCAATGATGTAAGAGTCACACTGCTTCAACTTTTTCTTTGTTGTAGTTTTTAAATTGTCGATTTTTAGCTATTTGACAGATTAAAAGCAAAGTAATCATGCCATATTTAGTCCTGGAGTTCAAGTCTAAATGTTTATGTGAAAAATTATTGTAGTAAACTTTTAATATGGCAAAGCAACCTTAAGCTCTATTTTAGCCAAATGAAACATAATCTGAAATTATATTAGAACATTTCCCTTGTCTTCAAACTGTTTGGTGTAACAGAATATTGATATGCATCTTGGTGGATTTCACCAGTTAATGCACATTCTTCTTCCCTCCTCCCCCCATTAATATGTATACTGAAAAATGTGCATTTGTCTGAGGAATTATTTTGTTTGCTACCACTTAATGAATCTCAAACTTTTGAGTAAATGTACCTCAGTCTAATCAGACTTTTTATGACCTTTATAACTACATTTAAAACCCTTAATTCCTATTTCTGGGTGTTTGCGAGCCTGATTGCTATCATGAAGTAAAAATTTATTACTCTAGGTATTCACTAGCTAAATAAACATAGTTCTTGTTTAGCAAGCATATATTGTTCCTCAGCTCTTTTCTCCAGCTTTTGCAGTGTCCTGGCATCCTTAAAATACTTTGAAAATATGGCCTTGATCCATGGATTAAATCAGTATCTAAGTGAATGTGTTGATGTTTTATTGATCAGATCTATATCAGTGGGAATACAGCATATATCTGGATATTCTTATAGTTATCTTTTTAACATCTTATTTTTTTCATTAATTACATATCAACATTAATTTTGTATCTTGAAGCAAATTGATTTTGTATAATTAAATGTGTCAAGCATCTGTATTAATTGATTTGATGGCATAAGGTTATGAAAATAATGTACTGCCCCATGTATTACCGTTCCAAAAGGAGAAAGCTATGTAGAAAGATACGTTAAGGGTGAAAATAGCAATACAGTAGATTTGAATACCTTGATGTTTTTACATTACTTCATTTATGTTTACATCATGTTTAGAAATGTTTTCATTTACTATGGTCTTTGGTCACTTCAGCTCAAAAACCTAGTGATGGATATTTCTTTGAGGCTTTCATTTATATAATTTTGTTTCGTACAATGTTTTTTAAAAAAATGTACAAATACTGTATTCAAGTGAAAACGGTATTTGTAGATAACCATAGCTACTACACAGTTCTTTGGTAGTCCCAGTGTAGTTATATCAGTGTTTACTGAAGGGAACATCAAAATATTAATGGTATATTATAAAATAAAGACTTTCTTAAAGGAAAGTTGCACCTATTTTACCTTTTTAAGAGTAAGCCATGAAATCTTGTAAAATGTCTCTTAACTATTTATAATGAAAAGTGGCATTTGGGTATAGTCACCACAGCAACGTTCTACATCCCTAAGATTTACATAGGTAGGACATGTCAAAGATGACTGTTGTCATTCTGGAGGTCCTATTAGAGAATATTATAAAAGGGTGACCTTGTAGGAAGGATCTGAGTCCTCCCCCTGAGGTTCTCTTTTTCTTGGTGCTTTATTAGCAACTCTGGATATTTTTATAAAACTAGTTACATTATAAACGGTTTCAAACATGTTTAATTTACATTAGGTTTTTATGTAAGAGTGTCATGGAAGCACTCAGCAAGCAGGCTGATTGCAATAGACTCAGACATATGAATAAGTGTAATTGAGAGTCTATTCATGGTGAGGAGTACATCCCAGTGCCTTTAACCTGGATTTCTAATCTTAAGTGAAATGGGTGCAGCATTCCTTTGGAAAAAAAAATCTTTTTATTTTCAAGTGATAATTTTGTGTTTTTCTCATATAAGTTTTCTCCAGAGCACCCACCTTCTCTTCCTTCTTGGTCTGTCATTATATTGCAAAATATTTTTCCTCTAAATGAAATTATTACAGGTTGTCTCAAGTACAACCAACTGAATGTCTCTTAACTGTGGGGACCAAAAGGGAGAGAGCCTGGGGTCTACAAAAGGAGACACATCATCAAATGTTTGAATGATCACAAATTAAGACATTATCAGCCCAGTAAATTTCTTGCTAAATGTTTTTCCAAGTTCTGGCTTGAATATTTCTTATTAAAGTTATCTTACGTGGGTATTTTATTTTGAAAGGTATTATAGTTTGTATATTTAACAGTAAGGAGGAAACTGTAACCAAAATTAGTATTTCTCTATACATATTGGTACTTGAAGATTCCTTTCAAAAGAAATCCAGCCTTTTCCTAATTTAGTTCTTAATTTCTCTTTTTAATTTAAGTGATCTTTCTAATTCGAAAGCTGTGTTCTTTTTGAATACCATGCATGGGGGTTAAGCTGATGTTAAAACAGTTTGCAATAAAAAAAGAATCAGCTTAAGTTATTTAATCATTTCAAGTGCATTCTGCATCCTTTAAAAATAAGTTTAAGAAATTTAAGAGAATTGTGTTTTCATTAAGTTTTGCATATCTTTTGTTATGCCATGTAAATTCCCTTTTTCGTATGATTAAAGGAAGGTTATGATAAAATGATTAGTTCATTTACATTCACTTGTAGCAATTACATGAGAATTTGAATTTTGTCGTGTTTGGGTTTGTTCATTCCTGTGAATGATGGTACAGTTAGGTGAGATTTTCTGTTATGGTACCCAAACTCACCATTTGGTCCTCTTTAATCTTTGAGGGTTTCAATAAAAATTGTTCACTCATATCTGTGTTCTTTCCATTTTATCTTCCTGAATATGTATTGCTTGCCAGAAAACGTAACATTTTTGCCTGCTCTTATGGATTTCCTGATTGACATATTTTTCACGTACAAGTAGATTATATCACTCCTAGTTGACTATTTGAATGAAGTAGAGGAATTAAACAGATTAATACTAAGCTTAGAGCAAAACAGAAAGAGAAGGCCTCTTTGTTTTTTTGTAGCAGGAGGAAATAGTGGCAGCAGTGAATAATCCTAATGGCCCACTCTTGGTACCAAGGAATGCTTTTCTGACATTGTCTGCATTACCTCTTGGGATTGATAGTTTATGTCGATAAGATCATGGTGTCTCCGGATGATGCACTGATTATTGCTGGGCTCTCTATCTAAGGTATTTGTTCAGATAGGAAAATTACAGAATTGTTTTGTGTTGTCAAAACCAGCAGGCTACATATAATACTACTGGTCTGTGACCCAGGCACAAGCTTGAAGAGTCGCTCCAGGTGCCTACACTGCAGCAGCATCAGAATCCTCCTTTTTATTACTGGTCATCTAGAGAGACCAAGGGTGTATGTCTCATCAGCATATTAAAATTGAGGACAGTCAATCATAGTTGGGGCCTAATTTAGCTTGGCTTTATCTTGCTTGGTGATACTGGATTTAGTCATTCTAGTCTATGAACCAACATATTCTTGCAGTCAGAAGTTAACTGACCAAAGTTGCTATCTTTCTAATCACAGTACTTGCCATTACATAATCTTGATGAATTCTTTCCTCATTTCTCTTGGTGCAATAGTGAGAAAAAGAACTCTCTCTCTCTCTCTCTCTATATATATATATGTGTGTGTGTGTGTGTGTGTGTGTGTGTGTATGTATATATAACCCATAAGTAGTGGCAGTTTAAATGTGGTTTATTTGTAAATAGTGAACCAAATTCAGAATTTATCACCTTTATAATTTTAGTTACCTGTATAACGCTCGGACTAAATGTAAATGAAAAACTGTTTTTTTAAACTTACTGTTTTTTTAAACTTACTGTTTAAGGAAGGTTATGAATGCAGGGTTAATAACGCTGGAAGATTCCCCACTTCTTCTGCCACCATACTTTTTCCTTTATAGAACACACTTAAAGATTTAGATATTAGAATGTTACTTAAAACAGTGTTAGATATTTCTAAGAGACCAATCTATAACCAGAATGGAACCACTGTCTGGGGGAAGATTTTAGTATTGAGAGTTGAAAGACCAGACCTAGTTATTTCCAACTAGTAGGCTTGACACTAATCATTTCTTTTATTGTAAGTGTCCATATTAATAAAATCAGGAGGTTGGAGTAGAAGGCATCTCAAGTTCCTTGCAGTTCTAATATTTTATAATTTATTATTTAAATAGGTAGTTTTGTAGGCTGTGCTTTATTCTAGGAAGGGTGAATGGGTTTTTTGAAAGTGATGTTATATATATTCATATATAACATGTTGGTTTCCAAACATGGTTTTTTTTTTTTTTTTTTTTTTCCTGGGTAAGAGAGTCTCCCTTTGCTGCCCAGGCTGGTTTTGAACTGCTGCCTCAACCTTTGAAAGTGCTGGGATTGTAGGCATGTGAACCACTGTACCCGGCCAGTATGATTTTTAATAATCATCCTTTTTTCAAAGTATATGTAATAAATAGCCCAGAAAATAAATTTTTGGAACTGATCAAATATGACTACCACTGTCCGTGAATTATGGTCTAGTGGTACAAAAGGTCCATCTTTTCTAAGCGTTAGTAAAGAGAAGCAAGATAATGTGTGTCCCAAAAAAATCCTAGTTGTTTTTTACATTCTACCATTTCATATTATATTTGTATTTTTAAAATAGACCTTAATTTTTAGTACCGCTTTACAGAAAAATTGCAAACACCATACAGAAAGTTCCCAGCACCCTGCACTTGATTAACATCTTACAAATGAATGAACCAGTATACACTGTCACTAACTGAAATGTTAGTGAATTTTGCAGAATTCCCGAGTTTTTACGTAATACACATTTTCTGATTCAGGATCTCATCAAAGACACCGCATTACTTTTAGTTGTCATGTGTCCTTGGGTTCCTATTGGCTGTGATGGTTTTGGTTTCTTATTCTTGTTTTTGGTGACCTTGATCGTATTGAGGCATACTCAGATAATGTTTTAAAACTCCTATCTGCACCAGAACAACAGATTTGCAGAATGCGCCTCCTTTGGAATTTGGCTGGTGGTTTTCTTATGTTTAGACTGGCTTTGGGGAGGAAACACCACATTAGTAAAGTGCCATTTCTATCGTGTCCAGTCAATACCACCAACTTTTTATGACTGTTGATGTTGGACCTTGATCACCTGGCTGAAGTAGAGTTTGTTAGGTTTCTCCACTGTATAACATTACTTGCCCTCCCCTCCCCCTCCCCCACCCCCCACACACTTTCTGTACTGTACAAAGTCTTTGGAAGGAAGTCACAGCCCACATTTGAGTAGGAAATTATGATCTCTTATCCTGGTTTTTTGTTTGTTTTTTGTTTTTTGTTTTTTTTTTTTTTTGAGATGGAGTTTCACTCTTGTTGCCCAGGCTGGAGTGCAATGGCGTGATCTCGGCTCACCGCAACCTCCACCTCCCGGATTCAAGCGATTCTCCTGCATCAGCCTCTGGAGTAGCTGGGATTACAGGCATGCACCACCATGCCCAGCGAATTTTTTTGTATTTTTAGTAAAGACGGGGTTTCTCCATGTTGGTCAGGCTGGTCTTGAACTCCCGACCTCAGGTGATCCACCCGCCTCAGCCTCCCAAAGTGCTGGAATTACAAGTGTAAGCCACCGTGCCCGGCCTTATCCTGGTATTTTTAATGGGGAAGACAGGAATCTGTCTTCATACCATTTGTAAACAGAGGGAGAGTAACAGTTTACCCTATTTTTTATCCATTCCAAGGAGCTTATTGACTTACATGCTTTTAATACTACGCTTAAAGCAAAAGAGAAAGAGAAGGCCTGTTTGTTTTTTGTAGCAGGAGGAAATAGTGGCAGCAGCGAATAATCCTAATGCCCCACTCTTGGTACCAAGGAATGCTTTTCTGACATTGTCTGCATTACCTCTTGGGATTGATAGTTTATGTGGATAGGATCATGGTGACTCTGGATGATGCACTGATTATTGCTGGACTCTGTAAGGTATTTGTTCAGATAGGAAAATTACAGAATTGTTTTGTGTTGTCAAAACCAGCAGGCTACATATAACACTACTGGTCTGTGACCCGGGCTCAGCAGGCTTGTGTGCCAATACATTATTATTATTATTTTTTTTTTTTTTTTTTTTGCCTGTATGTTTTTAGCACACTCCCCATTTTCCCCTCATTTTCAACAGGACAGTTGGATATTGGAGGAATTGCAATGAAGACTTACTTATACGTATTTCTTGAATTCTAATTTTGTGTGTAATAAAGGGATTGAAGTTGTAGTCATAGAGAATATTTAGATAAAAGCAAAATATCTTGATCTTATGGTGTAGGTAGAAACAGTCATTCAGATTTAGCTGAGGGAGATAAACCATAATATTTTATGGTTAGAATGGTGCATTCCCTTGAAAAAAACATTTGGAATACCTTGGCATCTGCTTTTTGATGTAATTCTTTTGAAATACTTTTGAGCCTGCTGTGTAATATAATGGCCAAGACCTTGGACTTCAGAGACTGATTGATCTGTCTTGGAATCCTAGGTTCACTTCTTAACTAACTTGAAGCCTCAATTTTCTGGTCAATTAAAAAATATAAAAGAATGGTAACAGAACCTATTTCAGAAAGGTTAAATGAGGTAATTATCAAGTGTGTAGTACAATTCCAGGAGCCATTTCAAGCCCTCAAAAGTTAGTTGTTAACGATCTTCTGTTTCTTTGGGAGAATTTAGAATTTATTGCCATTGAAGATGTTTTAGGATAGCCTTTACTGCTTCTAGCAGCTTAGAGGTTGTAGTCAAAGTTGATTACTTTCAATTTATAGAGTTACATCGAGATCCTGAGAACAGCCACTGTGAATAAAGCTTTGTTAAATTATAATTTATCTTTTGTTTTTGCTACTTTGGTTTCCAGTGTTTTCAGTGACAGCCATGCCTTTTCCAAGTAAAATGTAACAATATAGAGCTTATCCTGCTAGAGCAGATGGCAGAACCAAAGACGAATTAGGTTAAAAGGAAAGCAAACATGGGGGAATAATGGTAAGAAAACGTGTAAACAATGGAATAAAATTAAATCAAAGATAAAAATTAGATGTATTTTGATTTGCTTATTACAAATGCCCCTTGATATTTAGTGTCATTTAAATATATAAGTAAGTTGTAAGCACTTCATTATGTCTGTTTGGTATCATTACAGAATGGAAACACTAATGCAGATATGTTACTTAGGTATTTCCTCAGTGAAGTCGTGCAACTTTAAAAGGAAGAGGTATTTGGTATATACAAACTTAGATGGCAATTCTATTCTAGTAAATATTCAAAAGGACGATTATATCTTAAGTTTACACATGAAATATGAAAGCTCCAACATAATGCTGTTGCATGTTAATATTAAAGCTACTATCCCCAACAAATATATTGTTTGTTATTACTACTTTGCCGGATTAAGTGGCTTGGTGTCCCCTGGAAAGCAGCCAGTGCTGAGAGTACAATTGGTACTTGTATCTCATAGCTATTTTCTAGTTTGCTTATGTTTTTATGCCTTCCTAGAGTCATTTGTGCTTCTTTCTGAACTTGTTGATTCCAGTTGTACTTGTTTTATTATGAAATTTAAATGTGTAAGTTGATAAAAATGCAACTGAAAAAGAGTTGTTTCTAAGAAAACTAAGTTGGCTGCTTTGGAACTACCTGGTAAAGGTGAGTTGTCTGATTAGGTGGATGAAAACTTAAAAGCCATGGGACAATCATAAAACGTGGAAGTTTTTAATTTGCAAGTGTTTTTTCACTTCTCATTCCACTGAAAACACTTAGAGGATACAAGTATGCTTCATAGAAGAAAAGTATTAAGGAATTGAAATAACAGACTTATTTAAAGAAAAAGTCTTGGACCTATATCAAATAATTGAATTAAAGTATGTGTTTTAAACTAAAATGTTTAAGGCAGGTTTGTATCACTTAAAGTCCCAAAACGTTTTTCCTCTGTGTTAAACAAGTTGACCATCTTCTGCATGTGGCTGCATGTGAACGTATGCAATAATAAGTTGTTATGATATCTTTGTAAATAAATGTAGTAAAGAGAAAGAATTATTCATGCTACTTAGAAAATATAATGTGCTAACACATACTTGTCTAAACTGTAAGAAATATTTCCTGTATGAAATGTTGGAGAGAAGAAATGCACCCAACACCAAGTCTTGGTATCTAAATTAATTAATTAATTAATTAATTAATTAATGTAGAGATAGGATCTGGCTTTGTCACCCAGGCTGGAGTTCAGTGGCGCGATCTTGACTCACTGCAACCTCCATCTGCTGGGCTCCAGCGATCCTCCCACCTCAGCCTCCTGAGTAGCTGGGACTACAGGCGCATGCCACCACATCGAGCTAACTTTTTGTATTTTAGTAGAGACGGGGTTTTACCATGTTGCACGGACTGGTCTTGAACTCTTGACCTCAACTGATCCGCCTGCCTTACCCTCCCAAGGTGCAGGGATTACAGGCTATCCGCCACCCCACCCAGCCTTGGTGTCTAAATTTAAAGCCACTGAAACCATGTCAGGTCTTGAGAATTGCCATGAGTAAATCATTTCTTTTAGAAGGGCACGTTTTGTTTCTCAGAGCTTGTACTAACTTTTTTTCCTCCATAATACTCCCTTTTAATGAGAAAAAAAAAAAAATGCCTGAGGAAAAGGAAGTTAACCATTAAATACCTATCTTGGAATTTGTTTTAATTTCCTGTTACTTGCCAGGCAGTATTTGAAAGGTCATGCATTAAAAAAAGAAAGTATGTCAATAGCATATACATGTAGAAATAAATCATGTCAATCAGTGTTGATTTTCATAGGAATGCAGATAAAAAAGATTTTACAGAAGATATTTTGAACAGCTTTTCAACAAAGGCTCACATCTGAAAAAGAAATTAATGTAAAGTTTTATTCACATAGAGACCACAGCCACTCTTTCCCTTTTAGTTCATTCTTACAGTTTGGTGAGGAAACTGCTCCACAAAGAAGTCATAGCTTTTGCTGTTTTCAAGGAAAACCTCAGAAGTTTCATCATTTTTTATCTTTTTTTCAAAACGCAATTCAGGAGTATCACACAGACCCACCATAGACACAAATGAGCATCTACCACCTAAGTGGTTCTTGAGTGGTTTTGATACTCAGATCCACTTTCCCAGGTATCTGGTGTTAATATATGGTCCTGATAATTAACAGTAAAATTATTAATGTCAAATTTGTAATATTTTCATGATGATATATAATAATCTTACATTTATTAACAGGTTGGGCAGCAAAACTTCTTACTCTCAGGACTCCTTTAAATGCAAATTGTTGAGGAACCCAAAGAACTTTTTGCTTATGTGGTTGTATTGGTCGATATTTCCCATATTGGAAATTAAAGCTGAAAAGTTTTAAAGCATTGTTTCACTTAATGGAAAGCAGCTGGATTTTCATCTCTGCTTCTGCATTCAATTGTGATATCTCTTGTCATGGAAACCTCTGGAAAACACTATACATATGAAAGAATACGAGTGAAAAAGTCTTAGTATTATCATGAATATAAATTTGGCATTGCAGACGTCCTTTGAGAACTGCTCTTTGGTGATACACGTCGGTGATGGACTGTTTGCAGTTTGAGCTCCTCTACGTGAATGGATATTCCCAAGAGGTTCTGTTGGATCACTTAAGCAGCCCTACCTTGGGGCAACTCTGCCATATATAGGCCTGCCCACCCTCCTACAGACGCACACCAGCCTCTTTCCTTGACCTTGTTAACATAAAATCACATTCTCATCTCAAGGAATGTATCTACTACTTGGAATCTATAGAGTCAGCTTTTAGTTATCAGTGAATTTTTTTGCTTCTGCTTCATACCATTTTCTTACCTTATCTGGTGATTCATTGCCTATAAAAATAATGAGTAGTTTTATAATGAAAGTTAGCTTTGAATTGTGTTTACAAACGTCATAAATTTGTATGGATTTATATTTTTAAGGAATTTTTGTGAAGATACTTAGTATCTGAAGGGAAATGTTTGTTTAACCTCAGTCTTCCTTGTCTATCCTAACCCCAACTCTCCCGGGGAAAAAAAGCTTCCTTTTTTTCCCCTCTGCTCTACTTTCAGTACCACTAATTTATTAACTTATCAAACTCCAAGCAAAGGTGGAGGTAACAAAAGCAGAGGAAATTGTCATCATTGCTTCCTCTTCTCCACCTCACTGTGTTTCCTCTGTCCAACGCAGCACTCTTCTGTTTTTAACCACCCCGGACTTCCTCTCACGTGTCAACTCACCCCATCTTCTGCCTTGTCACTGTGCTCCAGCCACACTGGCTTCCTTGTCTTCCCTCGAACTTTTCACGTGCATTTCTGCTTCAAGGTTTTTCTGTCCTCTCTGCTTGTGTCAGATGTTTCTTCTCTTCTGCACGAGTCTGCTAAAATCACAGTTTATTAGTGTGTATGTCCTTCATCACTGTCTAAAATAATAACTTTGTCCTCTATTTTCTTATCCTCTATTTACTTCATAGAAATTATCTAAAGTTAATTTGTACATGGCTTTATCTTTATAAACCGAGATTCATGAGGGAAGGGACTTTGTCTTCTTTATTGCTGTAAACACTGCCTGGCACATAGCATCCTTAACAGCTACTGATTGAATGAGTCATTGACCATCCTCCAAGCTCATTCTTAAGTTGTGACAAATGGATCATTACTGTTGATGCTGCAATGACAGTTTTGCTAGGGAGCCAGAAGTCAGTCTGTGAAACTGGTGATACTAGTAACTGCTTGAAAGAAAGCCATGTGACTTACATTTTTCGTACCAAAGGGAAAGTTGACTGCTTGATAATATCCCCATTTCCACTTTAATACTCGATTTGGCTGCTCTTGTGAAGCTGCCTTCTCTCCCCCTCCCCCCTTCATTCCTTGTTTTCTTCTTTCCAAAATTACCTTTGACTCTCATTTAAACCAGATTTTTTTTTTTCTGGGTCAGATAAGGGGGAGGAATACAGTGTGATTTACCCTGAGATCATAGAGTGCTGGAAAGGACCTATGCGGGTCATTTAATCTTATCTTCCTGTTTATAGATGAAGAAACAGCCTGGAAGGCTATAACTTTCCCACGTGAGTGAGAAAATCAGGACTTGATAAAAGCCCTGATTTTCTAGTTCCTACTTCAATGTCAAGCTCATCTAAATCTGTGCCCTTCAGATTTTGGGTTTTCAGATTAGGGATGTTCACCTAGTAAATATAATGCAAATCTTCCAAAGTCCAAAAAAAAAAAATGGATATCTGAAGCATTCTGGTGTTTAGAATTTCAAATAAGGAATACTTAACTCATATTTACTTGTTGACTGACCCAACAATTAAGTGCCTCTGTCATTTTTCTTATTTGTAAAATGAGAAACATCCTTACTCAGAATTGTTCAGAGAATTAAACAAAAATGCATAATGCATGACATCTTTTTTTTTTTTTTTTTTTTTTTTTTTTGAGACAGAGTCTTGCTCTGTCACCCAGACTGGACTGCAGTGGCGCTGTCTCAGCTCACTGCAGCCTCCACCTCCCAGACTCAAGCAATTGCCCTGCCTCAGCCTCTCTAGTAGCTGAGCGTGCACCACCATGCCCAGCTAATTTTTGTAGTTTTGGTAGAGACAGAGTTTCAGCCTGGTCTTAAACTCATGACCTCAAGTGATAACGCCCACCTCCCAAAGTGCTGGGATTACAGCCATGAGCCACTGTGCCCAGCCCATCATTCTCCCCTCCACTCCCCTCTCCTCCTCCCCCTCCCCACCCCTCCCTTTTTTGAGACGGAGTTCCTTTCACTCCTGTTGCCCAGACTGGAGTGCAGTGGCGTGATCTCGGCTCTCTGCAAACCTCCACCTCTCGGAAATAAGCAATTTCCCTCCCTCAGCCTTCCAAGTACCTGGGATTACAGGTGTGCACCACCACCCTAGGCCAGTTTTGTATTTTTAGTAGAGATGGGGTTTCACCATGTTGGCCAGGCTTCTCTTGAACTCCTGACCTCAGGGGATCTACCCACCTAGGCCTCCCAAAGTGCTGGGATTACGCGCATGAGCCACTGTGCCAGGCCGGCCCAGTCCATCTTGAAGCCTTCATTGTGTTAGCTTTGGCTCCTGCCCCTCTTTTTCTAGGAGTCCTGGCTGTCCTCTTGCAGAAGAACTTGCTTTTTTCCCTAAATTTGCTAGTGCTTTTTCTGCATTCGACTGTAGACCGTCTAGATCCTTCTCAAAGCCATTGGCTTTTTGGCTTTCACATGTCCAAGATTGTCTAGACAGGTGAAACTTTAAAATTTTATTTTTAAAAATTAGTTTGGTTTTTAGAGGTTGATGATGTTTCCTTGTTATTAAAGTATATATAGAACTTTTCAGAAATCTAATCATTCTAAATCTACTTCTATACCTACCATATAGGAAAAAAAAGTTTGACCAGAAAATGGTCATTAGTAATACAGGAATGATGCCTCCACTTTTAGGTAAGAGTGGTAAGCATTTAATCAAATACTCTTCTATACTACCCAGCTTAATGTGGCTCCTGGTTGAGTAATTACAAAAAGATAAATAAAACAAAACAAAAAATTACACAAAAGGACAGCAGAGGGAGCTATTGAGATTTCATTATATTTTGTGTTGAGTTTTGCTTTTTAAAAAAAAAAAAAGAAAAAGCTATAATATTTTGACTTAGTCTTTCTCATCTCACTTATCAATATGCAGGAAAAGTTTTATCATATTGGATAATGTATATGGAATTTGGGGGTGGCATAAGAGGCTTTTTTTTTTCTATCTGCCCCCACTCAAATTCTGTTAATCACCCCCATCACTCCTATAAATGTAGCTGGTATAAGAAAAATAATGATAATTTTCCATAGTAATTTTAGAAATGTGTTTATTTCATTAGTGTAAATCTGGATCATGCAAAATCAACTGCTTTACAGGGCATTGTCTCTCATTGTGTTTTTATAGGCTCCCTGGAGACCTCTCCTGGGCTTCTAAAGTCTTCTACCCTGTCCTTCATTATAAGGGGTGGATTATGAGACCTAAAAGGGTTAAAATTCATAGAATTTTATGAAGTGTACTCGTTAGAAGAGGAGGATTGTACTTAGGCTAGGGGTGTGTGTGTAATGTACAGGTGGGTGGTGGTTAGGGAGAGGGAAGTGAAAGGTTTGTTTCAGGCCTTTCTCCACAGTCCTGATGCCACATTTCATGTGTACAACCCACTTCTGCTCTTGATATTTTTGTCTCTCTTTGTCCTACCCACAGTTCCTATGCTTACTAACTCGTCCTTCAGCCTCAGAATTCTACTCACTCCAAGTCCATCCTCTACACGTTAGCCATAGTCGTCACATATTAAAGACAACTCTGAATTCCTTTTCCTGGAATTTGTTCTTTTGTTTATAAGTTCACAGAAAATGTATGGGTTCACAGGGATACTACTTGTGGTATTATTTGTAATTGCAAATTTAAAAAATGGGAATGAATCTGTTCACCTAAAAATTAAATTGTGAAACTTCAGTACAATGAAATACTATATAGCCATTGATGGGAAGCCATTGTGGGAAGATGTCAATGCATTATCTTAAAAAAAAAAAAAATAATGGTCTGTACCATGAGTTTTAAAATATAATACACAATTGAAATATTTTGCATTTGATTTTAATACATAATTTAAATTTAAATCAGATTTTGAAAGGATTTTGCAGGTAGAGAAAATAGAAGTAGCACAAAATATTCCTAACAATGGTTACCTCTGAAGTATGATGCTAGACTTGCTGGCTGTGGGGGAGGACAGAGAAGAGGTTTTACTTTTTGCCTTAAATCTTTCTTTCGTTTGAACTGTCTATCAAGACCTTATAATTTATAAATAAATGTAAATTTAAATATACTAGTATTCCAAGATTTGGTTCCAGCATCAGTGTCTCCCTGAAGCCTTTCATGGTCCCATTGGTTTGGTTTAGGTGGACTCCCTTTCTTGACACTGACTTATAATCCTCTACTGGAGCCAGCTTAATGTAGTAGAACCAGTAGGGACTTTGATGTCAGATAAAACTGGGTTAAAGTATGACTCAGCCTTTATCCACTGTGTGATATTAGACAAGAAATTTAATCTCCTTTGGCCTCAGTTTCCTTACTTCAAGAGTGAGAAAACTGATGTTAATCTTGCACAATTGTTTAGGAGCAGAGTGAATTTATGCAAAGTGTCATTGCAAGACAACAGGCATATGTAGGTCTTCAATAAGAGGTAATGTTACTGGAAAGGGGTCCACATCCAGACCCCAAGAGAGGGTTCTTGGATCTTGCACAAGAAAGAATTCAGGGAAAGTCCATAGAGTAAAGTGAAAGCAAGTTTATTAGGAAAATAAAGGAGTAAAAGAATGACTACTACATAGACAGAGCAGCTGCTGGTTGCCCATTTTTATGGTTATTTCTTGATTATATGCTAAACAAGGGGTGGATCATTCATGCTTCCTCTTTTTGATCATATAGGGTAACTTCCTGACATTGCCATGGCAATTGTAAACTGTCATGGCGCTGGTGGGAGTGTAGTAGTGAGATGGCCAGAGGTCACTCGTTGACCTGTTGGTTTTGGTGGGTTTTAGCCAGTGTCTTTACTACAAACTGTTTTATCAGCAAGGTCTTTATGATCTGTATCCTGTGCTGACCTCCTATCTCATCCTGTGACTAAGAATGCCTTAACCTCTTTGGAATGCAGCCCAGTAGGTCTCAGCCTCATTTTACACAGCCCCTATTCACAGTGGAGTTGCTCTGGTTCAAACACTTCTAACAGTAACAAGTACTATTATTGAGAATGGAGATTGTTTACTACATTCTTAAAGCCATGGTTCTTTATTGAATAAACACAGTAATGCTTTTTATTCTGAGTTTTTCTTGTGACATGACTTCATTCTCTAGACTTCTGTATCAAATTGTACCTGCACTATGGTCTCATTCACTCCAAGCCAGCTCTCAGCTAGTTGTTTGGATGAACAATTCTGATTATGGCTTAATACTAAAGCCTGCTGACATATTTCTAAGAACGCACTAATGGCTTACCTGAAGGTGAATGCAATGGTGGTATCCAAGCATCATATTAGGAAGAGCACAGTTATAGAAAATGCAGAGTGAAGCTTTGGCATTTTTAAGCCAACTATATGGGTAGTCTCTAGTTGTACTATCTACCCATGGTTTGAATTTTATCTGTGCAGCATGAAGCAGAGAGGAGCAGTCAAATTGGTGGTGCTACTGAGAGTATCACCTACCTACCTGCATTAGAGACAGTGGATGGTCTTCTAATTGTAAGTTATCACCCTCTCTTATGAATTACCTCTTTTTAAAGGCACTCTACCATACTGCCTTTTATTATGCTTTTATTTTGAAATTGTAAGCAGCAATTGCCCTGTATCAGAGTTTTGTGAACACAAATATTTGAATGAATCAATCAATCCATGACTTTTCCCAGAGTTTGATAGTCCTTCCAATCATCTAATTGTATGTCATTTGTTTAGTGAGATATCATCAAACTGTTTTGCTTCTTGAGAAGCATTCAGGTGGTAAGAATCACTGATTGACTTGATTGTTCCACAAACATATAAACACCATCGGCAGAGTTCATTTATCTAGAAAATGCTTCTGGCATCTGGTACTGCAACAGTGTGATAAGGTGATGCATCTAGGTGAGTGAAATACATGTCAGAAATAGATCCTATAAAAATTCAGTGCTGCCTGTCTCCTTTAGTTCCTTTAAGCCACAAGTATGCTTGGTTTTAGCTTTTCTGTTTATTTTGACACTGCTTTTTATCAGCAATAGGAGATGTGTTGTTTTATCTTTTGTTTTAAATGTCTGTTTTAAACCTTAACCCCCTTTTCCTTCGTAAGAATGAATTAAAGGTCTATTTTTGTTAATATCTAAGATTGTTATCCCAGGAAATGAGTCAGTGAAAATATGTTTGCATAAAATGACAATAGCAAAATCTGTTCTTAATGAGATGCATTGTTCTAGCAAGAGGTCAGATGATTCTCCCATATTACCCCTACCAAACCTTTGCCAATCAAGTCAATATGCCAATTCTAAGCCTGGTAGCAAGTACTTTCCAAAGTACTTCTAAAGTACATCTCCAATAAGACTGTTCAGGGTTTCCTTGTCATGCCCTGCATTACGAAAGTCAATATTGATCTATCCTGTTGTCCAAGGAAAGGCCCTGAATGACTTCAGTCTCACCCCCTCCTGACTACAACCAAGTGAGAAACCAGCAGAATTTCCCTACTGAGCTCAAACTATACAAGTGTGAGAGATAATAAAACTATTGTTTTCTTAAGTGCCTACAGTTTTGTTGTGGTTTGTTACATCGCAGTAGAAACCAAAACCGAAATTATTTCTTGGAAGTGGAGTGCAGCTTAATGAAAAACTATTACATGAGGGTTTGACTTTGGGATAGGTAGAAGCTGGAAGGGACTCGAGGACATTTTTAGGGGAGCCTGTTAGGACAGGAAGGAACTTGTCATTAGGAGAAAAGGTGACTCATCTTACTTATGGTAGAAAGCTTGGTAGAAAGTTGAAAACATGGAAAATAGAAAGTATACCTAATACACTTATGGTCCTAGCTCTTTGCATATATCCACTATACTCCTCTGAACAACCTGTTAAGAATGGAAACACTATTCCTATTAGCAAAATGAGGAAATCTCAACTAAAGGAGGTTAAATGTCTGTCCAGTATCATACCTGGTAAGTTGCAGAGAGATACTTTTAACACAATTTGGCTAAAGGGATTTTTCAGGCGAAACAAAAAGTATGAATGGATTTCTTTTGGCTGCACATGAAAAAATAGAGATGAACTAAAGAAGAAACAGTTTAGTTTTTGAGCAGAACCGGAAGGAAACATTTCTAAGCAGGAAGCTGTTAGAGACTTGGTTGGTGTGTCTGTATGACAAGAAAGTGAGGAAGGTTATGTTGTTGGATGTGAAAGGCAGCAACTAGGTCTTCTCATATGTGATTCCATGCCTCAAGCCATTACATAGACTATTCAATTGGAGTGGAATCAGGCTTCAAAGAAAGGCTTTGGATCTCTGTTTCCATGGCCCTCTGATTGTACTGAGGTACTTATGGCTAACTCATGGAGACTTTTTCAGGGCCATAAAATCCCAGAAAATACTATGGAATATGGTATCACAGCACAAGAGCTATAGCTTCTCCAGACTGACTGTACAATGGACAAAGTGGCAACTCCAAAAACGACCTCTGTACCAAAATCTACCCCTAAATGTTGGGAACATTAACTTTGTTGTTGGTAGCTGGAGTCACTGTGCAAGAATCTGTGAATGATTGATTACCCAGGCTAAAGATTGACACACCCTGCAAACAAAGGAATATTTCTGCAAAATGAGATAAAACGAAGGATAGGAATAAAAACAAACCCTCTTCAAAGGAACCTGGTGATAAGGTGATATGGATCCCAAGGAAGAGACTGATGTGGTGGGCACTGGAGTAATTGGGTCAAGATATTAACTGGGACAGGTGGGCTTCAGCAGGCAGTTTTCCACCCACTTGAAACACAGTGCTTCTTTAGAATGAGACTCCTCCAAAATGATCAACCTCCAACTACTGGAGAAAAGAAGTCAAGAGGCTGCCTGACCCTTGCTCATATCCTGATTTGACAGCCTATAAGAGGAAGATAGACTAAGGGTTGGACCAAGGTCCCTGATCCTAGAAGTTACTGAAGACCTTGCATTCAATTGAGGATACAATGGAATAGGATGGAGGGATTTGGCCTACAATATTTCTTCCTTTTTTTGAGATGGAGTTTCACTCTGTCACCCAGGCTTTAGTACAATGGCATGATCTCAGCTCACTGCAACCTTCGCCTCCCGGGTTCAAGCGATTCTCCTGCCTTAGCCTCCTGAGTAGCTGGGATTGTAGGCACCCACCATGATGCCCAGCTAATTTTTGTGTATTTAGTTGAGATGGGGTTTCACCATGTTGGCCAGGTTGGTCTCAAACTCCTGACCTCGTGATCCGCTGGCCTCGGCTTCCCAAAGTGCTGGGATTGCAGGCGTGAGCCACTGTGCCCAGCTGGCATACAAACTTTTATGGCTCTTTTGGGTATTAGTGTTCACATGATTATCTTAGCAGGTTCTTTTGAGGGGTGAGGACCACAGCTTCAATTGGCCAGATTTGAAAAGGGAGTGAAATATGTAAGGGAAGTAACTGTAATCATCTGTGTTGGGCTGTTTGAAGCATACATAGGCACTGCCATTATTGCTCTTTTTGCTGAATGCACAGTTGGTATTGATATTTTGCATACTTGTAAGTGCTCATAAATTTCATTTGAGAAGAATTGCTTGTGATAGTGGGACAAACACACTTACTAAGCCTCCAATTCCATCTATGTTATGCAACAAAAACACCATATGATTACAGGAGGAGAAAAGGAACACAAAACCATAATTAAGGATTTCAAGACAGCAGGGGTATTGACAGATGCGATTTATTACAGTAGTTCAGTGTGCCCATTGGACAGGCTGATAGGGGTTAGAGGTTTCCATTATGATAGATTATTACTATTGAATTCAGTTGTTATATTCCTGCTATTTCAGACATGGTGTATCAAAACTGTTGGCACCTGGAATGTCATCTTGGACATTGCAAATGCCTTTTTTTTTTTAATCCTTTATGCACAAGGAGATTAAGATCAGTAGCATTTACCTGGTTGGGGCTTCAGTGCATATTTACGGTACTGCAACAGGAGTATGAGAATTCTCATACCCACCAATAAGTGGACAGAAACATGAAACAAATTTCTCTCCCTCAGGGAGTTTAGTTCCACCGCATGGTGTAATTATGCAGAGAGGCCCTATATTAGTTATCTATTTCTGAGTAACAAATTACTACAAACTTAAAAGCTTAGAATAGCACATTTACTACCTCACGGTTTTTCTGTGTCAGGAATCTGGCATGGCTTAGGTAGGTCTCTTATGAGACTGCAATCAAGGCGTCCACCAAGGCTGGTGCCTTCAGTAAAAGTCTGGGGAAGGATCTGCTTCTAAGCTTACGTGATTGTTGGTAGGGTTTTGTTCCTCAGGGATTCTTGAACGGAGGACCTCAGTTCCTTGCTGGTTTTTGCTGAAGGTCCCATCCTCAGTTCCTTGCCATGTGGGCCTCTCCACAGAGCTGCTTGCTTCTTGAAGCCAGCAAGAGAGAGAGGTTGCTAGCAAGACAGAAATCACACTTGTATGCAATCTAATTATGAATCGACAACTTCTGAATGTTGAGGTATTCTACTGGTTAGAAGCAAGTTCTAACCAAGGGCAGGATCATATAAGGTTAGGAATACCAGGAGATGGTGATTATTGCAGACTATCTTAGAGTCTCTCCACCTGGGATGGTTAATATTAATTGTCAACTTGATTGGATTGAACAATGCAAAGTATCGTTCCTGGGTGTGTCTGTGAGGGTGTTGCCAAAGGAGATTAACATTTGAGTCAGGGGACTGGGAGAAGCAGACCTACCCTCAGTCTGGGTGGGCACCATCTAATCAGCTTCCAGCATGGCTAGGATGAAGCAGGCTGAAGAACTTGGAAGGACTAGACTTGCTGAGTCTTCCAGCCTTCGTCTTTCTGCCATGCAAGATGCTTCCAGCCCTTGAACATCAGACTTCAAGTTCTTCAGCTTTTGGGCTCTTGGACTTACACCAGAGGTTTGCTGGGGGTTCTTCAGCCTTTGGCCACAGACTGCAAGTTGCACTATCAGCCTCTCTATTTTTGAGGCTTGGGGACTGGAACTGATCCACCACTGGCTTCCTTGCTCCTCAACTTGCAGACAGCCTGTTGTGGGACTTCACTTTGTGACTGAGTCAATTCTCCTTAATAAACTCCCTTTCATATATACATATATCCTATTAGTTCTGTCCCTCTAGTAAACCCTGATACACCCCTACATACCCCAATAAAAAAATAAGTGACAATGACTTATTTAGAGTATACCCTAACTCACATGAGAATCCAGGATGTCTTGTTAATTCTGATAAGATTCAGGGAACAGCCAATTTCTTGGAAACAATGTGTCATGAGGCTCAAAGCCTGGCCACCGGGATAGTAAAGGAAGAGTTACCTTCTGGCCCTCACTACCAAAAAGGGAGTTCAGCAATCCATTTGATTATTTGAATATTGGAGACAGTATCATCTTGTCTTAGTTTATTAAGGCTGCTATTACAGAATACCATAGACTGGGTGGCTTGTAAATAACAAACATTTATTTCTCACAGTTCTGGGGGCTGAGAAGTCCCAAAATAAGATACTTGTAGATACAATGTCTGGTGAGGGCTCTTCCTGATTCATAGATGACTGTCTTCTTGCTATGTCCTCATATGGTGAAAGGGGCAAGGGACTTCTCTGGCATCTTTTATAAGGACATTAATCCCACTCATGAAGGAATCTTCCCTCATGACTTAATTATCTCTCAAAGGCCCAATCTTCAAATACCATCACAGGGGATTCAATTTAAACATATAAATTTTGGGGGGATGTAAACATTCAATCTATAGCACACCTCATTTAGGCATTTTGTTGATACCAATATATAAAGTGACGAGAAAATATACTAAATTTAGCTGGGGATCTCAGCAGTGAGCAGAGATAGAGGCACTGCAACTGGCTGTTTCAGCAGCCCTAATCTGGGAGGCACAAAGACTCTAGGATCTCTTTGAACTACTGATCTCTATTGCTAATAATTATGCTCATTAAAGCCCTTGGCAAAGAGTGAGAGGTTTCCTGACTGCTGAGCCAAAGTTAAAGCTAATGTTATCTACTGTATGTCAGCAGCTGTCTAGACCCAAGGAAATTTGGAAGATTGACTATAATAGGGTAGCAACACAATGGCCTAAATTCAAAGCCACTGTTGTTACTCTAGACAATATTCCTAAAGGCCATGTATGTTTTATTTTTACTCACCCTTGGGCTGTGACTAACAGCATAACTATTTGGTTGAATACCTGGGTGATGACTGATTGGTATGTTAAAGACACATCTCTGTGAGGCTGTGGGCTCTGGAAAGGCATTGCTACAGCCAGAAAAATAAAGTGAAAAGAAGGAAGGAAATAATAATGGGAGAAATGGAAATCAATGCAATAGAAAACAAACAGCTGAGAAAATCAAAGAACCTAAAAGGCAGTTATTTGTAAATATAAATAACATTAATACACATCTAGCTGGACTGGACAAGTAATAAAGAGACAGTGCCCAAATAACCAAAACCAGGAATGAAAGAGATGTCACTACAGACCCTATAAATGTTAAATGTATAAGTTTATATAATAAAGGAATATTATTATCATCTTTATGCCCATAAATTTGATAACTTACATGAAATGGATAAATTCCTTGAAAGGTATAAAGTATGAAAAACGAATAAAGAATATATAGCAAATGTATTAGTCCATTTTCATGCTGCTGATAAAGACATACCTGAGAAGGGACAATTTACAAAAGTAAGAGGTTTAATTGGACTTACACTTCCATGTGGCTGGGAAACTCTCACAATCCTGGTCGAAGGCAAGGAGGACCAAGCCCTGTCTTACATGGATGGTGGCAGGCAAAGACAGAACTTGTGCAGGGAGACTCCCAATTTTCAAAATCATCAGATCTCATGAGACTTAATTCACTATCACCAGAACAGCACGGGAAAGACATGCCTCCATGATTCAATTACCTCCCACTAGGTCCCTCCCACAACGTGTGGGAAATCAAGGCGTGATTTAGGTGGGGACACAGCCAAACCATATCTTTCCGCCCCGAGTCTCTTCCAAATCTCAAGTCCTCATATTTCCAAATCAATCATGCCTTCCTTACAGTCCCCCAAAGTCTTATTTCAGCATTAACTCAAAAGTCCACAGTCCAACGTCTCATCTGAGACAAGGCAAGTCCCTTCTATGAGCCTGTAAATTCAAAAGCAAATTAGTTACTTCCTAGATACAATGGAGGTACAGGCATTGGATAAATACAGCCATTCCAAATGGGAGAAATGGGCCAAAACAAAGGGGCTACAGGCCCCAAGCAAGTGTGAAATCCTTTTTTCATAAAGGATAAGTATATGGTAAAGTTTCTGAGCCTTTGCACGTGTAAAAAATGGTTTTCTGTCCCACTTGTTGATATTCTAAAAGGACGTAGCATTTTAGATTCAAAATTGTTTTCCTGTCAGAATTTTGAACCATTGCTTTGTTTTCTTCCTAAATCTAGTGTTATTTTTTTGTTTGTTTGTTTGCTTGTTTGGAGTTGGTTTGGTTTTGGTTTTTTTAGAGATGGGGTTTTGCTGTGTTGCCCAGACTGGAGTGCAGCGGCCATTCACGGGCGCTATCCCACTAGTGATCAGCATGAGAGTTTTGACCCACTTGGTTTCCAAACTGGACCAGTGCCCTACTTCTTAGGCAACCTAGTGGTCCTTTACTCTTTGGAAGTCATCATATTCATGCTGAACTTAGTGTGGGCATCTGCTTACCATAGCACACACAGCCCACACATATCTCCTGGTCTCAAGAGATCCTTCCATACAAGCCTCCCAAGTGGCTGGGACTACAGCTAAATTTGGTGTTATTGATAAAAACTCCAGTGCCAATCTGAAACGTCTTCCTTTGTAGCATTTGCTTTGGCACCTGAGTTCTACAATATGTGTACATATGGATCTTTTTAAATTCATGGTACTGGGTACTTCCAAACAGGATTTGTGCCATTCTTTACTTTTGCAATATTCTATTCTTGTATTTATTTGATTATCTTTCACCCTTATTTTACTTATTCTCTATTATTGGATTAGTTGTTTTGAACCTTCTGAAATGAACATCCATGCCTCTTTTTTCTTTTATCATTTTTTGTTTGTTTGTTTTCAAGTTCTCCATTTTGATAGATTTTTTTTTTTTTACCCAGTACAGTCAGACATCTGTATCTGTGGATTCCACATCCATGGATTCAACCAGCTGGCATGGAAAGTATTGGGGAATACAAATTTCACAAAGTCCCAAAAAACAAAACTTGATTTGCAACATGCTGAGTATGACGTTTAATCCACATAAATGAGGTGACCTGTAGGCATTGTTATTTGTTATTCTAAGTAATTTAGAGGTGACTTGAAGTATATAAGAGGATGTGTGTGACTTATATGCAAACACTATGGCATTTTATATTAAGAACTTGAGCATCTGTGAATTTCGGTATCTGTGGGCTGTCCTGGAGCAGACCCTATGACTACTGAGGGACAACTGTAGTTCTATGAAGTGTTTTCTCCAAATATCTGGAGACCCTTGGTTGGTAATTTCTGTTTAAGAATGAAGGACCAGGTGGATTACCATAGATAGTTGGTGTGACTTTACTCGACTATTGAGCTTCTTCCATGAACACAAGAAGTGAGAGCTCTATGTTTCCTTGCTTTTTTATTAATTCAGCAAATATATAGGGTTGGGTGTGGTGGCTCAGATCTTTAATCCCAGGACTTTGGGTGGCTGAGATGGGAGGATCACTTGAGGTCAGGAGTTCAAGACCAGCCTGGCCAACATGGTGCAACCCTGTCTCTGCTAAAAATACAAAAATTAGCTGGGCATTGTGGCAGGTGACTAGAATCCCAGCTACTCGGGAGGCTGAGGCAGGAGAATCTCTTGAACCCAGCAGGTGGAGGTTGCAGTGAGCTGAGATCACGGCCACTGCACTCCAGCCTGGGCAACAGAGAAAGACTCCATCTCAAAAAAAAAAAAAAAAAAAAAAAGAATAAACCAAAAAACAAAACAAACAACAAACACAAACAAACCCCCCAAATATATAATAAGCACCTACTGGTTGTTCTGGGCAACACTGACACTACCATGGTGAGCAAAATAAGACATGATTCTTACTTTCATCAATCTTACTTTTAGAAAGAGAGAGAGTAATCAAAAAACATTTAAATAAATGAATAATTACCCACTAGCATATGATGAAAAGACCACAGTTATATGAACGCATATAATAAAATAAATTATTGTATTAGGATACTTTTGGTTGCTAGTGACAGAAACCTATGTGAAGCTGAACTAACGAAAAGGAAATTTAATGGCTCACTTAGTGAAGAGTCCAGGTTTATAGTAGGGATCTATCTCTTTTCATCATTTGTCTTTTTTTTTTTTTACTTTGTGTTGTTTTCATTCTCTAGTGGGTTCTCTTTAAGTGGTAACAAAGATGGCTACCAGTGGTCTGGGTTTGCATCCTATAAGCCTAGCAACTCCAGTCTAGACACCAAAGCAACTTGCAACACCTAATTTAACTGTCTTCTATTATTTAAGCAAGCCCCATAAACAGGTATCTTTCTCAATAATTTTATAAGAGTCCCTGGATTATGTTTCACTTACCTGGCTCTGCCACCTGTCTCCCTTAGAATCTATTACTTTGCCTGAGTATGGACTTTCCTGATTGGTTAGCTATAGATTATGTGTGCACCCCTAGAGTTAAGGGGTGGAGTGAGCCATAGGCCTTAGATAGGAGGAAGGTTGCTTTCACAAAGAAAAATCAGTCAAGACAATGAATATGTCATGGGAAGTGCATGACATTTGATTTTAGACAGATTTGTATTCAAATTCCACCTCTGCTGTTACATGCCATGTGATCAGGGCAAAATCAGGACAAATTAATCATCTCTTTGGGCATTTCCTTGTTTTTTTCTTTTTGTTTGTTTGTTTGTTTTTTTTTTTTTTGAGATGGAGTTTTCCTTTGGTCGCCCAGGCTGGAGTGCAATGGCACAATGTCAGTCCACCACAACCTCTGCTTCCCAGGTTCAAGCGATTCTCCTGCCTCAGCCTCCCAAGTAGCTGGAATTACAGGCATGCACCACCATGCTCGGCTAATTTTGTATTTTTAGTAGAGACAGGCTTTCTCCACATTGGTCAGGCTGGTCTTGAACTCCCAACCTCAGGTAATTCACCTGCCTTGGCCTGTCAAAGTGCTGGGATTATGTGTGTGAGCCACCACGCCCGGCTGGCATTTTCTTTCTTTGCATATTGGTAAGCTTTATGTAAATAACATTATACTGCATTTTCCTTCTGTAACTTGTTTTTTGTTGTTAGGATTTATTTATTTATTTATTTATTTATTTATTTATTTATTTATTTATTTATTATTTGAGACCGAGTCTCCCTATGTCGCCCAGGCTGGAGTGCAGTGGCACAAGCTTGGCTCACTGCAACCTCTGCCTCCTAGGTTCAAATGATACTCTTGCCTTAGCTTCCTGAGTAGCTGGGACTACAGACGCATGCCACCACGCTGGGCTCATTTTTGTATTTTTAGTAGAGATGGGTTTTCGCCATGTTGGCCAGGCTGGTCTCGAACTCCGAACCTCAAGTGATCTGCCCTCCTCAGTCTCCCAAAGTGCTGGGATTACAGGCGTGAGCCACTGTGCCCAGGCTGTTTTTCAAATTTGTGACATTCATTCATGTTGATTCATGTAACTGTAATCCATTAATTCCTACTTTAACATAATATCCCGGTATATGAGTACATTGTAATTTTTAATTCATTTTTTAAATTAATGGATATTTAAGTTGTTTGTATTATGTTGTTATTAGAGATGTAATGTTTGGAACATTCTTGTGCATATCTACATGTAAATATGCAAAGATTTTCTCTAGGGAACAAATCTAGGAATGGAATTACTGAGTCTTACGGTATGACAGTTAACAGCTAGACTAGAATTTGTCAAATTATTTTCAGAGATTGTTATAATCATTTACACTCCTGCCAGCAGTGCTTAAGAATTCCCACTGTTCTTCATCATTTGATAACATTTTCAACATCTGAGATGGCTGACAAATAGAAGATAGGAATATAAAAAAATAAGATAGTACAATGGAATAAGTGTTCAATTTGTACAATGGGAATGTAAAAGTAATGGAGATCCTTTGTATCTACAAGCATAAAAAGCTTCAAGGGTAGAAGGGACAATGGGAGCCTTTTCTCTTCAAAGTAGGGCAAGTGAAATCCCATAGTGTCCAGCTAATATTTGAGACTGTGGCAAGTCCTTGATGTTTCTTCCATAGTTGATAAAATGCACAGATTTTTTTTTTTTTTTTTATGTGCCTGCTTGCCTGATTAGGAAAGAATTACTATCAGAACTTTGTTCACAATGCCTAAGTTTTACCAATCACTATGACATAATTCTCTTTGGTGTTCTGGATCTCTGCTACTTATGGAATACTATGTAGCGAGAGGATTTTTAATGATATATGACTTTTAATTTAGCATTACGTAGTGATTTCTCTGTCTTTTAGAGACAGGGTCTTGCTCTGTTACCCAGGCTGGAGTGCAGTGGTGTGATCATAGCTCACTGTAGCCTCGAACTCCTGGGCTTAAGTGATCCTCCTGCCTTAGCCTCCTGAGGCTGGAACTGTAGGTACACACCACCACATTTGGCTAATTGTTTTTTAAATTTTATGTAAAGATGGGATCTGGCTGTCCAGTGGTCTCAAGTGATCCTTCTGGCCTTCTGGCCTCAAGAGATTCTCTCATCCTTGACCTCCTAAAGTGCTGGGATTATAGGTGTGAGCCACCATGCCAGGCCAATCTCTCTTTAGCAGGCAAATCTCTGAGATATTGTGTTCCAGATTACCTTAATAAAGCAAATATCACAATAAAGTGAGTCACATGAATTTTTTAGTTCCCCTATATATATATATAAATGTTATGTTTATGCTATACTGTAGTCTATTAAGTGTGCAATAGCATTATGTTTAAAAAGCCATAAACATTCCTTAATTTAAAAACATTTTATTGCTAAAAAATGCTCACATTCAGTTGAATGTTCAGTGAGTACATCTTTTTGCTAATCAAGGGCCTTGACTTGGTGTTGATAGATGCTGACTGATCAGGGTGATGGTTGCTGAAGATTGGGGTGGCTGTGACAGCAATGAAGTTTGCTGCATTGGTGGACTCTTACTTTCATGAATGACTTTTCTGTAGTATAAGATGCTTTTCGATAGCGTCTTACCCACAGTAGAACTTCTTTCAAAAGTATTCAGTTCTCTCAAACCTGGCAGCTGCTTTATCAGCGAAGTTTATGTAATATTGTTAATCCTTTGTTGACATTTCAATAATGTTCACAGCATCTTCACTAGGAGTAGACTTCATCTTAAGAAACTAGTTTCTTTGCTCATCCATAAGAAGTAACTTCTCATCTGTTCATGTTTTATCATGAGATTGCAGCAATTCAATCACATCTTCAGGCTCCACTTCTAATTCCAGTTCTTTTGCTATTTTTACTATATCTGCAGTTACTTCTTCCACCGAAGTCTTGAACCCCTCAATGTCAATCATGAGATCTGGAATCAACTTCTTCCAAACTCCTGTTAATGTGGATATTTTGACCTCCTCCCATGAACCATGCATGTTCTTAGTGCCATGTAGAATGGCAAATTCTTTTTAGAAAGCGTTCAATTAACTTTGCACAGATGCCCAGATCTATCAGAGGAATCACCATCTGTGGCAGCTATAACCTTATGATTTGTATTTCTTAAATTATAAGACTTGAAAGTCAGAATTCCTCCTTGATTCATGGGCTGCAGAATGGATGTTGTGTTAGCAGGGATGAAAACAACATTAATCTCCTTGCACACTTCCATGAGAGCTCTTGAGTGACCAGGTGCATTGCCAATGAGCAGTAATATTTTAGATGGAATATTTTTTTCTGAGCAGTAGAAATGCTTAAACATTTTTAGCTTTTGATTTAAAGTGAAAGATACACAACACTTTCTTTAACCTGAACACATAGAGGCCATTGTAGGATTATTACTTGGCCTAACTTCAATACTGTTGTGTCTCAGGGAATAGGGAGGCCTGAGAAGCAGAAGGGAGATAGGGTAATGGCCAGTCAGTAGAGCAGCCGGAATACACACATTTATCCAATAAGTTCACTGTCTTATATGAGTAGGGTTTGTGGAGTCCCAAAACAATTACAATAGTAACATCAAAGCTTATAGACCACAGATCACCATAATGGATGTAATAATAATAATAATAATAATAAAGTTAGAAATATTGTGAGGATTGCTAAAATGTGACACAGAGACACAAAGCAAGCACATCTGTTGGAAAAATGGTGCTGATAGACTTGCTCAATGGAGGATTGCCACAAACCATAATTTGTGAAAAATGCATGTCTGCAAAGCACAGTAAAGTGAAGTGCAATAAAACGAGGTGTGCCTGTGTATGTATATATATAATGTGTGTGTGTATTATTAATTAATTATTTTACTTTTAATAGTCAAGTTTCTTCAGCAGTCTGCAATTGTAACAGTGAGCACAAGAACTATGTTAATTGAAGGCAATGTGACCAAAACAGAAATTTCTACCTCGTTAAAGTTTTAATGCTGTCCTAAATCCCCAGAATTTTTATTATTTTATTACAAGCAGCTGGAAAGTAAGTGAATATTAGTTTCACTTAAATGTAACTAAAACTGGATGACAGAAAATGTGACATTAATATGTGTTACTGGAGCAGGCTTAAGTTCCCATATTTGAGGGAAAAGGGTAAATTAGAATAATTTAGATATCAAATTAGCCTTTTAAGCAGTTTTTCCCCACTGGATTGAGAGTTTAGGAATGATTTCCCAGAGAAGCATGGAGAACCATTTGTGATTTCTCTTATCAGAAATGTTATTAGCAAGTTTCTTGAAGGAGACACAGTGAATAACTGATTTTCTTGTTGTGACAGCCCTCTTCGGACCCTGAATTAAAATGATCTGCTTTCTTACATTAGCACATCATTTTGCAGTTGTGAAGAATTACACACATTTTCAATAATGGTGACAATAATCTCTTTCATGCCCCCAACTCTGAAAATAAAGTTGAATTTGCATGGAATGGATGAAGCATTTAAGACCAGAGTTTGCAACAAGAGCCTTAGTTTGGGTGCATAAGTAAACTGGATTGAAGTCCTCAAGTAGTTCATGTTACAATATGTGCAAGTGTGGAATATTCCAAACAAATGACCTTAAAGATGCTCTTTAATATCTCCCAAGACTACACTAAGTAGCTCCAGCTTGTCTGCCCAAGTTGCAAATGGAGGTTGAGGAAATAAAAAAAATGTTTAGGTAAGTCACCTGTGATCAAAATCCTTATCAAGAAAAATCAATGAAGGGAAGGGCAATGGAGGAGGAGAAGGAAGTATAGGAAATGGGGGACTTGAGTTCTTGCATTGTGCAAGTTAGGGAGAGCGACACAGAGAGGGAGAGAAGGAGAATTAATTTACTTTTCCTGTTTGAGAGTGAACCTTTGGACAGAGGCCAGGATCAGCTGTGGAGGGGAAATGGAAGAAGGAGCTGCCCTAACCTACTGCAATGCAGAGCCTCACCCCCAGAGGCGGGACAGAGTTTGTGCAGGCCTCACTCAAGTGAGAGTTGGAAAACAACTCCACCTCTAGCCTGGAACTAAACAGTGATCGCTGTGCAGGCCCCAAGGTGGTAAACCGACTCTATGCAGACCAGGGTACACAAAGTAAGAGACACCCTCTCGGAGAGCTTTTTCTGGATCTGGCAAGACTAGAACTTGAATTCTTCAGGTTTGCCACAGCAGCAGCAATGCCAATGTATAAAGGGAATTAAGAGTGATCACACCAGCCCCCGGGACAGTACAGTCAGGAGGACTGTGTGGACCCGTGGTCCACCCGATCTTTTGTGAGGCTGAGGCAAGAGAACAAATGCAGGCTTACCCACCATTTACCCAAATATTTAAAAGTTATACATCAGGAGAAAACATTTTGAAGTAAAATATGTTTTATCCTCTCGCCATGATAAATATACATTCATAATGACCTAAAAGATCAAGGCTAATTTAAAATTCTTAGATGCCTTAGAATTTCCTATTGTAATAGAATGTGGCTGATACAGTTCACAATGCCACTTGTTCTAGCTGCCACCCCCAGCTCCATCCTGTGTCAGGAGTGCTGTGTGTGTGCCTAAGTGTGTATGTGGACCCCTCCACCTGCAACCCCAACTCTGTTCACACCCCTCTCCTTTCAAGCAGCCATCTCACAGGCACGACTCAGGCTTAGAGAAGAGTACATCCACGGAGTGATCTGCCCCCAAAATGAATGTGCCAGGGGAAGAGGCAGCACTGGCCCTATTCTGGAGGTCTGGGGTGTGAGCTCTGCCCCTGATCCTTGCCTGGTGGGAAGGGGTCTGGCTGCAAGGCCAGAGCAAGGTCCTCAAAAGCCTAGGGCAGGGCCAGGGATGGTACTATGTGTAAGAAAGCACTTTGTGAAAACACCCGAACCTAATGGCAGGAAGGGGCTTGGAGGCTGCTTCCCTTGCTCCTCAGCTGGGGAGCCCACTGAGCTGATCCGCTGTAGGCAGACAGGGCATTAGCATTCCCCTGCTCTTGTGATTTGGAGAAAGTCCCCATTACACTAACTTTACAGCTTCTCAGTACAAAGAGATGTATTTGACTAAAATGGAAAATCCTGCTGAGATTTGTATGTCTGGTATTTGATTCTACTCTCTTTCCTTTTTCACTTCAGCCAGTCTCTCTCCCCAATTCCTAATTCATAAACCCTGGTTCGCATTCTCTTAAGACTTGTCCTCCTCCCCAATAGCAGATGATTTTTGTTCCGGTTTCACATAGAATGTAGAAATCCTCCTGCCCCAAGCCCACCGCCATCCCCACCTGTGCACTACATCTCTATTCTTCCTCCTCTCCAAGTGAATCTCTCTGGCCAAAGCTGGTTCTACCGGTAGGGCTCTGGATAGTGTGTCCTCCTGCTTGCTCAGAGGCTCCCATCTGTCAGCAGTCTCACCTCTCTCCAGCGTTCTGTCTGTCACTCTCTTTTGGCTCTAACAGCACTTAAATGTATTCAACTCTCCCCTGCTATAGATGTCGACAACTTCCCTTTACCTTCTTCCTCTCAGCTACCTCCCCATCTTCCTCTTCCTCTCTCAATTTCTTCAGAGAACTTCGAAGAAGCTCAACAGTGCTTGGCTATTATTTGAATTATTTATTTATTTATTTTTGTAGAGACGAAGTCTCGACCAGGCTGGTCTCGAACTTCTGGCCTCAAGAAATCTACCCACCTCAGCCTCTCAAACTGCTGGAATTGCAGACATGAACCCCAGGGCTGGACTTGGGTGAATTATTCAAAGAGATGGAAGGCAGTGCCATTCATTCAAGGCTTCCCTTCCCTTCTTAATACTTCTCAGCAGCATTTGGCACCAGTATCTTTCTTAAAATGCTCTCCTCTCCTGGGTTCCCTGACACCAGTTCCTGGTTTTCCACCTACCTGGCTTTCCTCCTACTTAACCCCCACTGCTGATTCTTCTTCCTCTAACCAATGTGTATTTCCACACCCCAGGGCTTGCTCCTGGATATTCTTTTCTTCTCCATCTACAATCTTTCCACAGGTATCTCATTCTGCTGTCATGGTTTGAAATGCCATGGATTTGCTGATTACACTAGAATTGATATTTCCAGCCCAGTTTTTTCTCCTGAGCAACAAACTGGTAAATCCTACTACAAACATCTTCAATGCTGCCCCCTGCTCTCTCCAAAACCCTTTTCTGCTCAGTCTTTCCAAAAACTCAGCCTTCCAACTTAGGAGGCTCACCTTGATTCCTCCTTTTTCTTCACTATTCACATCTAACTCCTCAGACCTATTGCCTGAAATCCCTCACTTCTTTTCAATTCCACTGCCACTAGTCTAATCCAAGCTGCCATTGCCTTGCACCTGTCCGCTTGGGATAGCTTCCTCACAGTCCCTACCACTTCCTCTTGAGTTTATGCACCCATCCATTCACACACAACAACTAAGGAGATTAAAAAAATTTACATCAGTTTCCACTATCCCATCTTTTATCAAAATCGGAATCTTTTCTCTGGCCTACAAGCTTCCTGGATGCTTGGGCCTCTGCCTACTTCCCTGAGCTCATTTCCTGTTCTCTCCTTCATTGTCATTGTGCAGCAGGTGCACCATCTCTTTTTCTTTTTCGTAGTCGCTCAAATTCTTTGCCACAAACAGTCTTTGTAATTACCTTTCTCTCTGTCTGCAATACTTTTCCTCTGGGCTTCTGGAAGTCCAGTGCATTTTCATTCTTTAGACCTCAGGTGAAATATCACCTTGTCACAAAGGTCTTTCTCGGCCACCCTACAGAGGTTAACCTCTCTCAGATACTGCATAACCATGTTGATTTCCTTGGTAGCACTTATCACAACCTGTAATTGTATTGTTTATTTGTTTAAATATTTATTTTGTAGCTCTCCCAGTACAGAGTAAGTCCTATCAGGGAAGAATGTTTCTTGTCTTATTTGCCACTGTTTTCCCAGTGTTTAATGTAGCTTCTGGCACACAACAGGGATTTAACAAGTATTTGTCGAATTAATATTTATCATGTGTATCATTTTCTGAATATCTATTGACCCTAGAAGGGTGTTATGAGTAGATAAGGAAGCACAATATAAGATGTCTGCCTTACTGCTATATCTGTGTTTAGTCATACCAATGTTATATCTTTTAGAATGTGAACTGCTGTAATGTAAGTCCCCTCTATGTGCATATACAGGGGTGGTCATAACTGAAGGCTAAATAAATACCCTACAACCACAATAACAGTGCTTTGTAGTCAACTATATTGGGTAGCTATACATACAGAATGACAAATCAACCTTTTAAGAAAGAATTTACAAGTGTATATGACTAGTTTAACTTTGATTGGTAGCCAGTGGATCAGTTGTGGAACTTTTTTTTTTCTATTGGTTTTCTAGTCACATCTCACATGATCAAAGATTTCTTTTTAGTTATTTGCTTAATTTTAATTTTACTCTTTTATTTCAATAGGTTTTTGGGGAACCAGTGATATTTGGTTAAATGAATAAGGTCTTTAGTGGTGATTTCTGAGGTTTTGGTGTACCCATCACCTAAGCAGTGTACACTGTACCCAATGTGTAGTCTTTTATCCCTCACCCCTCTCCTACCCTTTCCCCTGAGTCCCCAAAGTCCATTGTATCACTATTATTCTGTGGCATCCTCATAGCCTAGCTCCTACTTATGAGTGAGAACATATGATGTTTGGTTTTCCATTCCTAAGTTACTTCACTTAGAATAATGGTCTCCAATTCCATCTAGGTTGCTGCAAATGCCATTATTTCATTCCTTTTTATGGCTGGGTAGTATTCCACAGTATATATTAATATATGCCACATTTTATTTATCCATTTGTTGATTGATGGGCATTTGGGCTGGTTCCATGTTTTTGCAATTATGAATTGTGCTGCTATAAACATGTGTGTGCAAGTATCTTTTTCGTTTAATGACTTTCTTTCCTCTGGGTAGACACCCAAGAGTGGGATTGCTGGATCAAATGGAAGATCTACTTTTAGTTCTTTAAAAAATGTACACTGTTTTCCATAGTGGTTGTACTAGTTTACATTCCCATCAACAGTATAAAAATGTTCCCTTTTCACTGCATCCACACCAACATCCATTTTTAAAATTTTTTTGATTATGGCCATTCTTGCAGAAGGTAGGTGGTATTGCATTGTGGTTTTAATTTGCATTTCCTGGATAATAGGTAATGTTGAGAATTTTTTCCTTTGTTTGTTGGCCATTTGTATATCTTCTTTTGAGAATTGTCTATTCATGTCTTTAGCCCACTTTTTGATAAGACTGTTCTTTTCTTGCTGATTTGTTTGTGTTCCTTTTAGATGTTGAATATTAGTCCTTTGTCAGATGTATATATTGTGAAAATTTTCTCCGATTTTGTGAATGTCTGTTTATTCTGCTGATTATTTCTTTTGCGGTGCAGAAGCTTTTTAGTTTAATTAAGTTCCATCTATTTATCTTTGTTTTTGTTGTATTTGCTTTTTTATTCTTGGTCATGAGGTCTTTGCCTAAGCCAATGTCTTCTAGAAGAGTTTTTCTGATGTTATCTTCTAGAATCTTTATGGTTTCAGGTCTTAGATTTAAGTCTTTGATCCATCTTGAGTTGATTTTTGTATAAGGTGAGAGATGAGGATCCAGTTTCATTCTTCTACATGTGGTTGCCAGTTTTCCCAGCACGATATATATGTATATTTTTTCTTTGAGATAGAGTCTCACTCTGTCACCCAGGCTGGAGTGCAGGGATGTGATCTCAGCTCACTGCAACCTCTGCCTACCAAGTTCAAGTAATTCTCGCCAGCATCATTTGTTGAACAGGGTGTCCTTTCAGTGTTTTATGTTTTCATTTGCTTTGTCAAAGATCAGTTGACTCTTAAGTATTTGGCTTTATTTCTGAGTTCTCTATTCTGTTCCATTGGTCTATATGCCTATTTTTATACCAGTAACATGCTGTTTTGGTGACTATGGCTTTATAGTATAGTTTAAAGTCCGGTAATGTAATGCCTCCACTTTTGTTCTATTTACTTAAAATTTCTTTGGCTATGCAGGCTATTTCTGGTTTCAAATGAATTTTAGGATTTTTTTTTCTAGTTTTGTGAAGAATAATGGTATTTTTGTTTTTTGTTTGTTTGTTTGTTTTTGAGACAGAGTCTCCCTCTGTCACCCAGGCTGGAATGCAGTGGTACAATCATAGCTTACTGCAACCTCTGTCTCTTGGGTTTAAGCTCTTCTCCTGCCTCAGCCTCCAGAGTAACTGGGATTAAAGGCACGTGCTACCATGTCCAGCTAATTTTTGTATTTTTAGTAGTGATGAGGTTTGTCATGTTGGCCAGGCTGGTCTCACACTCCTGACCTCAAGTGATCTGCTTGCCTCGGCCTCCCAAAGTGCTAGGATTATAGGCATGAGCCACTGTGCCCAGCTGATGGTGGTATTTTGCCTGGGAATTGCATTGAATTTGTAGATTGCTTTTGGCAATATGATCATTTTCACAAGATTGATTCTAAGCATCCATGAGCATGGGATGTGTTTCCATTTGTTTGTGTCATCTATGATTTCTTACAGCAGTCTTTTGTAGTTTTCCTCATAGAGGTCTTTCACCTCCTTGGTTAAAGATATTCCTAAGTATTTTATTTGTTTTACCGCTATTGTAAAAGGAGTTGAGTTCCCTATTTGATTTTCAGCTTGATCACTGTTGGTGTATTGCAGGGCTACTGATTTCTGTACATTAATTTTGTATCTGGAAACTTTGCTCATGTTTTTTTTTTAATCAGTTCTAGGAGCTTTTTGGATGAGTCTTTCAGGTTTTTCAGGTATACAATTATGTCATCAGCAAACAGTGACAGTTTGGCCCCCTCTTTACTAATTTGGGTGCCCTTTATTTCTTTCTGTTGTCTGATTGCTCTGGCTAGGACTTCCAGTTCTGTATTGAATAGAAGTGGTGAAAGTGGTCATTCTTGTCTTGTTCCAGTTGTCAGGAGCAATACTTTCAATTTTTCCCCACTCAATATAATGTTGGCTGTGATTGCTATTTCTCTTATGGATCTAGCCACCTAGTGGAGCTAGCAGGCACCGGGCTAGTACTATGGGGTGTTTGCAAAGAGTTCTGTGATGTGATTCATGTTCAAGTCTCTCAGGTGTGAATACCAGCACCTGTTTCAGTGAAGGTAGCAGGGGAGTGAAGTGTGAGGGTCTTTAGTTGTATTTTTGTCGTGTTGGTTTTGTGTTGGTTGCCCTCCAGCCAGGAGGTGGTACTTTCAAGAATGCACCAGCTGCAGTTATATAGGGAGGATCAGATGGTGGGGTAGAGCCATACAGCTCCCAAGAGATTGTTTTTTGTCTTTGGCTACCAAGGTGGATACAGAAAGACCCATCAGGTGGGGGCAGGATTAGGTGTGTCTTCGCTCAGACTGTCCTTGAGTGGGGCTTGCTGTGACTGCTGTGGGGGATGGGGATGTGGTTCTTAGGAAAATAAAGTTATGTTCCCAGGAGGAGTATAGCTGCTGCTGCTGCTGTGTCATACAGGTAACCAGGGAAGTTGGGGAAAGCCAGCAGTCACAGGCCTTACCCAGCTCCCATGCAGCCCATAGCCCAAAAGGCTGGTCTTACTCCCACGGTGTCCCCCACACCCCAGCAGTACCAAGTTTATTTCCAGGCAGCTAATCAGCAGGCTGGGAATTTGACCCAGGTTACAAGCCTCCAAACTAGGAAAGCAAGCCACCTCACAGTTCCTTGACTGTGCCACGGAGCCTGGAGTGGCAATCCACATCCTTCAGAGGGTCTGTGGCTTCTCTTAGATCTCCCAGTATGTTCCTGTGATAGTTCTTGGAGCAAAAGTTCACAATTTGGATCTCTACAAGCTGCTCTGTTTATCTGAGTGGGAGCTGCAGGTTAATCCTGCCTTCTATCTACCATTTTTCCCTTGGCTGATTTTTAAATTTTTTTTAGAGACAAGCTCTCACTATGTTGCCCAGGCTGGTCTCAAATTCCTGGGCTCAAGTGATCCTCCCACCTTGGCCTCCAAAAGTACTGGGATCACAGGCTTGCCACCAGCATTGTCACTTCTAACCTCAACAAAATAACATCTTTAGGTTTCCAATAAGGCTTTTGAAACAATAAGTTTCATGTATTCATTTTGTCTTCTAAGGGAAAACAGTAACAAGTGAAGAGCAAAAGACAATGTGACAGACAACTTCTGCCAGGGCTTGCAATGATCCTACCTCTTGGTATATCTGTCCTTGGGGAACCTCCTCCCCATATGTGTGGGCTGGACTTGGTGGCATGCCTCTGGTGAGGGCAATATGGCAAAGTTAATGAAACTAAGTTTGGAAAGTCAGTGACTTCTGTCTTGTTTGCATTCTCTTTGGCTCCTCTCATGTGCTTGCTCTGATGGAACAAACTGGAGAGGCCCATGTAGCATGGAACCGAAGGTAAACTCCAGCCAACCACCATCAAAGAACTGAGGTCCTTGGTCTAACAGTTCTTGAGAAACTAAATCCTGTAAACAATCACCTCATTGAGCATGAAAGCAAATCCTTCTCCAATAAAGCCTTACAAAGAGACCATAGCCCTTGATGACACCTTGATTGAAGCCTTTGAGAGGCTCTGACAGAGAGGACCGAGTTAGGCTGAGCTTCAATTCCTGATCCACAGAAACAATGGGAAAATAAATGTACATTGCATTAAGCTAAATTTTGGGGGTAATTTGTCACACGGAAATAGATAACTAATACAGCAAACTTTTATAACAATATTAAGGGAGTTGGATAAAAATATTAATTAAAAGTCCATTTTGTGCTACATTTTAATCTGTATTATCTCATTATTCTTCAGATCAACCCTGTTTTTCCACTTAAATTAAATTTTTAAAAAATATATTTTGGGGGTACAAGTGTAGATTTCTTACATGAATATATTGCATGGCGGTGAAGCCTTGTTGTTAACTTTTGACTGGCATTTTAACTGACCTTAACAGACTCAGCATAAGCAGTTATTGCACCTTTAGATTTCCATTTAGGCTTTGTGCCAGTTATCAATTAATTGACTGTCAGCTCCAAATTTATATTTTAATACCTGCTCTGCTATGACGGACAGACTGCCTTTACACATTTCTTCTTGACAGTGAACATGATGTTAAGCTTTCTCATAAAGGGTAGGAAGGACATTGCAGGAGGAAAGGTCTTTTCCTGTTGTTTCTGCTGGCTGCACTAGGGGAGAGGATTTCAGGGGTGGTCTGCCCCAGCCATCAACCCAGAATGCACAGTCCCTTTCTGACCCTGCAGCCCTGGCCTATCCTGATGGTCACAGACACTGCACTCTAGGCACCCCGCCCACACTGTACCCCAACAACTCCCTCTGCTTTTCTACTCCCTGTATCCCAGGTTTGTCTCCCGAAGCTCTCCTAACACAGTCACTGGGCCCTCCAGACCTCTTGTCTAAACTGGTGCCCCCTGGCTCCCTCTGTAGGCCTGTGTGTCTGCCCATCAGCTACAGCTTGCCTGAGCCACACAGGGTTGCTTCCTGCCTGCCTTAGGACTGTGGACCAGCCAACTTCTCTGTCATCTAGTAGATTGCAACAACATCTTCTCTGATGAGGTCTGAACCTGAACCTTGGGAAGGGAACCCCTTCAGTGTTTTTCCTTCCTTGAGGACTCTTCTTTATCTCTACAGTACTGTATAGAATTTGCTTACTTATTAACGTTACCCTTCAGTGCTTTGTAATTCTTTTGTAATTCTTTATATTAAATATTTCTGTCTAAATTGCTGTATAGTTTGTTTCCTGATTGAACCCTAACTGATCTAGGCCTTTTGAGAACAGAGGAGGCTGCTCTATAGTATTTCAACACTGGCATATTGTGGCCCCTTTCTCCACTGATTCAAAGAAGCAGCAGGATAGAGAGACAAATATCTGAGGCAGAGAATCAGGAAGCTAGAGACCTCTGATTTTGTGACCAATTTACTGTATAAGCTCAGGCAGGCCATTCATTTCTTCAGCATACAGATATGGAGAATCTATATTGCCCTTGCTATTGCACTAAATGCAAGAACTGCTACTATGAATAAGACACAACCCCCATTTGGCTTCAAGGAACTCAGTATTTGGGGAGGAGAGGGAAGACTGATATGAAAGAAAGTATTAAAATACAACATGGATATTTCAATAATTGACAGAAGTACAAAGATGGCCCAGAGGAGAAGGAATCCAGCAAGTGTTTCTAGAAAAGTGGGGAAGACTTTATAGAGGAGATGACATGGTTTGACTCTGTGTCCCCACCCAAATCTCATCTCAAATTGTAATCCCCACATGTCAAGGGAGGGGCCTGGTGGGAGGTAATTGGATCATGGGGCGGTTTTTCCCATGCTGATTTCATAATACTGAGTGAGTTCTCAGAAAAGCTGATGATTTTGAAGTACGGTACTTCCTTCCTCTCTCCTGCTGCCATGTAAGACGTGTCTTGCTTCCTTTTCACCTTCTGCCATGATTGTAAGTTTCCTGAGGCCTACCCAACCATTTGGAACTGTGAGTCAATTAAACTTCTTTTCTAAATAAGTTACTCAGTCTCAGGTATTCTTTATAGCAGTGTGAAAATGAACTAGTACAGAGATTTGGTACTGGCAGAGTGGGGTATTGCTATAACGATAACCTGAAAATGTGGAAGCAACTTAGGAATTGGGTAACAGGCAGAGGTTGAAACAATTTGGAGGACTCAGGAGATGGAAAGATGTGGAAATGTTTGGAACTTTCTAGAGACTTGTTGGATGGTTTTGACCAGAATGCTGATAGTGATATGGACAATGAAATTCAGGCTGAGGTGATCTTGGATGGAGATGAGAAACTTATGGGGAATTAGAGTAAAAGTCACTCATGCTATGCTTTAGCAAAGAGACTGGCAGCAGTTTGCCCCTGCCCTAGAGATCTGTGGAATTTTAAACTTGAGAGAGATGATTTAGGCTATCTGGTGGAAGATATTTCAAAGCAGCAAAGCATTCAAGACATGACCTGGCTTATTTTGAAAGTGTTCAGTTATATGCATTCACAAAGAGTGGTTTGAAATGGAAACTTATATTTAAAAGGGAGGCAGAGCATAAAGGTTTGGGAAATTTGCAGCTTGACCCTGTGGTAGAAAAGAAAAACAAAAATTTCTGGGGAAGAATTCAGGCCTGTTGCAGAAATTTGCATAAGTACCGAGGAGCTGAATGTTAATAGCCAAGACAATGGGGAAAATGTCTTGAGGGCATGTCAGAGACCTTCATGGCAGCCCTTCCCGTCATAGGCCTGGAGCCCTAAGAGGGAAAAATGGTTTTGTGGGTGGTGCCCAGGACCCTGCTGCTTTGTGCAGCCTTGGGACTTGGTGCTCTGCATTCCAGCTGCTTCAGCTTCAGGGGCCAAGGCACAGATCAGGCCATTGCTTCAGAGAGTGCAGGACCCAAGCCTTGGTTGCTTTCACATGGTGTTGATCCTGTGGGTGCACAGAAGTCAGGAACTGAGGTGTGGGAACCTCCACCTATATTTCAGAGGATGTATGGAAATGCCTGGATGTCCAGGCAGAAATTTGCTGCAGGGGCGGAGCCCTCATAGAGAATGTCTGCTAGGCAGTGCAGAAGGGAAATGTAGGGTTGGAGCCCCAACACAGAGTCCTCACTGGGGCACTGTCTAGTGGAGCTGTGAGAAGAGGGCCACCATTCTCCAGATCCCAGAATGGTTGATACAATGACAACTTGCATCATGAGCCTGGAAAAGCCACAGGCACTCAATGCCAACCTGTGAAAGCAGCTGTGGGGACTGTACCCTGCAGAGGCTCAGAGGCATAGCTGCTCAAGGTCTTGGGAACCCAGCTCTTGCATCAGTGTGCCCTGGATGTGAGACATGGAGTCAAAGGAGATCATTTTTTGGTTGTTGTTTGTTTGTTTGTTTTTAGATGGGTCTCACTCTGTCGCTTAGGCTAGAATGCACTGATGTGACCTCAGTTCACTTAAACCTCCATCTCCTGGGTTTAAGAGATTCTCCTGCCTCAGCTTCCTGAGTAGCTAGGATTACAGGCATCCACCACCATGCATGGCTAATTTTTGTATTTTTAGTAAAAATGAGTTTTTGCCATGTTGGCCAGGTTGGTCTTAAACTCCTGACCTCAGGTGATCCACCTGCCTTGGTCTCCCAAAGTGCTGGGATTACAGCCATGAACCACTGCACCCAGCCTAGGTGATCATTTTACAGCTTTAAGATTTAATGACTGTCCCACTGGGTTTCAGACTTGCATGGGGCCTGTGGCCCCTTTGTATTGGCCAATTGCTTCCATTTGGAACAGGAACATTTTCTTAGCTGCAAAATGAAAGTGCCAAACTAGAGACCTCTAGGTTAGAGTCTCTGAGTGCTTTAACCCATGATGTTCTGAGATAAGATTCGGGAGTCTTATTTTAATGACCCATTAGCCTTTAATATCCTTCTCATGAGATTTTCTAAGTTTAGGAGGACAAAATGTATATGTTTCCCAAGATAAGAGGATATGGAGATGGGTTATGACTAATTTCTGGAGATCACTTGCTTATGAGTTTTGGGAGTTTGGGATGTTGATGATGGTGGGGTGAAGAATGTGCACCAACTGGGGGAAGCAGGCTGGGTGTCTTCCACTGGAAGAAAGGTGCTTAAGAAATATGAGGTTCATGGGGTTGGGTAGCTTTTGACTTATCTTCCTGATGTTGAATGAATTAACAACAATAGTCTACTGTGAATATTGCTGAGTTGATGAATATTGCTGCGTCTGTTCTTACATTGCTGTAAAGAAATGCAAGTCTGGGTAATTTACAAGAAAAAGAGATTTAATTGGCTCACAGTTCTATAGGTTGTACAGGAAGCATAGTGGTGTCTGTTTCTAGGGAGACCTCAGGAAGCTTCCAATCATGGTGGAAGGTGAAGGGGGAGCAGGTTTGTCACATGATGAAAGCAGGAGCAAGAAGAGTGAGAGGGGAAGTGTCATACACTGTCTTTTTTTTTTTTTTTTTTGAGAGAGAGTCTTGCTGTGTCACCCAGGCTGAAGTGCAGTGGCATGATCTTGGCTCACTGCAACCTCTGCCTCCTGAGTTCAAGCAATTCTCCTACCTCAGCCTTCCAGGTAGCTGGGATTACAGGCACCCATCATCACGCCCAGCTAATTTTTGTATTTTTTTTTTTTTTTTTTAAGACGGAGTCTCGCTCTGTTGCCCAGGCTGGAGTGCAGTGGCGCAATCTCGGCTCACTGCAAGCTCCATCTCCCGGGTTCCCGCCATTCTCCTGCCTCAGCCTCCCGAGTAGCTGGGACTACAGGCGCCTGCCACCACGCCCGGCTAGTTTTTTGTATTTTTAGTAGAGACGGGGTTTCACCGTGTTAGCCAGGATGGTCTCGAACTCTCCTGACATCAGGTGATCTGCCCACCTCAGCCTCCCCAAATGCTGGGATTACAGGCATGAGCCACTGTGACCAGCCAGAGCCACCACTTACAGGCACATACACTTTTAAATGACCAGATCTCACAAGAACTCATTCACTATCATTAGGACAGTTCCAAGAGGGATGGTACTAAACCATTCATCAGAAATTTGCCCTTTTGATCCAATTACCTCCCACCAGGCCCCACCTCCAACATTGGGGATTACATTTCAATATGAGATTTGGGGAGGGACACACATCAAAATTTTCAGTTGGTGACTCTAAGCTACATAGCTGTGGATGTGACAGGTTGTTTATGTTAAGCCATCCCTATGGCCGATTGACCTAACAAGAGACTTATGTCAGTGGAACAGAAAAAGCTCAGATTTTGAACTTATCTATGACTGTGAATTTCTGTTCTGCCACCTATTAGCCATTTGACCTTGGTCATATCCATCATACCTCCCCATGCCTCAGTCTTCTCATCTTAAAATGGTGAAATAAATACCTGTTTCATAAAATTGCAACTATACTTAAATGAGATTACATTAAGAATAGTTTTTATAGAGGAACGACTCAACAAAAAATAAGCTAAGATTATTATTAATCAAGGTATTTCAGGGTCAGTCTTCTGTTTCTAAAGCAGACAAGGATGAGGGAGGCAGGTTGAATGAATGGCTAGATGAAGGTTGAATGTAAATTTTAATGGGCATAGATTATTTGACTGATACCAAACTGAATTCAAGTTTTATATTAATTTTGCTCTACAGACATGCTGTCCATAGTAAAACCTTTTTCCACAGTATTCGTATTACTCATCCATTGTTCTCTAAATCTATAGCATCGTCATCATTCTTAATTCCCTGGTGACATCTTATGCTAACCCGTAGCCTCAAAGTATGTCCATTGTAATTACTTTCCTAAGATATTTGGTGACAAGTTTGATTTCATTATAAATTATTGAATGGTTGCTGAAACCAATTCTATTGACCTCGATCTTTTGAGAAGTTGATATCTTCTTTGTTTTCTGCTTGTCTTCATGGTGTTCTAACAATTACTGAGATTTATTAAGGTGTTTCAGAAATTGTTCCTTCTGTGTTGGAAACACAGCATCTAGTCTTTGGTAACTTAGAAGATATTGAAGCTTTTGTTGTAGTTTTGCTCAAGTAAGCTGTTTTGAAATTGAACAGTTTTACTTTTAGGAGAAGCCTCTCACTTAATAGATTGTCTAAGATTTCATATATGCCATAAAATGCTTAGAAAAATCATTTGGTAGACATATCAGCTTAAAAGATTTTCAAACAGATACGTTCTGAGCTATGTGCTTGATATTCAACACTGGCAATGGGTTATTCCTGCTTCTAAAAGGGGGAAGAGAACAAGGAATGGAAAAAGAAAAGAAAAACTACAAAACTAAAAATGCCCTCATATTTTGAACTAAAGTTGTTTAAGTATCTGATATTATTATATACATATAGGACTGTGTGTGTGCGTGTGTGTGTGTGTGTGTGTGTGTGTTGTAGAGACAGAGTCTCACTTTGCCCAGGCTGAATTTAAACTCCTAGGTTCAAGTGACCCTGCTATCTCAGCCTCCCAAGTAGCTGGGACTACAGGCAAATGCCACCATGCGCAGCTCTCTGATATATCAGAGAAAGCTATCAATGTTGAGTCTTAAGTGACTAGCAAAGGAAGTAGTCAGTTGATGTAATGTGAATCCAAAAAGGCTGATTGCCAAAGCCACTGTGAATTTCTCTCTCTTTTTTTCTGTTTCTCTGTCTGTCCCTGTCACCCTTTTCACCTCCATCTTTTTATTACTTTCCTTTCTCTTTTAAAATTTTTAAAAATTTATTTAAAATTTTTCTTTATATATATGCTCACATACATACACACACATACATTTACATAAATGCTTAAATGGAATCATATCACAATTTTTTTAGGGCTATAATTTTTTAATCTTTGCCTCCTTTTGCCACTCTCCTTTCTTTTTCTCCAAGTCAGACAGGCCTTACCTCTCATGAATCTGTTTTTCTTCATGCTCTATAATTACAAATAAGCTACATACATATGCACGCTCATATATGCACAACTGTACAGAGACAGGCAATTTTTCAGTTGTTTTAAAAAATGAGATTATATTATTTCTACTCCTCTGCATTTTCTTTTTCTCAAAGAAACTTCGAGAAAATCTCTCCAATTATCTAGTAAAATTCACTCATTTTAATAGATGCATAGTATTTTATTATGTAAAGTAATCTTAACATGTTCAACCTTTCCTAAGTTGCTGGGCATTCACTTTCTTGCAGTTGTTGACCATTCTCAACTATGCTACAATAAACGTGCTTGTATGTATTTTTAGATACTAATGCCTTTATTTATTCATTTAATTAATTAACTAATTTTTTTGAGACAGGGTCTTACTCTGTCTCCCAGGCTGGAGTGCAGTGGTGTGATCTCGGCTCACTGCAACCTCCACCTCCCAGGTTCAAGTGATTCTCATGCCTCAGCCTCCTGGGTAGCTGGGATTCCAGGTACGCGAAACTGCGCCCAGCTAATTTTTGTATATTTAGTAGAGGAGGAGTTTCACCATGTTAGCCAGGCTGGTTTCCAACTCCTGACCTCAAGTGATCCACCCGCCTTGACCTCACAAAGTGCTGGGATTGTAGGTATGAGCCACCATGCCCCGCCTGATGCTTTTATTTTTATGTAATATAAAATATGATATATTGTTATGTGACCAGTAGAATTGCTAGATCAAAGGATGCAAATATATTAAATTATAACAGATATTACTGGACTGTCTTTCAGAAAGACTGTAAAACTGACATTTCACTCAGGTAGTGTAGGAGAGTCTCCCTTCCCCTGACATTCTTGTCAGCATGGATCCTTATTTTGCTTTACTTTTTGTCAGATGTGAAATCTCATTGTTATCTCTTTTTTTGACATTTACTCAACTACTAACGAATTTGAACATCTTTTCATGTGTTTGCTGGTCACTTAGACTTGCTCTCCTGTGAACTGCCTATTTACATTCTTTAATGTTATTGTACATTATTTTGTAAGAACTCTTCAAATATTATATATAACTTTTTGATGTCTTAAAGTGTAAAATATTTTTCCCCCAAAGCAGTGTTTATTTATTAATTTTATTTGTGAACTTTTACTCTAATTTAAAAATTATATTATCAAATAGTTTCCCTCCCTCTCTTCCCGCTTCCCTCCCTTTCTTCCGTCTTTCTTTCTTCAACGTTTTCTTTAAGCTTTTGGTTTTTCTCATTTGGTTAATATAATTTCCTGTACACCTATATTGTATGTGTAGTCTCTTACATTTTGTTTAAACATTTTAATTTTATTTATTTTTATTTTGTATATAGTATAAATAGAGGTCCAACTTTATTTCCTCCCACCCCCAGTATTATTCTAGGGGTTAGAAAATTATATGATTATTATACTATTATATTATTTAGAAAATTAAATAATAAATTTATTACTCAAGAAATTATATCTTAAGGGGCCGAGGGGTAAAGAGAAACTGATTAATAGGTATAAATATACAGCTTGATAGAATAAATAAGATCCCAGTATTCAATAGATTAGTAGGGTGACTACAGTTTCCAATAATCTATTGTATATTTCAAAATAGTCAAGTGAGAATAATTTGAATGATTCTAGCATAAAGAAAAAACAAACATTTAAGTGAGATATCCCAAGTACACCTATTTAATCTTTACAAATTATATGAATGGATTACATTATCATATGTACCCCAAAAGTATGTACATCTGTTATGCATCAATAAAAATGGTTTTAAAGGGAAAATTAATATATCCCTTTGCCACATACATACTTATGTCTATTTATTTTTGAGTTATTTATTTTATTCCACTGATTTATTATTTTTAATCTGTTTTCATGTCAACGCAATAACAACTGTATTGCAGTGGCTGTATAGTCTATGTCTCATTGTCATTAGATATTTTAAAATACTTTTTTTGGGCTATTCTGGATATTTACTCTTTCACATGAAACTTACGATAGATGTATTAAGATAAAAGATTCTTTTGGGATACTAATTCGAATTGCATTGATTTACCTATGGCTTTTGGGAAAAATGACTTTTTTTTTTAATTTTTTTTTTTTATTATACTTTAAGTTCTAGGGTACATGTGCATAACATGCAGGTTTGTTACATATGTATATTTGTGCCATGTTGGTGTGCTGCACCCATCAACTCGTCAGCACCCATCAATTCATCATTTATATCATGTATAACTCCCCAATGCAATCTCTCCCCCCTCCCCCCTCCCCATGATAGGCCCCAGTGTGTGATGTTCCCCTTCCCGAGTCCAAGTGATCTCATTGTTCAGTTCCCACCTATGAGTGAGAACATGCGGTGTTTGGTTTTCTCTTCTTGTGATAGTTTGCTAAGAATGATGGTTTCCAGTTGCATCCATGTCCCTACAAAGGACGCAAACTCATCCTTTTTTATGGCTGCATAGTATTCCATGGTGTATATGTGCCACATTTTCTTAATCCAGTCTGTCACAGATGGACATTTGGGTTGATTCCAAGTCTTTGCTATTGTGAATAGTGCCGCAATAAACATACGTGTGCATGTGTCTTTGTAGTAGAATAATTTATAATCCTTTGGGTATATACCCAGTAGTGGGATGGCTGGGTCATATGGTACATCTAGTTCTAGATCCTTGAGGAATTGCCATATTGTTTTCCATAATGGTTGAACTAGTTTACAATCCCACCAACAGTGTAAAAGTGTTCCTATTTCTCCACATCCTCTCCAACACCTGCTGTTTCCTGATTTTTTAATGATTGCCATTCTAACTGGTGTGAGATGGTATCTCATTGTGGCTTTGATTTGCATTTCTCTGATGGCGAGTGATGATGAGCATTTTTTCATGTGTCTGTTGGCTGTATGAATATCTTCTTTTGAGAAATGTCTGTTCATATCCTTTGCCCACTTTTTGATGGGGTTGTTTGTTTTTTTCTTGTATATTTGTTTGAGTTCTTTGTAGATTCTGGATATTAGCCCTTTGTCAGATGAGTAGGTTGCAAAAATTTTCTCCCATTCTGTAGGTTGCCTGTTCACTCTGATGGTAGTTTCTTTTGCTGTGCAGAAACTCTTTAGTTTAATGAGATCCCATTTGTCAATTTTGGCTTTTGCTGCCGTTGCTTTTGGTGTTTTAGACACGAAGTCCTTGCCCATGCCTATGTCCTGAATGGTACTACCTAGATTTTCTTCTAGGGTTTTTATGGTATTAGGTCTAACATTTAAGTCTCTAATCCATCTTGAATTAATCTTCGTATAAGGAGTAAGGAAAGGATCCAGTTTCAGCTTTCTACTTATGGCTAGCCAATTTTCCCAGCACCATTTATTAAATAGGGAATCCTTTCCCCATTTCTTGTTTCTCTCAGGTTTGTCAAAGATCAGATGGCTGTAGATGTGTGGTATTATTTCTGAGGACTCTGTTCTGTTCCATTGGTCTATATCTCTGTTTTGGTACCAGTACCATGCTGTTTTGGTTACTGTAGCCTTGTAGTATAGTTTGAAGTCAGGTAGCGTGACGCCTCCAGCTTTGTCCTTTTGACTTAGGATTGTCTTGGCAATGCGGGCTCTTTTTTGGTTCCATATGAACTTTAAAGCAGTTTTTTCCAATTCTGTGAAGAAACTCATTGGTAGCTTGATGGGGATGGCATTGAATCTATAAATAACCTTGGGCAGTATGGCCATTTTCACAATATTGATTCTTCCTATCCATGAGCATGGTATGTTCTTCCATTTGTTTGTGTCCTCTTTGATTTCACTGAGCAGTGGTTTGTAGTTCTCCTTGAAGAGGTCCTTGACATCCCTTGTAAGTTGGATTCCTAGGTATTTTCTTCTCTTTTAAGCAATTGTGAATGGAAGTTCATTCCTGAATTGGCTCTCTGCTTGTCTGTTACTGGTGTATAAGAATGCTTGTAATTTTTGCACATTAATTTTGTATCCTGAGACTTTGCTGAAGTTGTTTATCAGCTTAAGGAGATTTTGGGCTGAGACGATGGGATTTTCTAAATATACAATCATGTCATCTGCAAACAGGGACAATTTGACTTCTTCTTTTCCTAACTGAATACCCTTGATTTCTTTCTCTTGCCTGATTGCCCTAGCCAGAACTTCCAACACTATGTTGAATAGGAGTGGTGAGAGAGGGCATCCCTGTCTTGTACCAGTTTTCAAAGGGAATTTTTCCAGTTTTTGCCCATTCAGTATGATATTAGCTGTGGGTTTGTCATAAATAGCTCTTATGATTTTGAGGTACGTTCCATCAATACCGAATTTATTGAGCGTTTTTAGCATGAAGGGCTGTTGAATTTTGTCAAAAGCCTTTTCTTCATCTATTGAGATACTCATGTGGTTCTTGACTTTGGTTCTGTTTATATGCTGGATTATGTTTATTGATTTGCGAATGTTGAACCAGCCTTGCATCCCAGGGATGAAGCCCACTTGATCATGGTGGATAAGCTTTTTGATGTGCTGCTGAATCCGGTTTGCCAGTATTTTATTGAGGATTTTTGCATCGATGTTCATCAGGGATATTTGTCTAAAATTCTCTTTTTTTGTTGTGTCTCTGCCAGGCTTTGGTATCAGGATGATGTTGGCCTCATAAAATGAATTAGGGAGGATTCCCTCTTTTTCTATTGATTGGAATAGTTTCAGAAGGAATGGTACCAGCTCCTCCTTGTACCTCTGGTAGAATTCAGCTGTGAATCCATCTGGTCCTGAACTTTTTTTAGTGGGTAGGCTATTAATTGTTGCCTCAATTTCAGAGCCTGCTATTGGTCTATTCAGGGATTCAACTTCTTCCTGGTTTAGTCTTGGGAGAGTATAAGTGTCCAGGAAATTATCCATTTCTTCTAGATTTTCTAGTTGATTTGCATAGAGGTGTTTACCGTATTCTCTGATGGTAGTTTGTATTTCTGTGGGGTCGGTGGTGATATCCCCTTTATCATTTTTTATTGCATCTATTTGATTCCTCTCTCTTTTCTTCTTTATTAGTCTTGCTAGCGATCTGTCAATTTTGTTGATCTTTTCAAAAAACCAACTCCTGGATTCATTGATTTTTTGGAGGGTTTTTTGTGTCTCTATCTCCTTCAGTTCTGCTCTGATCTTAGTTATTTCTTGCCTTCTGCTAGCTTTTGAATGTGTTTGCTCTTGCCTCTCTAGTTCTTTTAATTGTGATGTTAGAGTGTCAATTTTAGATCTTTCCTGCTTTCTCTTGTGGGCATTTAGTGCTATAAATTTCCCTCTACACACTGCTTTAAATGTGTCCCAGAGATTCTGGTATGTTGTATCTTTGTTCTCATCGGTTTCAAAGAACATCTTTATTTCTGCCTTCATTTCATTATGTACCCAGTAGGCATTCAGGAGCAGGTTGTTCAGTTTCCATGTAGTTGAGCGGTTTTGATGGAGTTTCTTAGTCCTGAGTTCTAGTTTGATTGCACTGTGGTCTGAGAGACAGTTTGTTATAATTTCTGTTCTTTTACATTTGCTGAGGAGTGCTTTACTTCCAATTATGTGGTCAATTTTGTAATAAGTGTGATGTGGTGCTGAGAAGAATGTATATTCTGTTGATTTGGGGTGGAGAGTTCTATAGATGTCTATTAGGTCCGCTTGGTGCAGAGATGAGTTCAATTCCTGGATATCCTTGTTAACTTTCTGTCTCGTTGATCTGTCTAATGTTGACAGTGGAGTGTTGAAGTCTCCCATTATTATTGTATGGGAGTCTAAGTCTCTTTGTAAGTCTCTAAGGACTTGCTTTATGAATCTGGGTGCTCCTGTATTGGGTGCATATATATTTAGGAGAGTTAGCTCTTCCTGTTGAATTGATCCCTTTACCATTATGTAATGGCCTTCTTTGTCTCTTTTGATCTTTGATGGCTTAAAGTCTGTTTTATCAGAGACTAGGATTGCAACCCCTGCTTTTTTTTGTTCTCCATTTGCTTGGCAGATCTTCCTCCATCCCTTTATTTTGAGCCTATGTATGTCTCTGCATGTGAGATGGGTCTCCTGAATACAGCAGACTGATGGGTCTTGACTCTTTATCCAGTTTCCCAGTCTGTGTCTTTTAATTGGAGCATTTAGTCCATTTACATTTAAGGTTAATATTGTTATGTGTGAACTTGATCCTGCCATTATGATATTAACTGGTTATTTTGCTCGTTAGTTGATGCAGTTTCTTCCTAGACTCGATGGTCTTTACATTTTGGCATGTTTTTGCAATGGCTGGTACCGGTTGTTCCTTTCCATGTTTAGGGCTTCCTTCAGGGTCTCTTGTAAGGCAGGCCTGGTGGAGACAAAATCTCTAAGCATTTGCTTATCTATAAAGGATTTTATTTCTCCCTCACTTATGAAACTTAGTTTGGCTGGATATGAAATTCTGGGTTGAAAATTCTTTTCTTTAAGAACGTTGAATATTGGCCCCCACTCTCTTCTGGCTTGTAGAGTTTCTGCCGAGAGATCTGCTGTTAGTCTGATGGGCTTCCCTTTGTGGGTAACCCGACCTTTCTCTCTGGCTGCCCTTAAGATTTTTTCCTTCATTTCAACTTTGGTGAATCTGGCAATTATGTGTCTTGGAGTTGCTCTTCTCGAGGAGTATCTTTGTGGCGTTCTCTGTATTTCCTGAATTTGAATGTTGGCCTGCCCTACTAGGTTGGGGAAGTTCTCCTGGATGATATCCTGAAGAGTGTTTTCCAACTTGGTTCCATTTTCCCCCTCACTTTCAGGCACCCCAATCAGACGTAGATTTGGTCTTTTTACATAATCCCATACTTCTTGTAGGCTTTGTTCATTTCTTTTTCTTCTTTTTTCTTTTGGTTTCTCTTCTCGCTTCATTTCATTCATTTGATCCTCAATCACTGATACTCTTTCTTCCAGTTGATCGAGTTGGTTACTGAAGCTTGTGCATTTGTCACGTATTTCTCATGTCATGGTTTTCATCTCTGTCATTTCGTTTATGACCTTCTCTGCATTAATTATTCTAGCTGTGAATTCTTCCACTCTTTTTTCAAGATTTTTAGTTTCTTTGCGCTGGGTACGTAATTCCTCCTTCAGCTCTGAGAAGTTTGATGGACTGAAGCCTTCTTCTCTCATCTCGTCAAAGTCATTCTCTGACCAGCTTCAATCCGTTGCTGGTGATGGGCTGCGCTCCTTTGCAGGGGGAGATGTACTCTTATTTTTTGAATTCCAGCTTTTCTGCCCTGCTTTATCCTCATCTTTGTGGTTTTATCTGTCTCTGGTCTTTGATCATGGTGACGTACTGATGGGGTTTTGGTATAGGTGTCCTTCCTGTTTGATAGTTTTCCTTCTGACAGTCAGGACCCTCAGCTATAGGTCTGTTGGAGATTGCTTGAGGTCCACTCCAGACCCTGTTTGCCTGGGTATCAGCAGCAGAGGTTGCAGAAGATAGAATATTGCTGAACAGCGAGTGTACCTGTCTGATTCTTACTTTGGAAGCTTCCTCTCAGGGGTGTACTCCACCCTGTGAGGTGTGGGGTGTCAGACTGCCCCTAGTGGGGGATGTCTCCCAGTTAGGCTACTCAGTGGTCAGTGACCCACTTGAGCAGGCAGTCTGTCCGTTCTCAGATCTCAACCTCCGTGTTGGGAGATCCACTGCTCTCTTCAAAGCTGTTAGACAGAGTCTTTGTGTCTGCTCAGGCCTCTGCTGTTTCCCCTGTTGTTTTTTCACTGAGCCCTGCCCCCAGAGGTGGAGTCTATAGAGATAGGCAGGTTTCCTTGAGCTGCTGTGAGCTCCACCCACCCAGTTCGAGCTTCCCAGCGGCTTTGTTTACCTACTTAAGCCTCAGCAATGGCGGGCGCCCCTCCCCCAGCCTCGCTGCTGCCTTGCAGTTAGATCCCCGCAGACTGCTGTGTTAACAATGAGGGAGGCTCCATGGGCGTGGGACCCTCCCGGCCAGGTGAGGGATATATTCTTCTGGTGTGCCCGTTGCTTAAAGCGCAGTATTGGGGTGGGTGTTACCCGATTTTCCTGGTGTTGTGTGTCTCAGTTCCCCTGGCTAGGAAAAGGGATTCCCTTCCCCCTTGCACTTCCCAGGTGAGGCGATGCCTCGCCCTGCTTCAGCTCTTGCTGGTCAGGCTGCAGCAGCTGACCAGCACCAATTGTCCGGCACTCCCTAGTGAGATGTCCCCAGTACCTCAGCTGAAAATGCAGAAATCAGCGGTCTTCTGTGTCGCTCGCGCTGGGAGTTGGAGACTGGAGCTGTTCCTATTCGGCCATCTTGCTCCGCCCACCGAAAAATGACATTTTTATTATTATCTTCCCATCCAACAATGGTACATCTTTTCATTTGTTCCGATTTTGTTTTGTGTCTTCTGATAAGATTTACACTGTTCTTCATATATGTGCTGTGCTTGTATTGTTACTATGCTATAGTTTTTATCATTTTTGTGAAAGGAATAGTCTTCCATTTGCATTTGTAAGTGTTTATTATTACTACAGAGAAAAGCTATTGATTTGATACATTGTATCCAATGGGTAGATAATTTCATTGAACATATGACCATTTTTACTATTCATTTGACAACTATTTATGAAGCAATTTTCTAAGTACTAGGGATATAGCAGTCGACAAAACATATGAAACCCCTGTCCTAGATCAGAGGGGAAAATCTGGTTTCAGTCATCGAGAATGAGGGACACGAATAGCTAAAGGAACAAACTCAGAACATTTATTTGAGTTCATGGTGTCCTGCAGGATATGACTAAACAATGATCAACCAAGATGCTGATTCTCCTTTCAACCTAACTTTTCTGCAATTCTCTGTGCCACCTTCCGAGGTTTCTGCAATTTTCCCCCTTAGTGCCCCTTTACTATATCTTTTCTGTGATACATCACATGCTCTCAGAGTTTATGTGCTCTGAGACACATCTTTTAATTTACAAAGTTGGGACACATAAAAAATCCCTATATTGCCATTTGGAACCCAAGAAGAAATATAACAGACAACAGCACTGTTATTTATCTAAGCTTTCTAGAAACTAGTTAATTACTATGTCAACGTTAGCTCCTTTACCTACATATCTACAGACTTCTCATGGATTTTCATCATAAAACAGTGTTGAGTGCTTTGTTAAAATCTAAATAGGTTATCATTAGCCTGGTGTCCCTGTGTACTCATTCAGTTCTGTCAAAAGATGTGATGTGGTCTGATGTGGCTCAGGCTCTTATAAATGTGTACTAATAATTTGACATCATGTCTTTTTTTCCAAGATAGACGAAATTTACTTCTTCGTTGCATTTTCAAATAATTTTGAGATACCAAGATACAAGTCATCTTAGGGATAAACAATTGCCTGTGTCTCTTCTGGAATTTGACTCGCATTATTTTCTGTGGCTCTGGAATAGTTCTTTTGATGATGATAATAAATCATAGTATCTTTTTCAATAATTTGCTGCCTCATAATCCTGATAAGATTGTTAATCTTTATTATTGCCTGTCTAGACTCTCGCATCTGGGGGTTGATTATGAGCAACCCGAACTGTACATTAATTTCTCTCTAGTTTGTTTTCAAGCTTATTAACTCAAATTTATAAACCAATTTCTGTTTATATGCCCCTAGAACAAGAATGTTACACTGAAATTGTTTCAGAGGCTCGATGTACATAGTAACTGGTGATTAATAAAGGATGCTTTAAGTGATTCAGCTATTCACCTTTTGGGGGACAAATACAGATCAGGGGTGAGCTATGTGGTAGACAGAAGGTACCGAGCTCCTGATCATCATGTTTATTGTGAGTAGGACACACTCAAGTGTTAAAATCATGCCAATCAGTGTACTCTGATCTTATCCTTCTTCATACTGCAGAACCATGTACTGTCTCTGCATCATATTACTATAATATGATGTTTCTTCATACTTTTTTTGCTATTGTTGGACTTTCCCAGCCTGACTTATTTTCCTTGAAAATAGACATTGTCTCTATCTAGCACAGTAGTCAATACAAGCTTACGTGTGGCGCTTAAGGAATGTTATTAACTTGCAGATTTGGAGGATCAAGTCCAGCCAGCCTGTTCTGGGTGGGTTCTGCAGTCACCTGGAGTGTGCCATGTCAAGATCAAACTTCTCATGCTCTTTTCCTGCTGCAAAATATCCTAATACAGAACAATTTAAGGGTAAGCATCTGAGTCAAGTCCTTTGGGAAACCAGAGTGTATGAAACAATTTCTGATGAGTCAATGTCAGTTCCTGGGTGGCAGATTACCTCTTTCAGGGATTAGCAGGGGGTAGCAACTGACTGTCCAGATAACACCTGCTTCTAGTTTGGAATGCCTAGAAAGGTAGAGAATTATCAGAATCACAAAACCTCTCTAAATGATGTCACTGTCTCTAGTTTGCCCTTTAAATCAGTCATTTAAAGCAGGGGTCCCCAGTCGCCTGGCTGTGAACCAGTACCACTCTGTGGCCTGTTAGGAACTGGGCTGCCCAGGAGGAGGTGAGTGGTAGGCCATCGAACATTACCACCTGAGCTCTGCCTCCTGTCAGATCAGCAGCAGCATTAGATTCTTATAGGAACCTGAACCCTATTGTGAACTGCGCATGTGGGGGATCTAGGTTGTGCTCTCCTTATAAGAATCTAACTAAATGCTTGATTTTCTGAGGAGGAACAGTTTCATCCCGAAACCTCCCCCAATCCCCTGTGGAAAAATTGCCTTCCGTGAAACTGGTCTCTGGTGCCAGAAAAGGTTAGGGGCTGCTGATTTAAAGGTATAAATTGAATTCAGTGAACATTTCCCATTCTTCCTATGTTTGAGTATAAATTTCTTATATTCTTGTCTATTTTGAAAATAGCAAGAAATATTACTATGGATCAAATGTGTCCCCTAAAATTCTTTAATCCCAAATGTGACAGTGTTGATAGGTGGGGCTTAGTAAGAAGTGATTAGGTCATGAGGGCTCATGAACAGATGAATGCCATTATGAGGGTGGCTTTGTTATAAAAGTGAGTTCATCCTTGTCTTGCTCTTGCTCTCTTGTGCTCTATTGCCCCTCAAACTTCTGCCACAGCAGAAAGGTCCTCACCAGAGGCGGCCCCTCTACCTTGAACTTTCCAGCCTCCAGAAGTGTAAAAAGTTACTTTCTTTTTCTTTTTTTCTTTCTTTCTTTCTTTTTTTTTTTTTTTTTGACAGAGTTTTGCTCTTGTTGCCCAGGCTGGAGTACAATGGCACGATCTCGGCTCACCGCAACCTCGGCCTCCCGGCTTCAAGCAATTCTCCTGCCTCAGCCTCCTGAGTAGCTGGGATTACAAGCATGTGCCACCACACCTGGCTAATTTTGTATTTTTAGTAGAGATGGGGTTTCTCTATGTTGGTCAGGCTGGTCTTGAACTCCCGACCTCAGGTGATCCTCCCACCTCAGCCTCCCAAAGTGCTGAGATTACAGGTGTGAGCCACCGCACCCAGCCAATAGCTTTCTTTTCTTTGTAAATTACTCAGTCTGTGGCATTCTGTTACAGTAACCCGAAATGGACTAAGACAAATATTTTGCCTTTCAAGAGACAATACTCATAGTTGGAGTAGTTACAATCTCTTCCTAAATGTTTACATGGGAAAGGTAGAAAGAAGATGATTGATTTGCACTTCAGGTACAAGTTGACTGAAAATTCAGGGTTAGGGAAAATATACCAACTGTATATTCTTCTTGCATCTAATCTATGTTGCTGTTTAGGACAGAAATGTTATTTAGGACAGTAATTGCTATCATTAATTCTATGCTTACTAAGTGTCAGATACTTTATATACATGAACAGTTAAACCTTACAATAAATCTGAGAGTTCAGTGTAATTATTCTCATTTTCCAGATGAGAAGAGGAGCAGTTAGGTAATCTGCCAAAAGTCACTTAGCTAATAAGTAGTAGGACCTTATGTGCTTTGGACCCATGGCCATGCAACTCTAAAATCCACAAACTGTTAAACTCTACGGTATATTAACAAAATACGTAAAGTGTAATTAGCAAAGATGATTCCTCCTTGTTTTGGGGTTGTATTCACCAGGCAGGGACCTTGTTCTATGTAGTAATTAATAACCCACTATAGAACATATCCAAGTAAATTCTTTAGGTATAAATACTAATATAAACATACACTTTTGCAGGTAATTATTTTAATTATGTACTTGCATTTTCTTTATGGCAATACATTTAAATTTGCAACAGTATCCACCTATTGGTAGAGTTTACATTGTTATTTTTTAAGAAAAATCATTGTAATTTAAAAAATAATAGTAGAGAACCACATTTGACCACCAGATGGCAGCAGTGTAGGATTTTGAAAGACTCAAATAGAATTACTTTCCAGAGACCAGATATTTAAATTTCTTTAATTCAGCTTGTGCTGTACTGAAATATACCTTTACATTATCTTGAAAGAAAAGGTACATTTCATTTTGACAAAGAGAAAATGAGTTTGAGCTCTGCATTTTTGGAAACCTGAATTCAAGAGGTTTTAATATGTAGACATATTTATAATAATTAAGATAATAAATTTATTTTTAAAGAATCTAGCACATTAGTCATAGCATGCAAATGTACTGTTTCACATACAAATGTTTCTTATCCTGTAGCAGGACAGACAAAAACCCATGTTTGGTTATACTTTTCAGCAATAATGTTGAGAGAGACCATGGACTTAACCATACCAAAAGTATATTTTAATAACATAGAGTATGAGTTAGATTGTCCTCTGTCAGCTAGCCTAAATTGGTGTTTATTTTACTATATGTCTCAACACAACACCAAATTCAAATATGGTAATAGTGAAAGTAATAACAATAATAATAACAACAGCATATCACATTAAAAGGGTTCTAAATGGTCAACCACACATTTTCCTATATATTATCTTATTTTATATTAAAAGCTAGTAGACTAATTTACATGTAAATTCAGAAACATCTCAGAGAATTAGTTCCGGAAATACTTCTCTAACTCTTACTTTCCTAGATGATTGTTTGGGGACAATGCCGTTGTGTTCAATTAAGAAGTTGCTGATTTATGAAAGACAGCATTTTATTACCACTAAACTCACAGGACAATCTGAAACATGAGAGTTGGAGATACTTGTATCAATGAGACTCCTGAACCCCAGAACTGTCCAGTGATGAGACAGAATGGTTCTCTCATCAAGATCCACAGGGCCTGGTTTTTATCCTATGGTTGTCACTGATGTCATAGTTGTTGGACTGTAATATGCCTATTTCCTTGCTTTTTAAACTGAGATATTAAACTAGATAACCTCCCTATCTACCTCCAAAACCTCATAACTTTGCAACGTGGCCCTCCTGACAAACGTAACCAGCACAGTTAGAAATCTGTACAGGAAAATAGATGCATAATTTCATGGAAGATCACCTTTGTCCCAAACTCTTGGAAGTCTGACTCCTAGGGGAATCCCTTTGGTGGGAGTTAATATGTCCCTCATGTGTAACCATTAGTGAGGTTTTGTAAAGTGACAGACAGCATTCTTGGATTATATTCAATTTTAAAATTACAATTTAAAAAAATTAAAAATCACTTAACTCCACATCTAGTGTCAAACCTAGGACTTAACAGGTTTCCAACACATCTGAGAATTCATTAGCATTCTTTTTCTTTTGTTCTTTGACTTCTCTTGACTTCACGCTCTGTGTACTGATTCTTCCTCAGCCATGCGAGAAGATCTAAAAGTATCTGTCTACAATACTTATTTTTTTAATGCCGAACAATTCCTCTCCCCAGGCTAGTGTTAATTATACTGTCAGGATGCACTGGTAGAGCTAGCTCAGTCAAAAAGAAAGAAAGAAAAAAACTATTGATAACTTGAGGCAAAGTTCTGTGGTTGAGATCACAGCAGAGGCAGCTGGTGGATGGGGAATTAAACTTCTGTATGACCCTCTGTGTGGATGTGGGTAGACGTGTGATGAGTGGTGATTTAGTGAGGTTGCAGATAATCATCTTTTATTTGCTTGGCTCCATCTCTGAGGCTCTTCAGATGATTTCTATTTCAGGAGAATGTACCTGTCTATCCTTCGGGAATGAGGCAGACTTTCCCCCGACCCTTTGTCTGGGGTTCCTACACTGACCTAGGACCCAACCATTAATTCTGTTGTTTCTGAAGTCAACAGCTAATGTCCTGCCACTGCTGTGGGACTGCCCCGACTATCTCCAGCTATGCCACCTTCCTGCTCAGTGGTTTTGACCAATTTTCTTAACCTCTATGAAACTCGGTTTCATCATCAGTACCATTGATAATACCTACATATATAATCATGCGTGTAAAGAACCCTCACATAGTGACTGGTGTGTGACTAAACCCTGTTGTTCCTTTCCTTTTCTTCCCCAACGTCTCCTCAAATTATTATTGTTATTATTATTTTGAGATGGAGTCTGGCTCTGTTGCCCAGACTGGAATGGAAAGGCACGATCTCGGCTCACTGCAACCTCAGCCTCTTGGGTTTAAGCAGTTCTCCTGCTTCAACCTCCCAAGTGGCTGGGATTACAGGTGTGCACAACCACACCTGGCTGCTTTTTGTATTTTTAGTAGAGATGAGATTTTGCCATGTTGGCCAGGTTGGTATCAAACCCCTGGCCTTAACTGATCCACCAGCCTCAGCCTCCCAAAGTGCTGGGATTACAGGTGTGAGCCACTGCGCCTGGCCTCTCCTCAAATTCATCTTCCAAGAGTGAGAGCAGTCATGTTGTTTCAGACCAATGGTTCTAAATGCTTCCTCTTTCCTGCTTTGTATATTGTCCTCCTATAACGATTCTCAGACTTTTGGACTTGTAAAATTTAAGGAAAGTTTTGAGAGCTGCCATAGGGCTGCAAACGTTTTATTTAGCAAAATACATGAAAAAGAAACACCAAAATATCTACCACTTACTGTTACCATTATTTTGTCAAAGGTATGACATTCCAACACTCAAAGGCAGGCAGGATGTCCTGAAATAAAGGACAGTCTCTAAAAGTAATAAATTTAGTATGACACGAATGAAAGCAAAGAAGCCGCCCTTGTTCCACAAGAAAGGAGCTCATGTCATGGGCAGTCAAAGGTCAGGACATTGTGTCCTGTGCATGGGGGCAACAGGTAAAGTGTCTCTCCCCTAGCACAGACATGCCCCCACCCGCTGAAGCAGCACGAGAGGGTGCAGGGCCGTACCTCTGAGATTAGTGAGCCACTGGCAGGAAAAAAATGACAGAGAAAGGTGAAGGGGCAGGAAAGACAAAGATTGAGTCGAATCTAAGAAAACCTGGATAGAGGAGAGTCTGTAGGGTGGAAGAATGACGGACAGGAAAGAAGACTTCGAAAAGTTTTGGTGTTTTTTTTTTCTCAGAGACTGAAGTGAAAAGTAAATTATTTTTCAACAATTTAGGATCGTGAACTTATTTATTTTTATTTTTATTTTTATTTATTTTTATTTTTTATTTTTTTATTTTTTTATTTTTTCTGAGACGGAGTCTCGCTCTGTCGCCCAGGCTGGAGTGCAGTGGCCGGATCTCAGCTCACTGCAAGCTCCGCCTCCCGGGTTCGCGCCATTCTCCTGCCTCAGCCTCCAGAGTAGGTGGGACTACAGGCGCCCGCCACCTCGCCCGGCTAATTTTTTGTATTTTTAGTAGAGACGGGGTTTCACCGTGTTAGCCAGGATGGTCTCGATCTCCTGACCTCGTGATCCGCCCGTCTCGGCCTCCCAAAGTGCTGGGATTACAGGCTTGAGCCACCGTGCCCGGCCTTATTTTTTTATTTTTTTATTTTTCTTAAGGAATCTACAAGTAGAAGCAGGCTGCGTTGATTTTATGCAGTTCACACTCCTGTCCTGTAAGTATTACTCTGTGTTGGCATTATCCTCATTTGCCGTAGATGGATCTGGGTGCTGGCGTACAGAAAAACTGCTCTAGCATCCGGGCCATGGGTGAACACAGGTGTTGGTGTGCTCCTTCAGCCTCAGACCTCACCTGCTCTCCCCACAACCCTGTTTGACCCCTGGGCAGCTCTCCTGTTCTTGGTGACTGTTAAAATGACTCTACTGTCACCACCAGTGACACTACAGATTTGGGGCTCCAACCAGGGCCAAGCTGGGGCAAGACTCTCTCCTTCACTTTACAAATTTAATATCAGGTTCTATAGAGTTCACTGGGTTTTTCAGGTTTTAAGTCTTCAGAGACTGCTCCAGGGAGCACTTGAAAAACACCATTTACAAATGATCCTTTTTGATGCTGCTGAATATTTGCGGAGAGAGTCAGAGCTAACTCACTCCTAATTCCAGTCTGCCTACCTTTCCTTCTCTTTCAGCATCAACTTTTTAAATGTGGGGGTCTTAGTTGGGGTTTCCTAGGAAAGAGACTCTGGGATAGAGATTTGTGTGCAGAAGGTTCCCTGGGGTTGGTGTCACGGTGCACACTTGCAGGGGTGTGAATGTAGCAGGACAGGGCCTGGAGGTGGACTATGATGCTGACTCAGCACAGTTTCCCTGGATTGAGGGCCTCTGGGTAGGGACAGGCCTTTGGCCTTTGAGCCACACTGGGCAGTCATTGGCTACAGCCTGACCCGGGGCGGGGTGGGGTGGGGTGTGATCTTGGCCACATGACTCTCTGACTGAGGCTAATTTTGGGTTGAGTTATAGCTAAGTGCTGTCTGCCACCTAAGTCCTCAGCATTGCGCTGTGAGGACTTCAGTCCTACAGAAGGTGTCTGGGTAGTGCACACCACACTATCCATGACTGGAAGACTTAGGACTTACCCCCTCCTTCCTTTGTTTGCATCCAGGGGTTTATGGCATTTGCAGTGCAGGGTCACTTAAGTTCCACAAATCCCAAAGTCCTCATCATCATTATTATTTTTTTAAGGAAGCCTACTTGAACCTATGTGAAATAAATTCCAGGAGGCTTCAGGGAAATTCCTGAGAGGTCCTTGGCTGGGTTTGCTATCCTCGCCAGTTCACATTAATATTTATTCTGCCCTTTGTAAAAGGTGTGCTTTACATGTAGCCTTCAATTATTGTAATCTCAATTCTCGTTTGCAGATTTATGAATAATGAGACCTAGACTCAGTGAAGGCAAACACTTGTCCAAGGCTGCACAACTAGTGTTGGGATCAGAGTGATAATCTCAAAGCCGTGCTCATTCCCACTTCCTTCCCTAGCCACGTTCCTTGCCCACTGCTCATGAGATGGTTTTTACACTTTCCCCCACCACAGCTCCTGGCAACCACAGAACTGCTTTCTGTTTCATTTTTGTTTGTTTGTTTGTTTTTTGTTTTTTTGTTTTTTGAGACGGAGTCTCGCTCTGTCGCCTAGGCTGGAGTGCAGTGGCGTGATCTTGGCTCACTGCAGCCTCCACCTCCCAGTTCACGCCGTTCTCCTGCCTCAGTCCCCCGAGTAGCTGGGACTACAGGCGCCCACCACTACTCCCGGCTAATTTTTTGTATTTTTTGGTAGAGATGGGGTTTCACCGTGTTAACCAGGGTGGTCTCGATCTCCTGACCTCATGATTTGGGATGGCCTCCCAAAGTGCTGGGACTACAGGCGTGAGCCACTGTGCCCGGTTGTTTTTACAGATTTGCCTATTTTGGATGTTTCGCGTATATGGAATCACTCTCAGTAGCTGGTCTTTCGTGTTTGGCTTCTTTCACTTAGCATTATGTTTTTGAATTTCATACATGTTGTAGTGTGTATTTTATTCCTTCCCATGGCTGAATGATATTCCATTGTTTGGGTTATATCACATATCATATGTGGTAACATTCAAATAAACTATCTAGAATAGGCAAACCCATAGACAGAAACTAGTGGTTTTCAGGGGGATAGGAGGAGGGAAGGATGGGAGTGAATGCTTAATAGGTATGAGGTTTCTTTTTGGGCTGGTGAAAATTTTCTGGAATTAGATAGTGGTGACATTTGCATAACATCTTGAATATACTAAAATCCATTGAACTTTACAGTTTAAATGGTTAAAATGGCGATTTCTTTTAAAAAGCGAGGACTGGAAAAAATAAGTTGGGAGATATTCATTGCCATCTTGAGCAGAACTTGTCCCCAAATAGATTTAACCTCCTCATCTGTGACCCTCCAACCTGTTCCTCTTCCACATCTCCATGGCAGTGGCCAGTACAGCTGTGTGTTTAGTTGCTTGAGTCAGAAAACCCATGACATCCTTGACTGCTGGTGCTTTCTCATCACCTTCAGTGAAATAACCATGAGGCACATGCCCTCCTCTTCCTAATATGCCTCATCCATCCTTTTCTGCCTTCACATTATTGTTAATGTTATTAGCAGTACTCACCACTTATTCATTCGGCATTTCCTGTGTACCCATCACTGCGCTGTGCTTTAATTCAGACCACCCTTTCACACAGCTTTTCCACTTGTCTCCTGGTTGCTATGGGTCCTCTTTTTTTACCTCCTTCTATTCTATTCTCACTTGCAGAATGACATTTTATGAATCTTTGGTCTGCTTGTGTGACTTCCCTTCTTAAAACCTTTTGATAGCTAGCCATCAGCCTCAGACCAAAGTGAAATTCCTTAATCAGGCTTTCAAGGTTGTACTTTTTAATTTGCCATTTCTTAGCCCACAGGCCTCACTTCTCCCCATTCTCTCCTGCTCCTCCCTCCAGGCATCCTGAGTCACTTACCGTTTGTCAAATACGCCAAGCTGTCTCTCTTGCCTTTGTGCTTTGTGCATGGTGTTCTCTTTGCCCTAAACACTTCCTTTGGACTCTTCTGAACCTGGATATCACCTATCCAAACTTCAGGTCCCAGTTTCGATGGCACTTCACTTGGGAAGTCTTCTCTTGACCCCCTATGACTGGATTAGGAGCCCGTCCTATGTGCTAGCACAGAACCCCATACTTAATCCTATTGTCACACACACTACACTTGATTGCAGAGGCCAGTTCAGCTGACTGTAAGCTCCTTGGGCTTGTATCCTTCGCATGCCTTTAGTAGTGCCTGGTATGACATAGGCTCACATAAATATTGGTCGAATGTGTTTCTAGGAAGCTGAGCCTGGCACCGTGCATGAAAGTAGGACAGCTTCAGGGTAAGGGTTCCTTGCATGGGCCTTATCACGGTGGCCTGCCTCCGTGTCTCCACGTGGCAATGGGAACAAAGACAAAGATGAGTGTTTATGGTGCAAGCCTGTTAATCCATATTGTGACTCACGTCACTAATAGGAATCCTACAGAAATTGGATGAGGATAAATGACAATGTTGCAAGGGTTTATTTAAAAAATGGCTGTAGAATTCTTGCTCACTGATTATGGTCAAGACCTTTTTATAGTCTGCCTTTAGCTCTTTGAAATAAGATATTTCAAATAATACTTAAATAATAATAATGTTTCAAATAATATTTAACAATACTGTCTCATCCTTCTCCTCCTCACCACTACTAGTATCTCCTCATTGCAAATCTCTATTATTTCCCCTTCACTGAAAGTCAGTCAGTCTAAAGGCATCCATTTCATGGACAATTATTACATATTATACTGATGCAGAGCACATTTAATGACAAGAAATAAAAAGAATTGACTGTCACTGCAGACTTGTCACATTTGATAGTCTAGGGAATTTTATTTCCCTGTTGTGTGGTGAAGACAGTGTAAAGTCTGCAGTGTGAGCCACCACATTTATTATAGACTCAACTCTTCATCCATTTGCTTCCTTAGTTTCTTGAGGGCACATTAAAATATAGAACAGGTTTTTCCAAGAAAAAAAAACACACAGAAAAAAAAAACCCACGAGTATTTATTTCTACTTTTGTTATCAACAGATCCTCAAATTGTAATACATAACCAGGAAATTCTCTGGCAGGAAAATGGAAAAATAATGTTGACTGTTCATACCTGCTTATCTCAACCCCTTTCACAGGCCATCCAATTGAAATTCCCTTCAATTGGATTTGGCATTGACACCTTTCTGCCCATGGCTTCCTGTAGCCCAAGGAGGCCGAGCAGGAGGTGGAATAGAACAGTTTTTGTCTCATTAGCAAGCAGTTGCCTCTGCTTTGTCCAGAGAAGCTGCTCCTGTGAAGATCATTTCTAATATATATATATATATATATATATATTTTGAGATAGAGTCTGGCTCTGTCACCCAGGCTGGAGTGCAGTGGCATGATCTCAGCTCACTGCAGCGTTAACCTCCAGGGCTCAAGTGATCCTCCCACTTCAGCCTCCCGAGTAGCTGGGATCACACACGTGTACCACACCCAGTTAAGTCTTTGTATTTTTTTGTAGGGATACAGTTTTGCCATGTTGCTCAGGGTGGCCTCAAGCAATCTGCCCGCCTCGGCTATCCAAGATGCTGGTGTTACAGGCATGGCCACCACACCTGGTCCACTGATAATTTAATCACTATGGTCAGAAGTGCTGCCTCGATTACCCCAGCTTCTGGAAACAGAGGAGAGGAAGCTGTAGTTGGAGGTTCTAACCAATGGCCAGGGAGGTGTATCCTCTGCTACAGAAATGAGAGTTCTTGGGCTGCTTTTTGAGGAGCAGTGTGGTACAGTGGAAAGATTACAGGCTTCAGAGCCAGCCGGATCTAGCCTTATATTATAGCTTTCTCCATTTCTGTCTGTGCAATTGTTACTGGAAATTCCTGAGTCTCAGTTTCCTCACCTATAAAATGGACTCACTAACTTCTACCTTGAAGTGTTATTGTGAGGGATAAATAATAAAAATAATGAACAAATATTGAGTTTATGTTTTAGACCAGGCTCTGTGCTATGTCTTTTTTTTTTCTTTTTTTTTGAAACAGGGTCTCGCTCTGTTGCCCAGTCTGGAGTGCAGTGGTGCTATCTTAGCTCACTGCCACCTCTACCACCGCCCTCGCCCACCCACTCCCTGGGTTCAAGGGATCCTCCTACCTCAGCCTCCTGAGTAGCTGGGACCACAGGCATGTGCCACCATGCCAGGCTTATTATTTTTGTACTTTTAGTAGACACGGGATCTCGTCATGTCGCCCAGGCTGGTCTCGAACTTCTGAGCTCAAGCTATTTACCTACCTCAGCCTCCCGAAGTGTTGGGATTACAGGTGTGATCTACCATGCCTGGTCTGTGGTACATCTTTTATAAGCATTATCTATTTTATCTTCCTGAAAAGCACCAGGTTGTTTTTTCTTATTTCATATTGCCGTGAAGACACAACTTTAGAGGGCCAGTCAGAAGTGCTGCCCCGATTGCCTGAGCTTCTAGTTCAGTAATTAAATAATTTACCTCATGTCAAACAGCTGGTAAGAGCCAGAGCCTGGGGAAACCCAAGCCAGTAGGTGTAAACGTTGTGGCCTTAACATCGATACTAGTTTTTCTCAAGCTAAAGTAATGTACTAATCCTTTTAGGGAAAAAAATTCTTGGGCCCTTATTATGGATGTAAACTATTCTGTTAAATATTGATATTTGCATAAGCTGAAAATGTCAGCATAAGATGAAAAATGTAAGTGTATGTTTGATAGTATGTGAGAGAGGTGTTGGTTTCCTGTTTGTTGCAGCCCAAATACGCTGCCGACTACTAAAGGCAAAAGAGCTTTTGAGACCAGCATGACTCTTGTACTCCGGGCCCTGCCATACTCCAATTCTCCTGCCACTTTTCTCCATGGGAACTACTGCAAGGTCTTTTGTCTTGCAGCCTCTGATGTCATTGGGACTTCATTTGGCTGAAAAGCAGGATTTCCATATTAAATTCACTTTTGTTGATTTCACATTAGCCTTAGATACAGTGCCACTGGGTGCCAACACGTTCGTGAAAAAAATGCTGAGGCAGGCACTTTAGCAATGTTCTCAAATTTAAGTAATAGACCTTTTTAAAGGAGAAAGTATTTCTTGGTCCTATTAAGTTATAAGGTTGTTATCTATTGATTGAAATTATGCTTTTATTACTTTTTAAAAGGCTATTAGTTTGAGACACCAACTTTATTTTTTCATCTTTATTTTTATTTTTATTTTTTAGATGGAGTCTTGCTCTCTCACCCAGGCTGGAGGGCAGTGGCACAATCTCAGCTCACTACAACCTCTGCCTCCCGGGTTCAAGTGATTTTCCTGCCTCAGCCTACCAAGTAGCTGGGATTACAGGCACACGCCACCACACCTGGCTGATTTTTGTATTTTCAGTAGAGATGGTGTTTCGCCATTTTGGCCAATCTGGTCTCAAACTCCTGACCCCAGGTGATCCTCTGACCTCAGCCTCCCAAAGTGCTGGGATTACAGGTGAGCCACCGTGCCCGGCCAGAGACACCAACTTTAAATATTTTGCTAGGAATCCTCATGCTATCAAAAATACAATTAAGACTCCCAGTTGTCTGAGGGCTTCAGGGAAGCACCAGTCTTCACAGCGTTGGTCTTCATAATGCTGGCTTGACAACAGAAAGGTGGACAGAAAGGGTTTGGTTGCAGCAAGTGTGTGTCAAGTGTGAAATAATTAAATATGTATTTTGTTACATTTTTAACTATATTTTTTGAATAGGCAATATATTCACATGGTCCAAAATATTATTTTATATTTTTAGAGACTGGGCCTTGCTCAGTCACCCAGGCTGGAGTGGTGCAATCATGGCTCACTGCTGCTTCGATCTCCTGGGCTTAAGTGATCTTCCTTACTCAGCCTCCTGAGTCCAAAATTTTAAAAGTCTAAAAAAAAAAAGTTTTGAGGTTTAAATTAGTAAGTTTATACACTGTGTAGGAATTGGTTAATATTTGTACTATTTTTCATCTGTTTGCCAGTCAAGAAGGTGGATAATAATAGAAAGGTATGTAGAACATATGGAGGACCATATTTATGTGTTTCTTGTCAAGGTTGATTTCAAATGCCTATGAGGCAATTTTTCAGAAACATGAATAAATAAATTGCAATACTATATACACCTATACATACCTATGTGGATTCTCCCTTGTGACAGAAACTGAGTTTTGGATAGAAGATTTCCGATATTGATGAGAAAACACATGATGTGCTGGAATGGATGGATCTTGAGCAAGTCATAGATACGTTGCCTGCTGCGTCGCATAACATTTCAAGATACTGGATCCAGGAATTAGATTTGTGTTACTGGGAAGACTTTGGAGAGAACAGATGTGAAATGCTAAGCCAAATGAGTGTGTGAGCTTTTCACATCTGTCCCTTTAATTTTCTGTATTTTTACTTCATTATTTGTGTGGTTGGAATGCTGTATCTGTCATATGCCAACAGATGGCAATATTATAAGATCATTTTTTAAAGATGGTTAAAATGAACGACATTCTCTGCTGTTCCCCGATTAGTCAGATGGAAGAAACAAGATCTTTATTGGTTGTCTCTTTGGTATTACAAAATTCTATTTTTATAAAATTTTCATAAAATATTAGCAACATTTTTTTCATGTCACTGCTGCCTCTTTTTGGCTAGTTTTTTTTCCTTTTGCTTAACGCTTAACTTCAGCTTCAACCCATCTTTGCTATATTTTATGTGCAAATCTTTATATATCTGCTTTGAAATGCAAATGAAAGCAAACTATTGGTATAACTATATTTATCAAGTAGTAATAAAGTAGTATTAGTTATATGAAATGTTTAATGTCATCAACATTTGAAAATGCTTACACATTTGAAAATTCTTTTGCCTCATTAGAGTACAAAATATAAGCAAATCACACTCATTTTGCCCCTCTTCTTCTTTTTGTTTTTAACCAATTTTTAGACTAGCAGAAATGTTTTTGTTTCAGAACCATGTGTTTGTTCGAAATTTGTAAACACTTCTGGAAAGTGTTGTGTTTTGGACTAAGCTTCTCTTCTTAGCAGCTTAAGAATCCTGTCATCTGACCTATGATAGAACTTCTAAAGACATTTAGAGGCTCTGAGTGCTGGTCGCTGATATGAGCGTTGAGCAAAATCTTAAGATGGGAAAGATATATTGTTGAAGGCATCCAACCTGTATTGTTGCCCCAAGAAGGAGCACTGTTATCTCATAACTTCTCTTTATTTGTAATTTTCCTGGTTCCTTTCCCTGCACCCAGCTACCTCTTGGACCCTGCGAACATCTCATGCAATGCCTCTTTTTGGGGGATGTAATCCATGTCTATCTACAGATTTTCAGACACCAACCATATGTCAGAGAGTTCAAATATATCCCCAGGCCTGATCGCATTTGGAAGGGCTTTCCTGCATTTCAGCCTGCTGGAGACTTGGTGCCTGATATATTTACCCTCTGGGACCTCAAATTCAATTTGCCCAAGAAAATTATTTCCCTGGATGAACATAATCCATTTCCCACAGGGTTCAGGCAAGAAAATTTTTCCACCGTGAGTTCCTTAATATTTGAGTCCCAAGAGAGACTGCGAAAGGAAAAGTCTAAAAAACTGGATATTTATCACCCCTTTGGAGAATCCCAATGCTTCCCAATGTAGCGAAAGCTCAGAGAAGACTTGCAGAATGAAGTGGCTTTAACTCAATTTAACCTAGCACCTCCCAAGCTTATTTGAACATGGGACCCTTTAAAAAATGTAACCCTGTCCTGTGAAACCAGTGCCTGGTGGAAACTTTGAGGGACACAAGGTAGGAGTCATCTTTGATTTTCCCTTTCCTCTCCCCACTTTGAAAATTGGGATGTACTATGCCTATGGTAAAGTGCACAAATATTAAACATATGGCTTGATTTCTGTATAGACACACCTGTATAGACACACACCACCCGGATTTAAAAAAATTGAGCATACTCTATGATTCCACTTATATGAGATTTAAGACAGGCAAAATTAATCTACAGTGAAGAAGGTAGAATAATGGCTCTCTGGTGGTGGGCACAGGAGGGGGATGGGAATGCAAGATACGGACTGGAAAGTGACCTGAGGAAACAAAAGAGTTTCTGGAGCTATTCCATCCCCTCCCCACCTGCACTCAGGTTCACCAGGGTTTATGAGGTTATGGTTTGAATGCCTTGACTGCCTTCTTGCTTTCTGTTCTCACTGAATGCTCTCTACTTCCAGCAGCCCTTGCTGTCCCTGGACTATGTGTCTCCCTCTTCCTGGGCTACCCTCCTGATTACTGATGCTTCTCATATGTCTCTGGCATCAAGGGTAAATGTCACTTGCAATGAAATCTGAGCTCAGAACCTCTTTTTTTGCACCGCCCACATTCTGTGTTCACTCCATTTATTACACTTACTATGCTGTGCTGCCATGGTTTGTGATGCATCTGTGTCCCCACTGGACTATCAGTCCCTTGATATCCCACTGAGCGATATTGATCGCTGTTCTAGCTCAAGTATATGGTGGCATCTTTTTTTTTTTTAATGAATCCAAAACAAGCCAATGAATCTTCCTGCTTCCTATCTCAGTCTCAGCTTGTCATCCACCCTCAAAGACAAGTCCTTTCTAAACTCCAGGCCTTGTTATGTGTATTATTCTCCCTATCATTACTCTTCAGTGGCTCCCCTGAGCTTTAAGAATGGAGGCCAGACCTCAGACTTCTTCATCTGTCACTCAAGGACTATGCAGACTCACTCCACTCAACTACACAAATTGTTTTTCCCACCACTCCCTGTTGACCATTCTCTGTCCAGGGACCCAAACCCCTTCATATCTCCTAGTATGGCAGATCCTCTTATGCTTCCAGGCCTGTGTTTAGGCTTTTCCTTCTGCTTTTCATGCCTCCACTTAAGTTCTTTGAGTCTCAGTTCAAACATTCATTCGTCCAACAAACATATTGTACTTCCTACTAATTCCCAGGAACTATTACATGCCCTGAGATACAGAAGCGCACAAGACCGACAAGATCCATGAGCTTACATTTGAAGGCAAAGAAAGCTGGAAAATCTGATGAAGTAAGTGATTTTACGGGTTAATGATGAGCTTTGTAGATCATTCTTTAAAATAGTACAGTGATTGGCAGATGTTCTAATTAACAGCATCTTATTTGCTTTATTGGGCTTTGAAATTAAATTCTGGGAACTCTCATATGAGTATCTTCTGTATTTTACATGTTGATCCTTTCAGTAGTTTAAAAATTATCCCATAACGTTGCTCTTAACGAGATTTTTACACATTTTTAAATAAGGAAAAGCATACATACATCAGCTTCAGCTACAAAAAGTGAGCTATACAATCGTGTGTTGTTAATGACAGAAATAAATTCTGAGAAATGCATTTTTAGGTGATTTAATCATCATGCACCTCCTAGAGAGTACATACACAAATCTGGGTGGTCTAGACTACTACTCACCTAGGTTATATGATATAGTCTATTGCTCCTAGGCTACAAACCTGTTACTGTACTGAATACTGCAGGCAACTATAACACAATGCTATTTGCGATACAAACATATTTAAAAATAGAAAAGGTGCGGTAAAAATATGATATGATAGTCTTATGGGACCACCATTGTATATGTGGCCCGTCACTGACTGAAACATCATTATGTGGTGCATAACTATTTAATACCACTACACAGCTTTTTAGGATTTTTAATTGTTTACCTTGAAGTAGGAAATCAAAGGGGTAGTGTGATGTAGCAGAAAGAGCAGAAGGTCAAGAAACTGTAGTCTCATTTCAGTTCCTAACTCTTCTATTAGCTATATGGCCTTGGATAATTCACATAGCACATTGTGTTCATCTATAAAAGATATACTTGAAGTTGAAAATCTAAATTTTTCTTCAGTGTTAAAATCGCTGCAGCAAATAGAACTAGGTAGAACTCTATCTTCCTTAAAGGAAAACTCATTTATGAAATTTGGGCTATCTTTATAAAAGAAATTAAGGTGTAGATTTTTTTTTTTTTTTTTTTTACCTTGCTGTTCTTAATGTTATTGTATGAATGACCTCAACATTGTTGACTTCAGTGACAAATTCTCAGTCCTCATCTATATTTGGCCTGTGAAGGGCACTTGACTAGTTGATAATTTCCTCCTCCTTCTTCAATCCTTTATTGTACAGTCTTTTATTTCCCCTTCTTCACTCACTGCTCTCAGTTTTCTTTACATGCTCCTCTTTATCTTACTGACTTCTAAACAATGGTGTGACCCAAGGCCAAGCCCCAATTTTGTTTTCTATCTACATTCTTTCTAATTACCTTGTATTAGTTATCTATTGCTGCATAACAAACTGGCCCCCAAATTTACAGCTTCTGATAATATACATTTATTATCTTACAGTTTCTGTGGGTCAGAAATCTGGGCATAACATTACTGAGTCCTCTGACTTAGGGTTTCTCACAGGTTGCAATAAAGTGTCAGCAGAGACTAAGGTTTCATCAGAAGGCCTGACTGAGGAAGGATGTACATCCAAGCTCACATGATTGCTGGCAAGATTCAGTTCTTTTAGGCTGTTGGAATCAGGGCCTCAGTTCCTGGCTGGCTCCTGCCTGAAGGCCACCATCAGTTCCTTGCCATGCAAGCTTCTCCAACATGGAAGCTTGCTTCATTATCCTTCAAGATCTACTTCTACCTATTCCTGCTTGCTGTAATCATAAAATCAATGATGTGTAATAGGCATCTCATAGCATGTTCCACACTGAATTCCTGATTTGCAATCCATCTTCCCATCCCAGGTACGTTCTTCCTGCAGTTCTGCTCTGTCAGTAAGTGGTGACTACATTTTTATAGTTTCACATGCCGAAAAACCTTAGAGTAATCAATGATTGCTCTCTCACAACACATCAACTCATCAGCAAATCATACTGACTTCACTTTCAAAAGACTTTATATCCAGAACTCAACCATAGTTTGGTGCCTCCCCCAGTTACCACCCTGGTCCTGTCCACTAGCATCTCTTGCCTAGATTATTGTAATAAATCCCCAAATTACTTCTGTGCTTCTCCATTTCCACTCTTCACTCTATTATCAACATAGTGGCCAGATAGTTCTTGTTGAAAGGTAGATCAAGTCATGTCATTTTTCTCTTCTGAACCTCTCAGTGACTCTTTGTTTTAGTCAGATTAAGAGCCAATCCTTGTGGGTGTCTACACTGGCTGGCCCTTTGTTTCCCTTTCTTGTCTCATCCCCTCACTCTCTGTTCCAGCCACACTGACATTTTAGCTGCTCCTTGAATGCACCAGGCATGCATTTAAAAGTGTACCCAGTATTGGTTTTAATCAGGTCTGGCATGACTTATAGATACAGAAATGATTGTTATGAAGGGAAAAGTTTTTACTCATGGTTCCTAGAAGCAGGAGACATTGTAAGCCATGCTGGGCCACCCAGGAAGCACCAGTGTCAGTCAGGAGGCAAAGGAGTGAGGGGAGGCATGGGGAAAAGCTTTTGCTGTGATTTCCACAGGGAAAGGCTAGGCAGAGTAACCAGCCTTAGGATGGGCCAGTCTAAATGATTTCAGAAGGCTCTGGAGTACAGAGGCTGCCTCTGGTTGTCTGATACATGGCCCTGGGGTGATTAGGACATGGGAATACTGGCCCTCAGTGTAGGAGCTCAATAAAAAAGGTGGCTGGAGGTATTGGCTTTGGGTTGGTTGATTTGCAAGTGAGAGGCATTGCTCTCTCTAGCAACTAGCTCACCCTGGGAGGGGTGGTCTCTCCAGGATCCAGCAAGGACCCAGATGCCAGACCATCAAAAATTCAAAAAATAAGAACATAACACAAGCTGGGTGAGGTGACTCACGCCTGTAATCCCAGCATTTTGGGAGGCTGAGGTGGATGGATTGCTTGAGATCAGGAGTTCCAGACCAGCCTGACCAACATGGTGAAACCCTGTCTCAATTACAAACACAAAATTAGCCAGGTATGGTGGTGCACACCTGTAATCCCAGCTACTTGAGAGGCTGAGGCAGGAGAATCGCTTGAACCCAGGAGGTGGAGATTGCAATGAGCCAAGATTGCACCATTGCACTCCAGCCTGGGTGACAGAGCAAGACTCTGTCTCAAAAAAAAAAAAAAAAAAAAGAAAAAAAAAAGCCTAAAAGAACCTACAGTTAATATGACATGTTCCCATATCACACAACTGCACTTCTCATTTCTGTGTGAGGGCTGTCACTTCCACAGATATTTGCATGAATCACTTTATCAGAGTCTGCTCAGGATTGTTTATCTACCAGGTCTTCCCTGACCACCATCCATTCAATCTGACCCTCCCTCCCTCAGTCCCATCATCTTCCTCTTATTCTGCTTTTCTGTTCTCTTTAGCACTTATCACTTTTGACATGTATTTACTTATTGTCTGTCTCTCTCAATTAGGAGGTAAACTGTATTAGCATAGAGACTCTGTGGGATATATATATGTCACACACACACATATATCTTCCTCAAAAACTGAATAAATGAACAAATGAAATACTTAGCTTAAGATACTAATTGTGTGGGCTTTTAAAATAATCAAGCAGAAATAATGCTATAATGGACAGCATGACCTGGATATTAAAATGCTTTAATTTACATGGCACCTCCAGCAAGATAAAGCAGTTAATCCTTTTACCTACACACCACACACTAATAAATGTGTGTGTGTGTGTGTGTGTGTGTGTGTACACATTTATGAGGTTTGTCCGCCTCCTGATTGAACAGCATTTGGGGAGATGAGCCAATGGGGAGCATGCTCCACTCTGATAGTGAAGAGCAGGTGGGAACCAATGGGGGAGAATCAAGTCTCCTTCAGGGTTCAAGATGTGGCTGGCCCTTGTTTTCTGTTTGGATAATGTCCAAGACACCATCTGCAACCTCTGAAGTGTACCCTTGGCAGAAATTCAGCTCAATCCATCAAATCATGTTTGGAGGTGGACCAATGACATCATATTTGCCATCACATGCATTTGTCCTCAGAGGATGACTGTATGACTGAGAGTACCCTGCCCCCAAGCCAGGGATGGCAAAATAAAGGAGTTGAATAGTTCATGCCTATTTTTTTGCTTACTGGACAAGAAATAGCCTTCTTTTTCTTTAATAGGAGTTAGAGTTAAGAATGCTCAGTTTGGTTAGTACAAGAGCTGGGTGAGAGGTGATGAGAGCAGTGCATTTTAAATTACCCCGGCTCATCCAGATGTCATAGTGTAATACAATGCATGCATCTTTAGGCCATAAATATGTCCCTGAAAAGTTGTGTATAAAAGTCAAATTCCAAATGCATTAAGAAATAAATATGAGGGGCTATCAAAAAGTTCATGGAAAATGAGTATTATGAAAAAGTTATCATGAATTTCAAAATTTTTTCACACCAAAATAAACCCATACTAACTTAATATAACATGTCTGAACAGGATCTAGTTTGAGCCATTAACAAGGATATGACATCAGTTTGAAAAGAGCCGCTGTCAGAGAAACATGAATTTTGCTAAAATCAAAGCAAAAACAAACATCAAATTTATGGTAAAACTTGAGTGGAAGAATGATGAACTATATGATGCTTTACAAAAAGTTTGTATTGACTTTTTGGAGGGCCAAAGAAAAATAACATCCGCTTATTATGAGAGTGTTGACAGAAAGCCAAAGCTTTAGCAGAAAAAAAGCCTGGAAGCTTCACCTGAGAGTCTTTACCCACAACAATGCTCCTGCTCATTTCTCTCATCAAACAAGGGCTATGAGAGTTTCATTGGGAAGTCATTAGATTCACCTTAGAGTCCTGATTTGGCTCCTTCTGGCTTCTCTTTGTTTCCTAATCTTAAAAACTCTTTAAAGGACATCTATTTTCATTCAATAAAGTTTATAGTTTTTATTTTTATCTTTTAATTCCATTTTTCCACAAACTTTTAAAGTCTTCTCAAGGAAGAAACACCTCATATTTTAATAGTGGTTTACATCCTGAAAATATTGCATGCATTTTTACCTATATGATTTTGCTCATTTATTCAACATACACTGAACACCAACTGCATGATTGGCTCTAGGCTAGACACCAAGGACAAACGATCTAGGGAGGAAGATGATAATATGCTACCACTGCCAACTAGAAGTCTGATGGCCTAGGAATGCAGAAGCTGAAGGAGAAGGTCATGTGAGTAGACTGGAGAGAAGGCTGGGGCAGAACCTGGAAGGCCAGGGTTGAGTTTGAATCCAAGCTTATAGGAGCAATAAAAATGTCATTGAAATGTAAGACAGTGACATGATCCGATCTGTGACTCATTTCTTTTTCCAGACAGTTTTTAAAATGTCCTCCACACAGGCAGAGGCTCACATCTGTAAACCCACCATTTTGGGAGGCTGAGGTGGGCAGATTGCCTGAGTTGAGGAAATCAAGACCAGCCTGGGTAGCATGGTAAAACCCTGTCTCTACAAAAGATACAAAAATATTAGCCGGGCATGGTGGCACACACTACTGTAGTCCCAACTACTTGGGGGGCTGAGGTGGGAGGATCACTTGAGCCTGGGAGTTTGAGGCTAGAGTGCGCAGAGATGGTGCCACTGCACTACAGACTGGGTGACAGAGCGAGACCTTGTCTGAAAAAAAAATCACACCAAAAAATAAAACATCTTCCACCACACAATATGTTTATCTTTATTGTTTGAACTTTGATGTCTTCTTTTCTTTTTATATTTACTTAGCCAGTCATGGCCACCATGATAAAAAAACAGTTGCTAAATTTAAGGATCTCTTTCTACTCTCACCATAATACCTTGAGTACAAGATAAATATGAGCTTGAATTGTAACTGTACTACCAATTATTTGTGAACATTTGAAAAAACCAAAAAACCATGCACCTTCCCTGTCTATTTCCTTATCAGTAAAATAAAGGAGTTGCTTCAGCACATTGACAGAATATCTTTTAGTTGGAAAGTTTTGCAACCTTTCTCCAGGAGGCATTGGGAGCTCCTAGTGATTTCTTTCTTTCATTGATACATAATATTTATGAGGTACATGTAATATTTTGTTATATGCATAGAATGTGTAATGATCAAGTCAGAGGTTTTAGGATATCTATCACCTGGAGATATATCCCATATCATTTCTATGTGCTGTGAACATTTCAATTCCTCTCTTCTAGCTATTTCAAAATATACAATATACTGCCATTATCTATAGTCACTCTACTATCAAATGTTAGCACTTTTTTTTATGATTAGAACTTATTACTTTTATCTAACCATATGTTTGTATCTATTAATCAACCTGCCTTCACTGCCCCCACTTCCCACCCTTCCCAGCCTTTAGTACAGGGGGCCCCAATCCCAAAGCCATGGGCTGGTACTGGTTGGTGTTCTGTTAGGAACAGCAGATGATGAGCAGTGGGTGAATGAGCATTACTGCCTGAGCTCCCCTTCCTGTCAGATCGGCAGTGGCATTAGATTCTCACAAGAGCATAAACCCTGTTGTGAACTGTGCATGTGAGGGATCTAGGTTGCAGGCTCCTTATAAGAATCTAATGCCCGATGATCTGTCACTGCCTCCCATCATCCTCAGATTTCCCCCGAGCAGAAAAACAAGCTCAGGGTTCCCACCGATTCTACATTATGGTGAGTTGTATAGTTATTTCATTATGTATTAGAATGTAGTAATAATAGAAATAGAGTGCACAATAAATTTAATGCACTTGAATCATCTCCAAACCATCCCTGCCCCCACTAGTCTGTGGACAAACTGTCTTCCGTGAAACTGGTCCCTAGTGCCAAAAGGGCTGGGGACTGCTGCTCTAGTGTATATCATTATACTCTCCAGATTCATGAGATCAGCTTTTTTAGTTCCCACATATGAGTAAGAAAACTGAAATTTGTCTTGTGTGCATGGCTTATTTCATGTAACATAATGACCCCCAGTTCCATCCATGTTGCTGCAAATGACATGATTTTATTCTATTTTATGGCCAAATGGTATTACATTGTATATATATACTGGCCTCCCTCCCTTCCTCCCTTTTTCCTTCCTTCCTTCCTTCCTTCCTTCCTTCCTTCCTCCCTTTGTTTTTGTAGAGACAGGGTCTTGCTATATTGCCCAGGCTCGTCTGAAACTCCTGAGCTCTAGTGATCATCCTGTCTTGGCCTTCCAAAACTCTGGGATGACAAGCATGAGCCATCATGTCCAGCCTGTACTACATGTTCTTTATCCATTCATCTATTGATGGACATTGAGCTGTATCTTTGCTAGTGTGAATAGATCCCAGCAAGTTATTAACAAACATATAGGTGGCCGGGCGCGGTGGCTCAAGCCTGTAATCCCAGCACTTTGGGAGGCCGAGACGGGCGGATCACGAGGTCAGGAGATCGAGACCATCCTGGCTAACACGGTGAAACCCCGTCTCTACTAAAAATACAAAAACTAGCCGGGCGAAGTGGCGGGCTCCTGTAGTCCCAGCTACTCGGGAGGCTGAGGCAGGAGAATGGCGTAAACTCGGGAGGCGGAGCTTGCAGTGAGCTGAGATCTGGCCACTGCACTCCAGTCCGGGCGACAGAGTGAGACTCCGCCTCAAAAAAAAAAAAAAAAAAAAAAAAAAAAAAAAAAAAAAAAACATATAGGCATCTGCTTAAGATGGCACCTGTTTTTATCTTATAATCTCTATTATTGAGTCAGTCTATACTCACCTAGATTTATCTACTGACACATATACCTGGATGCCCTTGACTTTCCCCTGTAACTCCAAACTTCAAAGTATTCCCATGTTCATCTATGGGATTAAAAGCAGAAAAGACTGAGAAGATTAAAAGGAGCAGTTCCATTTTGTTACATGATTAAGTTTCATGATGTCAATAGAATTGGGCTGTTGGCCAAGCCTTATCATTGATGGACTTGTTGGCCAATTAGGAGGAACACATCAACTTGTATTATTAAATGGTGTCACATCAGGTTTAACTGCTGTAAGAACAGACTTGCCTTGGATCAACTTTTGAGTCTTCAACACTCACAATCATTACAAGGGTCTGACTGGAGGGAAGCCTAAGCTTTGGTTTTGCATTGGGGAGCCCATGAGAAAGAGTACCTACCACTTCCTCCTTGGCATGGGGTCCTTCAGACAGTTGAGGTTTTGACTTGTGGCCTGCTTTGCCTGCTTCTTTCTCCCCAAATAGATGATGTGGACCAATCCAGCTTGGTCATAAATCTATTTCCCTTTTTAAATATTTTGCAAAACATTCTGGTGCATGATTAAAGCTGAAACTTGGCACTTGGGCACAACAGGGGACACATTTGCTACTTTGAATTTTATCAAGCAGCACACTTCCCCTCTGTCCTCCAAAGCAGCTTGGAGAGTGTTCTCTAGAGTATGTATTTATTGCAAAAATATAGAGCCATGGGCCAGATTTTAATTCTGTTAACTTTTCTATGCAACGGATGTTCAAAAGAGAAATTCTGATTAAGTGTATACATAAAAATTAGAAATTTGGAGGCAAATGTTTTCTAAGCTATAATTATTTCTCTAGATGTCATTTCTCTGGGGCTTTAACTATTAATTTAGATGAGAGGCCTACTTTGTATTTTCCATTTTACCATGTGGTTTGTTTATAAACAGTTTGTTTATGGAAGCTATATGTGTTGTTTTTAAATAAGATTGTGATATTATTACTGCCCATGGCAATCTCCAGCCTAATTTAATAATTCACATGGTACAGTTTCTCTAATTGAATTGTGTGAGTCGTAGATAATATGAGTGGCTCAAAGGTACCTGTTGTCTCACAGCTCTGCTCATTCCCTCTGAGCAGGAAGCTGAAGTTTACAAAGGGATTGCTTGGTAAACAAGAGTTTAAAGGAACACCCTGAGATCAACAGGGACTGTTAAAAGCTCAGATAATGTAATAATGTCACCCATAACTCTGGGTGTACAAACTGCAGATTTATGTGAGTAATTAATAGTGTCTTGCCAAGAGAGTCGGTAGGCTTTTCAAAAGGAATCTTTCTCTGTGTCTTTTGATATTTAAAGAGCTGTAATTAGAATGGCAGAGCTTTGAATCCTTTTTTCCCCCATCCTCTTATACACATTAATTTATGGACCAATCCAGTATTACAGACAAGCTAATGAAAGAACCACACACTCCCTTTATAATTTTTTTTTACAGTTTCACTTGTGTGGATGAATGTAAAGTAGTTAATGCTATAAATAAGTATAATGATGTATCTCTTCTCTCAATTGCCAGTTGTTGATGCTGTAGTCTCAGACAATAGAAAAAAAGAATTGAATTTAAATCTCTACCCATCTTGCTTTCTTCCTCTCTCTTGTGCACCAGTTAGGAAATTCAAATGTTTCTGCCATTATAAGGTGTTAAAAAAAAAAAAGAGACTTAAGCTGAATTTCTGTTCCTTCTCTTTATTTTTAGAGTCAGAGAAAACAATTACATAATTTCTGCCATTAGCTTAGGCTAAGGTTTAGCATCTTAGCTCCTCAGCAGGGTTCTCTTTCATGCTGGTAAGTGTTGGGAAGAGTACGCAGACCTCTTGTCTTCTCCATGCCCTACAAGTGGGACTACACTAACAGCAAACCTTCGGATATCCACAAAATTAGTTTGACTTTTGGCTCCTTATGGGAGTATGTTGACCAGAACATACGGATGTATTCCCTAATATTTTTGAACGTTTCTTTTAAGACTTTGAAATGGTTTCTGCTTTTTTGACAAACAAGTTATTTATTTATTTATTTATTTGTATTTGCCCTAACTAAAGGTATAAAACTTATTAGAGTACTTCACTTAAACAGCCTGCTGAGTACAAGGCTAAGGTCAGGGCTCATGGCCTTCCAATAACTGGGAACCAAAATATGAACCACGGTTATATTACACTTACAGAAGCAGCACAGCCAAGACACTTCAAGTTCTTTCTTCGTGCATATGAGTTTTTGTTTGTTTGTTTGTTTTTGAGACGGAGTCTCACTCTGTCGCCCAGGCTGAAGCACAGTGATGCGGTCTCTGCTCACTGCAAGCTCCGCCTCCGGGTTCACGCCATTCTGCTGCCTCAGCCTCCCGAATAGGTGGTACTACAGGCACCCGCCACCACGGCCGGCTAATTTTTTTGTATTTTTAATAGAGACGGGGTTTCACCGTGTTAACTAGGATGGTCTGAATCTCCTGACCTCGTGATCCGCCAGCCTCGACCTCCCAAAGTGCTGGGCATGCATATGATTTTTAATAAATGAAAGAATATGTTTCTTTTTTCCAAACAAAATGCACATGGTGCCACACTCAGTTCTTGGGACTTAATGACACATTCCATAATACCAGCATCATGAATGCCAAGTTTCTTTATCTATTTACTTTATGTATTTCTTCCATAAGCTTAGACTTTGAACAGACTGAACATCATCTAATCCAAATTTTGTTGTTTCGTGGATAATAAAATTGAGATGCAGAAAACAGAAGTGGTGCACGAGTACCCAACAGATAGTTAATAGTAAAGACAGCATTTAGGTCTCCATTATCCATGAACAGCACATCCTTCTGTGGTCTAATCATTTGTTTTAATGACATCTGTCAGTTCAGCTGGGTCGGAGTCGAAGCAGTCATTTTCCTGATTTCTCAGTTTGTTGACTCTTTTAAGCTGTAATGTTCTTGAGAGTAAAAGCCTTGCGTGTTTAATTTGCTTTTTGTGGTACCTGGGAGAACTTTATGAAAATAATTAGAGTGTATGACGGACACCACACTCCAGCAGCAACACAACATAATTTTTAAAAACCAGCTTTGGGTACCATAATCTTGACACTGCAAGTGTTTTGGTAAACCACCTGATTCTGTTTAACAGTTCCAGGAGGGCACCACTAAATTTGAACCATTTTAATAGTAATGAGACTTCCTGAGAAAAACAGTGCCCACACAGTAGATACAATTTAATACATGTTTAATTTAAGCATAATTTTGTGGACAACAATTACAAATAACATATAGCACTAAGGGCATTAGTTCCATGTTGAGTTTATTAATACCATATTTTTGTTGTCTTTTGGGGCATTGTTTCCTGATCCATCATGCTATTTCAAATTTGTTGAGTTTGGAAATTCTCTTCCTTATATCAAAACTTGTCTACTAATTGCAAATAATTTTTAGATACTTTGTCTATATTTGCTTAAGAGGTTCACACTAAGTATTGGGTGATTATTAAGTATGTTTCCAAAGTAATAGTTACTGCTGTTTCTTTTCTGCTACTTCACGGATCAACACTAGGAGGAAGGAGAAGGCCTGTTGCCACAGCTTCAGCTGATCCCCTGTGTTCCCCAAGCCATAAAACCAGCAAGTTTTTATTAATGCTTTTCAAAAGGGGAGGGAGTGCACAAATAGGGTATGGGTCACAGAGATCACATACTTCACAAGGTAATAAAATATCAGAAAGCAAGTGGAGGCAGGACGAGATCACAGGACCACAGGATGGGGCGAAATTAAAATTGCTAATGAAGTTTCGGGCATGCATTGTCATTGATAACATCTTATCAGGAGACAGGGTTTGAGAGCAGACAACCTGTCTGACCAAAATTTATTAAGCGGGAATTTCCTGTCCTAATAAGCCTGGGAGTGCTACAGGAGACCGGGGCTTGTTTCATCCCTTCCACTTCGACAGTAAAAGGCGGCCACCCTGAGGGGGCTGTTCATAGACCTACCCTCAGGGCACATTCTCTTTCTTAAGGATGTTCCTTGCTGAGAAAAAGAATTCAGCGATATTTCTCCTATTTGCATTTGAAAGAAGAGAAATATGGCTCTATTCTGCCTGGCTCACTGGTGCAGTCAGGCTCCAAGTCTTATCTCCCTTGTTCCCTGAACATTGCTGTTATCCTGTTCCTTTTTCAGGATGCCCAGATTTCATATTGTTCAAACACACATGCTCTACAAACAATTTGTGCAGTTACCGCAATCATCACAGGGTCCTGAGGTGACATATATCCTCCTCAGTTTACGAAGAAGATGACGGGATTAAGAGATTAAAGTAAAGACAGGCATAGGAAATCACAAGGGTATTGATTGGGGAAGTGATAAGTGTCCATGAAATCTTCACAATTTATGTTCAGAGATTGCAGTAAAGACAGGCGTAAGAAATTATAAAGGTATTAATTTGGGGAACTAATAAATGTCCATGAAATCTTCACAATTTATGTTCTTTTGCCGCGGCTCCACCCGGACCCTCCGTTCGGGGTCCCTGACTTTCCACAACAGCTTGTGATGTGTTTCTTTCCCTTTACAAGGAGATGGTGTACATGCCCAAGTAGGAGAGAAGATAGGAGGCCAGGCACAGTATCCTTGTGAACATGTCAGTAACCAGCATAACTAATGATAATTTATAGGAGGGAAGTCCTTATCTGTGGGATGTTTTAGTTAAGATGTCTCTGGTTTAAAATGCCTACAGCAAACAAACTCGGAATCTATGGATTTATGAGACACAGCTTCCTAGAAGATGCCTCAGATGCAACTTTCTGGAAATAACTCCGAGATGTTTCCTAACCTAAAATGCCCCCTGCTGTGAGAGAAAACTGTACTTCACCTGGAGAGCAGATAAAGTATCTATTGTCTGAGCAAGAGGTACAACTGAGACAAAAAATAAGCATCTGTAGAGCTGTACTTTAAACATCAAACGTCTCTTTGCTGTGTCTGTGCATCTTAGTTATTTATATTCTCAAGTTAAATTAGTAAGCGTAATGCTAGGTGAAATCCTTGTGAATGTCTGGATAACCAGATCCTTTGTGTTAGCTCAGCTATGGTGCGAGAGAATGAGGACATTTGCTCTCTTTCAATGTTCTTTTTTGGTGAAACCCACTGAAGTAGTAATACCAGTCTGTTCCTTGGGGGTCATTACTTTCTATGTCTTGTAGTGAAGAAGATTGGTCTATGTGCATACTTTCTTTTTTTTAGTGGCAGAAAAGGCCAACATATAGATTGGACATTACCTGAAAAGTTATCTTTGGCTGTGAAGAAAGCATCAGTTCTTTTGGATTCCTACTTTTGAAATCTCCGGAAATTCGCTTACTCTTCCACCCAGATTTTCACTGTTTTATAATTTTCTGACCACTGTGTTTGTGAGTTATGAGTAGATGATAAATAGTGGGAGCAGTGTTGAGTTTTCTTTGGCATGGTTGGCATAGTCTGTTATTTATATTGTTCTTGAAAGAACAATGCTTTTTCCAGTCATGAACTAAGTATTAGATTTAAAATCAGAGAAAAGTCCCATTCTACTTCTCTAATTATCTTTCTGAATTTAAATGTGTAATTTATGTTCTGGTCTTCACTCTTCAAAAATAGAGTTAAATATTTTCCTTTTGTGGTAAAAAAAAATTTCAGCCTATTTGTGTTTGTGCCTTGTGGACATGCGTTTGTGTATGTGAGAGAGACAGACTGTAAAATCTTGTTGATCTTGGTTCCTTAATATCAGGTGGTAAATGTAATAACCAAATACTTTGTAACTGGTTTTTAAATAATAGCACAGCATTCTTTCTGAATATTTGAGCTCAAATATTCAATAGGATCTCAGTGAGATAACAGTAATTCCATTAGACTGATTGGCAGACAGATTTCTGGAATACAGTCTGCAAATCCATATTAACTTTTTCTGGCTGTATTTTAATCAAATTATAGCTTTAGAGAAAGTCACCCTTTATTTCTATATCTTTTTGTTTAATGGAAAAGTAACTTTTTAAAGCTGAAAAAGGCTTGTAGCTGATATATAAAATTCTGGCCAAGGTCAGGAAAAATCAATTCATTGGCTTCTGTAAAGATACAAAATTGAACCAAAGTAAATTACAAAAATATATTCACCATTTTTACTTGTCTTTTTCTTATATCTCTTTTTTTCCTAATTTGTAGCTGAAAGAAGAATTTTTAGAATATTTAAATGTGCAAAAATTAAGGATTATAATTTAAAAGCGTCTAACTTTAAGAAAACAAAATTTACCCTTGAGTTATTTCATACTACATTAGCTGTTTAAAGTTTATATTTGAATTTACTTCAACAATCATTTATTGAGTATTGCTAGGTACTGACCTTGGTATTAGGGAAATACCGGTAAACAGAGCAGATAATCCTTGTCCTCATAAAGCTTGCATTCTAGTGGGCAAGAAAGAAAATGAATAAACTCAATATGCAATTTACAAAATATATTTAAAACTGATAAATGATAAGGGAAAAAAGAAAGCAAGAAAGAAGTAGTCTTGGTCAACTTGGCTGCTGTAATAAAATACCAAAGACTGGGTCTCTTATAAACAACAGAAATTTATTTCTCACTGTTCGGGAGGCTGCAAAGTCCACGGTCGAGATGTCAACAGATTCGGTCTAATGAGGGCCTGCCTCCTAGTTCCAAGATGGTGGGTTTTTTTTTTTTTTTTTTTTTTTTTTTTTGTCCTCACATGACAGAAGAAGTCAGGGCTATTCTCTGGGGCTTCCTTTATAAGGGTACAAATCTCATTCATAAGAGAGCTCTGCCCTCATCACCTAATTACCTCCTAAAGCCTCCACTTCCTAAAAATACTATGTTGATGATTAGGTTTCAACATACGAGCTTTGGGTGGACACCAATATTCAGGCCATAGCTGGAGGCTAGTGAGTTCTGGGAGATGGGGGCTATTGGATTTTAAATATATTGATCAGGACAGATTTAAGAATGTGATATTTGAGCAAAGGAGATTCAGGGAGTTTTGCACCTCTTTGAGGAAGAGCAGAAGGAACAGCTAGTGAAAAGCCCCTGGAAACAGGAGGGTATCTTGAGTCTTTGAGACTCAGCCAGGAGGCAAGTATAGAAAAAGGAGGATAATAATAGGAGATGTGCATGTGTGTGTATGTACCTGGGTTCATACAAATCATGCAAGGCCTCATGGACCATTGTAAAGATTTGGCTTACTCTGAGTGAACTGGGAAGCCACTGGGGGGGTTTAAGCAAAGTTATAATATAACCTGGCTTCAGTAAATTCGAAGTATTTTCTATTGGAGTAGGATAGGAATGTCACAAGTAGGTACCTGGAACACAGATTAGCAAGACTAGGTAAGACTAAAAGGATAATTTTGGTTGCAGTATTAAGAATTAGTAGAACCAGGGCCGGGAGCGGTGGCTCATGCCTGGAATCCCAGCACTTTGGGAGGCCGGGGTGGGCGGATCACTTGAGGTCAGGAGCTTGAGACCAGCCTGGCCAACATGGTGAAACCTCACCTCTACTAAAAATACAAAAATTAGCTGGGCATGGTGGCAGATGCCTGTAATCAGAACTGCTCAGGAGGCTGAGACAGGAGAATTGCTTGAACCTGGGGCGGAAGTTGCAGTGAGCCGAGATCGTGCCACTGCACTCCAACCTGGGCTACAGAGTAAGACTCTGTCTCAAAAAAAAAAAAAAAAAAAAAAAAAAAAAAAAAAAAAAAAGAATTGGTAGAAGCAAAGAGACCCTTCTGGCAGATGTTAAAATAATCCAGGCAGAGTTGATGATGGATTGGATGAGGGTGAGAGTGATGTACGTGGCGAGGTGTGGTTGAATTCTGTATTTATTGCAAAGGTGAGTCAATAGATTTTGCTGACAGCCTGGATCTGGGGTATTAGAGAAAGAGAGAAGTTAGAGACAATTCCAAGGTCTTTACCTCATGTCTGGAAGGATGGAATTGCCAATAACTTAGATGGGGATGATTCAAGACAAAGAAGGTTTTAAGACTCAGTTGTGTGTATGTTAAATTTGAGTCGCCTACTGGACATTCAAATGGAGATGTCAAGTTGGTAGTTGAATACTTGACTCTGAAATTGAGAGTAGAGTTCTGAGTTGGAGATATTATATAAATTTAGAATCTCTAATGAATGGATGGTATTTAAAGCCATCAGCTTGGAAAGGATCACTGGGGAAACAAGTGGAGAAGAGAAGAAACACAGGAAAGAGTCCTGGGTAAATTTAATGTTGAGAAGTTGGGAATATGAGGAAAGACTAGCAAAGGGCACTGAGCAGAGGTACCCAGTGGGTAGGACAAGCAGGTGAGCGTGGTGTCCTGCAAAGCAAATGCAGACAGTGTTTCAGAGAGGAGAGTAATCAACTGCCCCAAACTGTTGACTGTTTTGGGATATGATCTATTGAGATTTTATTTTGGGAATTTCAAAATTCTCTAGTATTTGCCATTTTGTATACTGAAAAGGGAGAAATTACTATAACAACTATACCACTAACACTATTTAAAATCAAGTGTTTTTCCTCTAAAAAGAGACTAGGATATTCTTTTTTCTTATTCTTTGGTAGAAATATTAGCGTGAACTCATATTAGTCTCTATCTTTTACAAGAGATATACATATATATGGCTATATGTATATACCCTCCATATGTATGTGTATATACATGTACGATATCTCGGTAAGAAATATTGATTTTACTTGGGTAAAGTTCAATATTTAAAGTTTAATAATCAATCAAGAGTGATTTCTTTAAAATTTGACAAATATAGAAATGGTTTCGTTCCACCTATGTGCTAATATAGAAAGTTCTTACCATTTCTACATATCCCATTATACTCCTCTGGTTCTCTGAGGTTATTTTTTGTAACTTGTCACGCACTTGGAAAAAGAACTATTCATTTGCAAGTGTGTGAAATCCATGAGGCAAATGGGACATTGTACTAGATGATCTCTACGGCCTCACTAGTTCAAAGGTTCTAAGAATAATGCTTATACCTCTGGCCTGCATTAAGCCAAGTTGGATGGGGTGGGGAGTTAGTAGCCTTTCAAATAAGCTGGATTAACCCCATTGCCATTTCTCTTAGGGAGAAGGCAGCTCAGATTTTTAGAGCATATAGGTCATCAGCAAAAGTTAGATTATAAAAGTCTTCAAGTCACAATCATTTCATACAGTAATAGAATTGAAAGTGATTTAGGCTTAAGAGTGAGGGAAATGAATTTTTAGTTAAGAGCCATGAAAATCAGCACTATTTCACATAGTTTAAATAGACTGCTATTCTTAGTTCAATATAGGCATTCATTCAGTTCACTTTCCTTGAGTTCAGAGGCAATAAAAAGATACACGTTTTTCTACAAATTCAATCAATTTTGGAAGGGCCTATAATTTTTAAAGCTATTTTTTTGTTTGCATTGCATAGCTACTAATTTTTTACTGCCAATTTCAAAGAGAAATATGAGAACCTAAATCTTTCCATATCTGTTTTAAGCCTCCACAGAGAAAGCATGAGATGACATGATGCTAGAGTGGTCTTTGTGCTTTTCAGTCCTTTTCTGATGTTTCAAAGAGATTTTCAAATTGGGCAGAATCTTCCAAGAGTATTTGATCAAAAGGTTCCTCTTCAAGAGGGACTCCTTTGTTATTAGTATATTGCAAACTGAATCTATCAGAGAATGCTCCAAAAGTTTATCTCATTTAAAGAAATTATCTTCCCAGTTGAAACTAGTAATGGATTAGGTTGATCAAAACTGTCTGAGAAAATGAAAGTTGATTCTATAAAGTAAATTTAAAATGTTCACTGTTGGAGTAGGATAGAAACTTCACAGGTAGATATTTGAGACAAGAACTAGCAAAACCAGGTTACTTAGCACCTGACCTTCCAGAAGAGAATGAATCCACAGGCTTATTTCCACCTTAATTTGGGAGAGCAAGATGTTTGCTTTTGCTCTGCACATGTCTGGATGGCCACAAGGTGAAGTATCTGATTAAGAAGACCAAAAATTATTGGGACATGTGAATTAGGGAGCAAGGATTGAATTAGAAAATGTTCGTTAAACACAAGCTTCTCTGAAGTGCCGTAGCTATTTGGATGCTAAGATTACACAGGTTCTCTTTTCTCTGGTTTCATAATCTCCACTCTTTCAAGTTGGGCAGGAAACTATCTTCTGTTCGGATTTTCGTGTGTCTGTGTACCTGTTCTTGTTGGAAAGTGTGTTGTTAAATGTTCAGCTGCTTGTGTTTGGAGCCGGAGATTTCTTCTCGGGAGCTTATCCCGGTGGAAGGAGCTCCAGGCCTGAATGATTGCACTACCTAGTTGGGGAGGCAGCAGATGTTTTGGTTGGAGTGCTGGAATCTAAAAGCCCCTTTCCTGAGGGGCTGCTGTGATTCATATGAATGGCCTCCCCATTTCCTGCTTTCCACTCCCTGCTCCCTACCTTGTCCTCTGTTCGCTCCCAGAAGTTGGCGCCAGTGCCCGCCCTGTCTGGGGTGGGGCGTGGCTGTGGCTGTCCTCCTCCCAGGCTGGTTGCAATGCAACACCTGCTAGTGACTCAGGTGGTGGGGTCCCTTCCCCACCTGCCATCCAGGTGCCCAGTGCTTTCCCATGTATAGAGTCCGTCCACTGGTGGGCGCCCATCTGCTGTAGGCTGGGATGGGTCTGTGGGAAGGGATATTGGTTCCGGGGCTGGTGAAAGGAAAACCATTAGTTGGTGGGGCGCGCGCACACACACACACGTACATGCACACAAGCACACACATGGAATCAGAGGCTCTGGAGCTGAGAGGTTCCACATTTATCCAAAGAGTATCTCCCTGTAGGAGGGAGGGAGGGTGACATTACACAGCATATAGCAAACATCAGGACAAGACAAGAGCGACTATGTAGAAAGGAAAAAATTGTTTATTTTACTATCTTTACTGGCCCTTTTTGTCCTGGTTTTTGAAGAAGGAACCCACATTTTCATTTTGCACTTGGCCCTGCAGACTGTGCTGCCAGCCTTGATGGCAATCGTCATGCATAGGCAGTTACCATCCTCAGCTGGTTTCTCCACCCAGCTAGCCAGTCTGATGTGTTTCTCTGGCCAGCTGTCCCTGCATTGTTCATAGTGGCTAAGTATTTTCTACCCTTCCCCAAATTATGCTCCTTCTGCCTCTACCTTCATCTCAGCAAACAGTGTTATCTCTTACTTTAGAGAAAAAGAAATAGAAGTCACCAGATGAAAAACTCTTCATGGCTGTGGAAAAGGGGAATGCATACACTGTTGGTAGGAGTATAAATTAGTTCAGCCTCTGTGGAAAGTAGTTTGGAGATTTCTCAAAGAACTAAAAGCAGAACCACCACTCGACCCAGAAATTCCATTACTGGGTATGTACCTGGAGAAAAATAAATCATTCTCCCAAAAAACACAAACAAAAACACATGCATTCATATGCTCATTGCAGTGCTAGTCACAATAGCAAAGACCTAGAGTCAACCCAGGTACCCATCAATGGTGGATTGGATAAAGAAAACGTGGTACATAGACACCATGGGGTGCTATGCAGTCATAACAAAGAATGAAGTCATGTCCTTTGCTGCAACATGAATGTAGGTGGAGGTCATTATCCTAAGCAAATTAATGCAGGAACAGAAAACCAAATACCACATGTTCTCATTTATAAGTAAGAGCTAAACACTGGATACTCATAGACATGAAGATGGAAACAATAGACACTGAGGACTACTGGGAGGGGAGAAAGGGAAGGGGACAAGGGCTGAAAAACTCCCTATTGGGTACTGTGTTCAGTACTTGGGTGATGGGATCATTAATACCCCAAGCCTCAGTGTAACAAAATAGATGCATATAACAAAGCTGCACATTTACCCTCTGAATCTAAAATACAAGTTGAAATTTTTTTTTTTTTTTTTTTCAGAAAAAACCTCCTCATGGTCCTAACCTGTATTTCTTCTCCCTTTTCTGTCCTTCTTCTTATGTGGGAGGAGGCAGGCTTCTCCCTGTCTAATGTTTGTATCTGCCTGCACCCTACCCTCCATCCCTTGCAGCATTCCCAGGACTGAGCCTGGCTATCCCCCTCTCTTAAGAGGTAGCACCAGGTTGTGGGAAGAGCAGGAGCTCTGGAGAAATTGTCTGAGGCTGGATCTCAGCTTTATTTCTCATTACTTGTGTGAACTTGGGCAGCTCTTTTAACTTCCCCATGCCTCAGTCTCTCTATTTGACAATTGGAATAGCAATAGTACTTATTTCACTATATTGCTATGAAGATTAAATAAGTTAATATAGATAAAGTAATTGGAAAAGGGCTGGCATATCATATATGCTATATAAATACTTGTTTAATAAAATTAAAGAAAGCAGTCTTTTCCTTTGTCTTCAAACCTGGTTACCCAGGTTGCTCACAACCATCTGCGTCCTTTTCCTGATAGTCTCAGCAGCTCCAGCTGCTGTCTGATACTTTCATGGCACTCTTGGGGTATAGAGGTTTTGGTCAGGTTCTCAGTGGATTCTGACTATAAACTCACAACCAGTTATGCATTGCTGGGGGCTAGAATCTCTGAAGCAATATGGCCATGAAGGTGGGCTGCATTCTCGCTGCTCTCAGATCCACAGACTGCTATTCTGTTCCGCTCCTGACCAGGCAACACCTCTTTTTATGATGGGTGAGAAGTCCTAGTCTTACTGATATTTATCTATATTCCAGAATCCTCTTCTCACATTTAGCTCATCTAAAAACCATCTCAGTTGTTCTAAGGCATGTGTTGAAACTTAAAATGCCTACTGGGGTAAGGTAGTTAATGTAAAAGGGTGAAACAGGTGAGTGTAGGAGACCACAGGGAGTGGTGGGGCCTGGGTATATTTAAAGGTGCAGCCACTACACAGCTCCAGCTGGTTGATGCCATGAAACTTGTGAACCTAAAGTTTGCAGAAGTTCCAGATTTTTCAAGAGAAGCTGGAAATTTAGAGTCTTACATGAAATTGTTAAACATTTTGTGTTGGCAACTAATTCTACATGAATAAAAACAGCATTTGAGCGAAACAAATCATGTCTGTAGAGTGCATACACTTCATGCACATCTGGTTTGTAATCTTGATCCTAAGGGCTTAGAGTTTTGAATGAGAAAATCCATAAAGCTTATAAGGTACTTCCGTTGACATGAAAGAGAATGAGAGGGAAATATCAGGTATCAAAAAGTCCCCAAGTATTAATATTTGAAAATATTATCCTGCCACACCTCTCCTGACTCTCTTTATCTCTGCCATTCCAAACAGAAGTGATTAACCCCCTTATCCAAGTCTACATAATTCTCTGGACAGGGATCTATCGGCTCACCCAACAGCACCACCCTATCCCAGAAGTAGCTTTATGTTTTCATACTGTTTGCTTACATATCTCTCTCATCCTGCTAAATCCCTTGAGGTGGGAACTCATTATTAATTTTTGTTTTTCTAGTGCATTGTCCACAGATTGGCATGCAATATATGCTCTAAGAAGAGACTTGAAGGGAAAAGAACACTCTATGCAGGAAAAAAGCACATGCAAGGGCAGAAAGTCATAAACCACCAGTGGGTTTTAAAAAATCTTATAATGCTTTAGTTTTTTAGGAGAATGAAATAATAGGGAATGAATAGAAGAAAAGAAGGCAAAACCAAGCAAAATCTTACATGTTATTTTAGCAGTTTACATTAATCTTTGGGTAAAAGGGAATCCATAAAGTTATTTTTTAAAAAGTGATGAAATAATTATATTTTATATTAGAAGACGGATTAAAGCGGTATATTTAGTGGTCTTTTGCTTCTGTGGCAGCCCAACATTGTTGAGTACTTTCTACATTTTATGAATATTCTACATTGTGAATTTTACCTTTCCAAACTTTAATTCAGGAAACTCATATTCCTAGGCTGCCTTGAAGCTAAAGTACAGGTGTGTGATCTCAGTTACATCATTCAGAGACACCTGTGCAAGACTTGGATTTGGAACTGAACCACGATTAGGAGTTGGCTAACTGTGGGAAAAGAGCTCTTGTGGCAGGTAAAGTGGCAGACATATCTGGTTCTTTGGAAGCAGCTGTGGCAGAATCTCTGGCCCTGTCTCCCTCCTCCCAGCTGCCAGGAGGTGGTGGCACTGGAACTTTTACTGAGCAGCCCCTAGGGTGTGGTTGGACATTGTTCCTGGATGCATAGCTCCAGAGCTCGATCCCTGCCTCTTCTGCAGATTCTGCAGCTAACCAGAACATGAAGATTCTCTTACTTGCAACTAAGAATACTTACCAATACGAGGTGATATCAGTAAACATATTGCCATCTTTCCAGTGAGGACTGATTAGGGCTTGCATCAGGGAGGTATTATAGAGATGCATTCAGAACACAAATTTGAAAAAATGTTAGGAATATTTTATCAGATAGGTGTCATTGATCGACAAAAAGAAACTTGAAAAATTGAGAACAAATCAAGATAAATGTTGAGGAGGAAAGAACCAAATTTGAAGGGTTTAATGCTGTATGGGCCCCAGTTTCCACAAAACTGAGTGAGTCTCAGTCAGGTGCTGTGAGCTACTGGCATAGGAATAGGCTTAGGGCTAATCATCAGAAACATTGAGACAGTCACAAGGCTTCATGGACTGGGAGTGGGAAATGAGGAAGTAAACAACTGGCTGGTCCTGGCTTTTAAAGGAGGCAAATTAATTTAAAGGAAACTTGGTAGACTAGGTAGAATGGGAAAATGTCAAGTGGCCAGAGTAGCTTTCCCCTGTTATTCTAGTTCATGTCTGTATCTTCAGATGCTCAATAACTATTTGATGTAGGAAAGAATGAATCAGGTGTTACTGGAGGTAAATAGATAGAAAACCAGAGAGGAGAAATACAGAATGTAAGATCTTGCATCTAATGCTAGACCTTTGCTTTCTCTCATTTGCATACTAAATGTGGGGCTGCAGATGGCTTCATGTTATTACAGCTGCTGAATCAACTTACATTGGCTGCAGAATTCTATTGCCCTTGTCACAGAAATGACCTTGATGGATAGAATAATTCTCTGGGCTCGTTTCAGAAGACAATAGCAAAAGCAGGATTAATTCAAATGATGGGTTAATATGTACGTTAGGCTCCATCAAATAATCTTGAGGGCAGCTAGAAATCTTTTTAGAAGTCTGAGGTTAGAATTAAAAGCTCCTTAGATGGCTTGCTCACAATTCCATGTTGTTATTTTATTATTTAGACATCACCAGCTTCTTTTCTAGTTTTGATTAGGTTGCCTAACATTCTGTGGTTTTCCTTCTTTTCTCTTCTACTTTCCACACTTCCATTTTTAATAAAGAAAGATGAAGCAAGAGTGTCTTTTCCACCTATTTAAATAATTTTACCTTTGCATCGACATGTTTCTCACTTTTCATAATTTGTGAAAATGTAACTATTAGAACAGAAGTGCACAGCAGCATGTCTGGAAGTCTGTCTGAGATCATACAGCCCCTTGTCACATTTAGAAGGTCCCAAAAGGCCAATGAAAAGTATGCTGAATGATTCAAATAGGAGTTTGTGAAGAAAGGTTAAATGAATTGGGATTATTCATTCTGTATCATAAGGGAATTTTCTAAAAATAATATTAATTTGTCTCAGACAAAGTGATCTGTTTAAAAGAGAAACTATGACATCTTTAAAAATTTTCCTTCTCTGTGAATCTTAAAGAGACATACCTATCTTAGCTGAGCTAAGGCAAATCCCCTTGGAAGTGTCTGATTTTAGGGCTGTATCAGGGTCTAACCAGGAAACTGGCACCACACAGACAATTGCACAGGGCAAGTTTAATGTGAAGAATTATTAATTATAACAGGGAATTGGAGTTACATGGGATTAACTAGGAGGAAGTAAAGAGAATAGCAAAGAACACAGGAATGGAATGGCAGATACCTGAAGCAAATCTATTCCTAGGGCTGGAGCAGGGTACCCAAGAATGAAGCTCTCTCCCTGTTCCTCAGGTACAGATCAAGTCCTTGTTGTAGAAGGCATGGCTGTGGTTCATAGAATGGCAGGGAAGTTGCTATGATCCTGCTCTGGTGGAAGCTGCTGGAAGTATACCCTCTAGGGTACTAGGGAAGCTGTTGAAGTGGAGGCACCCTGCTACAAAGCCTCCTGGTGAGGGGGTGCAAAGAGAAACTGCTGGCTTCCAGGTGCTGCTGACTGCTATGCACTGCAGGAGCTAGCCATGGAGGAGCTGTGAGTACTGTATGAGCTGGGCTCTGAAGATGCTGTAGGCGCTGCCAGAACTGGGTGCTGGAAGAGCCAGCTCTGCTTCAGGAGCCTTGTGAGAAAGCACACCTGAACCAGGAAGAAACCTACTCCTTCCTGTGATATCTCTCTAGTGCCCTCTACTGACAAAGTTTAATATTGTGCCAACTGGCAAAGAAAAACAAATTAAAGCCTATAGATCCATTTTTGCACAGCAGGCAATGAAGGGTGATTTTGGAGATGAGGCAATAAATTGATAACTGGCACAATGGTTATTTTTGAGATGGCAACATGTAAGGTGTAAGGTGGGCTAAGAGGGAATTTTGGCTTTGGTTTTATGCTTTGCAGCCTCTCAGGATGCAGTGAGGAGGTTGATGTGATAAGATAGATCCTGAATAATTCCAAACAGTCTGTCTTGGTCCTGCTAGTTGTTCTCTACAGAGCTTGCATTTCTTTTGAAAGAACCTATTAGCCCATTGGACTAGGTATTCTTTTACAGATATTCCTTTTTTTAGTTTTGAGGGGTATTGAGAATGTCTATTTATTATTGTTATTGTTGCCAATCTGAAAAAAATCCTTTTTATTTTAGGTTAATGTAGATTTTGTGATTAAACCACTTCTGATTCTTTTCTTGTTACTCAATGTATAATTAAAGCAGCCTTGAACCTTCACCCTGTATAGCTAGGTTTTTGGTTGCTTGTGGGGACAAGTCCAACCTCTGGAGCATGGGTATTTACTTTAAAAATATTGTTTACATAGTAGCTATAGCTGGGGAATGAAACATTTCTTTCTTTTCAAACTTATTTGTGCCTCCAAAAATTGTTTCATTGTTTTCATAAATGAAAGAATAATGAGCATGGTACAGACTTTTTGGCATATAGGAGTCTCTCCTTATCCACTGTATATCACAGTTTCACTTACCTGTGGTCAGCTACAGTCTGAAAATATTACAGTACTTTGAGAGAAAGAGACCACATTCACATAATTTTGGTTATAGTATATTGCTATAATTTGTTCTATTTTCTTATTGGTTCTTGTCAATCTCTTACTGTGCTTAATTTGTAAATTAACTTAACCATTGATATGTATGCATAAAAAAACATAGTACACATAGGATTTGGTGTTATCCACTGCCTCAGGCATCTGCTGGGGTCCATGGAGAAGGAGGGACCACTGTGTGTTCCAGAAATTGGGAATGAGATGGTTGGGTAAAGAATCCTATCGCACGTCAGATGGCTTTTAATTATTTGATTTCAACAGAATTGCAGGAGACCCTCAGTGGCTTTTTAGTTGATGAATCATTGAAGAAAAGAGAACTTCAAATGATATATCATTTAATGATACTTTTGATAATAATTTAGAAGGTGTTTACAAACCAGTTATGTTGCTATAACAAAACTCCTTCCATTCTCGTCTACTTATGTATGTGAACACAGTTCCTCAGCACTTACATATTTGAAAGTGAAAAACAGGTATACAATCCTTAAATATGTGTCTCATCCTGGCAGTGAGTAATATTCACCTACAGACACATGGGCTAATTTAAAAAAACACCTCATCTATGTCATTAAAAGCTGTTTTTCTAAAAACAGATTACTGTGGTTGGCAGAATTCTAAAGATGTCCCCCCAGGACTCCTGACCCCTGGTTACTCAGTCAAACACTGATCTTGGCACTGCTATGAAAAAACTTTGCAGAATTAAATTAACCAATCAGTCGATGGGTCAGTTGACCTTAAAATAGATTATCTTGAATTATGGTGAACCCAGTGTAGTCACATGACTCTGTAGAAGCAGAAGCATCTGTCTGAGAGATGCAGCAGTGGAAGAAGAAGCAGGAGAGATGTGGAGTGAGAGGGATATGTTGCACTCTTGCTGGTCCTGAGACCCACCTGCAAGGACCAGAGGTCAGGTGCTAGGAGCTAAGGGTGGGTCTCCAGCCCACGGCCAGCGAGGAAATAGTACTTCATTCCTACAGCTGTGTAAAACTGAATTCTGCCAACAACTTGAATGAGCCTGGAAGTGGATTCTTTCCTCAAGCTTCCAGAAGAGAATTCAATCCTGCTAACCCTTGATTTTTGCTTGTAAAACTGAGCAGACTGAGACTTCTGACCCACAGAACAGGGAGATAACAAATGAGTTGTTTTAAGCTGCTAAATTTGTGGTAATTCGTTCCAGCAACAATAACAACAAATAGTTACTTGTTATGTTAAATGATATTTAAGCAACATATTTAATGTATTTTACATTGTTTAGATCATTTGTAATCACTAGTAATGTTTAAATTGACAGCATTCTCAAAGACAAATATCTTTAACACATAATTATATAGTTACAGAAATAACAAAGTTTGATTTCAGTTTACATACACATTTTTCAGTAGAAAACTATGATAGAATAATAAAAATATCACTAAACATAAATATGTTACATTAAGACAGAATTATGACAGGAAAGTAGAATGGAAATAAGTATATAAGGAGCAAAAAAGGAATAATATAAGAATTTTGACTGTTAAGGAAGAGCTTGTTAGTGTATATTTTATTTTTATTTTTATTTTTGAGACAGAGTCTCACTCTGTCACCCAAGCTGGAGTGCAGAGGTGTGATCTTGGCTCACTGCAACCTTTGCCTCCCAGGTTCAAACAATTGTCCTGCCTCAGCCTCCCAAGTAACTGGGATCACAGGTGCGTGCCACCACACCCAGGTAATTTTTGTATTTTTAGTACAGACAATGGGGTGAGGGATTTGCCATGTTGGCCAGACTGGTCTCGAACTCCTGGGCTCAAGTGATTCACCTGCTTTGGCCTCCCAAAGTGCTGGGATTATAGGCGTGAGTCACAGATCCCAGCCGTTAGTGGATACTTTAGAAATGAATGAGGATTTGTCAAAATCATACTGCATATATTTAAAAGAGTGAGCTCATAGTTTTATCTTAAAAAGTCATTATTGACACTATCCTATAAATTATACACTTTACAACTCTTTAAATTTGTTGAAAACATTTTGTTATCAACTTAAAAATATGCAAAGGACCTCATAGTCTGTCAAAATTCCCTCAAGGAGTAAGCACACAAGAAAATCTGAAGACCATTGATTCACAGGACTCCATTTTCTGAGTTTACACACAGTATTACCTTCCACTGGGGTAGGCATGAGAAAGCTTATGAAGCTCAGAAGGTTTTCTCATTCACTAACTCTATCCATTGAAGACTGATCAAACCTTTACAGAGGACTCACGTTACATGGTTAACTTATATGTAGCTATATTCACTCAGCAAATTAAAATGGGGAACATTAGGGCAGAGAAATAACAAGTTGAACTGACCAGAGAGGTCTGCCTGGTTTCCACTCAGTGTATGCACATGTTGGGTGGGAGTGATATAGTGTCTCTTGTCTTGGTACCTATCTTCATGCTTAGTTTTGTTTTATTTTTCTTTAAATCAAAAACAGAGACAAGGCCTCACTATGTTGCACCGGCTGGTCTTGAACTCTGGAGCTCAAGCGATCCTCCTGCCTTGGCCTCCTAAAGTGCTGGGATTACAGGCATGAGCCACCATGCCTGGCTCACGCTGATTTTTATACTACTGACCTGTTTAAACCTTCTCCCATTTCTTACATCATGGTCCTAAATACGAGCCAACTAGCTCCTCTGCTGCTCAAGTGAAGAAACAGCACCAGTCTCAGATCTAGCTCTCAGACATAATTCTGGAGGAAAGACACCATGCCCAGGAACTAGGTTATAAGATAAACAACCCAAGAATCCTGTCCCAGAAACCATTAGGTCAGGTTGTTTCAGTAAAAACACATGAAGATATATGTCCACCCACTTTTTGATCTCTTGTCCTATAAGATTTAACTATCTGATGAGTTTTTACTCTAAGGGTTTTGAATTCATTGATACAATTTTTCATTTTCTGCCTCATCTTGAAGCTTGGTGTTCCTTCTGAATGTCTTTCTTGATGGTTGGATCATCAACTTAGTCACCTATCCTAGACACATAAGATCCTAGCCCCTTTGCTTTCTAGATCCCTTCAGGCCACAGTCATATCCTGTCATGTCTGTTTGCCAACAGTTTAAATTGTGTGCCTTCTTGCTGTTTGCAACTCCAGCCTCAATTAAGGTGTTCACTGTTGGTTGTGTCCTGGTCTTCATGATTGTCTCCTCTGTTTCAACCCTAAAAGCTCAGTACATTTGGACTTAAATGCAAATCTACCAATATCTTTCTTCCACTTAAAACTCCTTTTCATAACAAACCCAGTCTTTTATACCTTCCTCTCTTCATCTGATGCCATGCCTCTCCTGGAGCCATATTGCTAAAACATGCCATCCTGTTTCATGCCTTCATAGACCATAGCTTCTGTAAGAATGGTCTTTCATCTACCTTCTCCTTGTCCATCTGGACAACTCTCATCCTTCAAATATCATTGTGTACATGGTAGGAAAGCTGCTACCAGTTACCACCTACCACCACCACCACTACCATCAGCACTAGCATTTATCAAGATTGAACACATTATGAGCTGAGAAGTATGTTAGTCACTTTCCATGTACAGATGTTGCTTATATTATACAAGAACTCAATGCAGAGTTGAGAAATGAGCGCCTTCTTTTCTCTAGATTAGGAAGCTAAATCAGAGATATTTAAGTGAGTGGACCAGGATTCAGAGCTGGGGGGATGTGCTTCCAGAACTCACTGACGGAACCACTGCAATTTGGAGTCCTGCTATACAACTGTGCTGAAGGAAGGAGGCAGTTACTCAATCCCTCCCCAATGCTTCTTTTGTAAAATGAGGATCTTAATACCTTATTAGCAGGGTTCTTGTGAAAATTAGCAAACACTATTGAAAGGAAACTACCAAGCCTTTATAATAAGTTTAAGTCCAGTTTATGGAGATATTTTCTTTAATAACCCATAATATAGTTAATTTGAAGCTGGGAAACTTCACTAAAGGCCAGAAAACAATAAAGAGTAACATCACAGGCAACACAAAACTAGATAATTTGACCCAAGAACTACAGATTGTTTGGAGTTAACATGTGTTATCTAGGACTACCAGGACTGACTGACTAGTGTGTGATTTTAGCTGGCTTCTGAGGATTGGGCTGTTCATGTGTAGACTTAGCAATGATGTCTATTTGGTAGAACTATTGTGAGAGTTGAATTTGCTCCTAAACAAACACTTATTGAGCCCAAAACTAGGCATTCTTTGATAACTAATACACAGTTTTTGACTTTACCCTCATAACAAAAGCAGTGGGGTGCTACTTTGATTCCCTATTTACAGATGACAGTAAGGCCCGAAGAGGTTAGGAAACTTGCGTAGGTCACATAGTTGGTGATTTCCATACCCAGGACTGGAACCCAGGCAGCCTGGTTCCAGAAGTGTGTGCTCAGCCCATCTGCTGCACTGCCTAATGGTGTGAGTGGAGACACTACTGTCATGAAGCTTGTAGTTTAGGATGGTGCACATGTAAGAAAACAAAGAAATGCACAATTAAAAATAAAATAAGTGCTATGAAGGCAATGAATATTGTGTGTGGCAAAGAAAAATGGGGAAGAGGTGTCTGAGATCCATTCGAGACAGCGGTTAGGAAAGTTTTCCTTGAGGAAAGTGATGTTTAAGATTGGATTAAATGAGATAATGTGTTTAGTAAAGGGATCTGGGCACCCTGCTAATAATGTTCCCTTTCCTTTCCTTTCATATGTTGAAATAAAACATTTTTTTGACACTGCATGAGCTCTCCCTCCTTGTGATTACCCTGAGAGGTAGAACCCCATGGAAGATCACACTTGTTCAGGTGGGAACTATGAAAAGTCACAGAGGACTCCCGGGCTTGAACAACTGGCACGTAGATGCTTATACATTACTTTGTTTGCACATGAGATCTTTTATTAAATAATTGAGAAATCCTAGCTATTTACAGGTATTGTCATTTTGTGCCTTAACGATTTGTTAGATTTCAAAAGCATCAACTTAGTTTTGTTGTTCACAATGGCTTTGAAATGGTGTTAAGACTTCTGGAAATTCATTGAGGGTTAGCAGTGTCGTTGTCTATGCTTTTTACTTCTAAATAATAGCTTATTTCTTTGGCAAACCTATCATTTCTAATTTAATGGGTAGTACTCCAGTAATTGAGCTATCTTTTTGAAAGCTACAATGGCAGCTAAAGAAATCCTAACAGAGGACTAAAATAAGATAAATGGGAAAGGGACATATTACCTCTTTTTGCTCATCTGGTTGTTATTGTTAATAATAATAATAAAATACTAGAAATTGATATAACTGTCTTTTTTTAGCATCATTTAAAATATCCTTGGGAATGTCATATAAAATAGCAGTTGTACCAGTGTGATGTAAATTATAGTACAGTTAAAAAAAAAATGGCAATGGTGGGTTCTGCCTGACAATTGCTGCCTGATATTTTGAAAGCAAAATAGTCACAAATGTATTTGGGCCATTTCATTAAAAAAATGAAATTACACTTTTAGATAAGCTTTACCCTTCATCCTCCTCCATGGATTGTGATTGCTGATTCATGATGGATGATGGTATGGCCGCCTGGCAGTAAGATGGCCTGGTGAGCTCTGCCTTCTGGTACCTATGCCCTTATGTGATCTTTTCCTCCCGAGTGTGAGCTAGATTTGGTGACTCACTGTAACAAATAGGGAATAGCAGAAAAAAGGAGCTGTCTCTTCCAAGATTAGGCTGTAAAAGATTATGAGTTTCATCTTGGGTGCTTTGTCTTGTTCTTTCTTAGATCTCTCCCATGGGAGAAACCAGCCACCATGTTGTAAACAGCCCTGTGGCGAGGCCCACATGAGGAAGACCAGGGCTTACCAACATCCTCTGAATTCACGTGGAAACAGATTTCTGTGCCTCCCCTCAAGGCCCAACTGTGCATCCAAATGAAATCACAGCCTTTGTTTACAGCTTGACAGTCTCCTCATGAGCCAGAGAAATCAGCTAGGTGACTCTCAGATTTCAGACTCACAGAAACTATGAGATAATAAATGCTTATTGCTTTAAATGCTAAATTTTGGGGGTTATTGATTATGCAACAATAGATAACTAAGATAGATGAAGAGTGCAATGGGAGCGATAAATTCTAGAGTGAGCCCTAGGTCACTGTAAATAGGGAGCCACAGTGATATAATCCCAAGACTCCAGTGTGGCATGAGGCTGAGAGCATACTAGGGTTTATCCAACTTCTTGGTATTGAACTTCTTTCTTTTCACTAGACTGAGGCTAAACTGGAATTTGCTATGGAGAGAATATGTCTTCTAAGTGTCACGTGTTGGAAACATTCCCCAAATTTGTATATTAATGATATTTGGAGGTAGGACCTTTAAGAGATAATTAGGATTAGATAAGGTCATAAAAGTGGGGTCTCCATGATGAGACTCAAGGCTTTATAAAAAGAGGAGGAAGGAACTGAGCTGACATGCTCTTGCCCTCTCGCCATGTGGTAGCTTCTGCCATGTTATGACACATGAAGAAGGCCTTCATCAGATGCGGTTCCCTGATCTTGGACTTCCCAGCCTCCAGACTGTAAGAAATAAACTTGTTTTCTTTATAAATTATCCAGTCTGTTGTATTCTGTTATAGCAACATAAAACAGACTAAGACAGGGGTCTTCATTAAGAGCAACAAATATAGAATTTAGTCAACTAAAGTAAAAGGAAATTTGTTGGAAAGATGTCTGGAATGGGGTAGATGGGGTGGAATGAGGGTATAAAATCAACAGGAGGCTGTGAGCAGGCTTGGAAACCTATTGGAGGCTGCAGAGTTCCAGAAGCTAGGGAAAGGAAGCATGACAACATTGTCCTCGCAGCAATGGTTCAACACAGCAGCACAATACATGCCTTCTGATGCTATTTTTCATCCTTGCTTCATTCACTCAATATTCAGAGCCCTGGAAAAGAGCCTTCCATTGGCCATGCATAGTTACGTGCCCACCCCTGGTTATATTGGTGTTGTGAAAGGAAGATGGGGGCTCTTTGGCTTTCCTAATGGAGGGCAGGCACCAGGGATGTATCCTTTGTGGCAGAGACTGTTACTGATGTAGTTGGAATGTTTGTCCCCCACAAATTTCATGTTGAAATGTAATCCCCAACGTTGGTGGTGGGGCCTGGTGGGAGGTGTTTGCATCATGGGAGTGGGTGCCTCATGAATGTCTTAATGCTGTCCTCATGATAATGAGTGAGTTCTCTTGTGATCTGGTTGTTTAAAAATGTGTGACGCTTTCTCCTTTCTCTCTTGCTCTTGCTGTCACCATGTGACGTGCTGCTCCCACTTCACCTTCCACCATGAGTAAAAGCTCCCTGAGGCCTCATCAGAAGCCAAGAAGATGCCAATGCCCTGCTTCCTGTATAGCCTGCTGAACCATGAGCCAATTAAACTTTTCTTTATAAATTATCCAGCTTCAGATATTCCTTTACAGAGAAGCAAAACAGCCTATTACAGTTACCATTCACCCATTGTCTGCTTTCCTCTTTTTTAGTGATAAAAGTTTTAGTGGCGCTACACACCCCATTTTTCCAGCCTCCCTCACACAGAAGTATGTGTATCTTAATTCTAGTCAATGGGACCATATGAGCAAAAATGGTTTATGCAACTTCTAGATCGTACCCTTAGAAGGAAAGGTACTTATATTTTCATTTTCTCATTTTTTTTATAGTGGAATGTTAAGACTGTGGATGGTCATCCTTGACCTCGTGGACAAAGGCCATACCTTAAGGATGGCAAAGAAAAAGGCATGGAAGGAGCCTGTGTGCCCAACACTATTGGGCTCCCCCTCAGTACTGGGGACCACCTTGAGTGTTGTGAAAGAAACCTACCTTGTTTAAATGAGCTTTTGTCAAAACAGCCTAGTCTGCATTCTGAGGCTACAACCACTGGGGGAAAAGGAAAGCCCTGAAGGGAACTCAGGGTGCTACCAGGCAGGAGGGGAAAATACATGCTGGGCAGCCAACAGTGGCCATTACCATCACACTATTTAGGAAGCACATGCCACTTCCTGAATGAAAGTTTTCTTTAATTTTTGGTGATGGTACTAATAGACGGGCAAATTAGAATTCCTACATTGGGCATATGCCCCGGTAAGGCAGCTTTATGTTTATAAATTCCTCTGCCAACCAACATGCTCTGTACCCAAGTTTTTACATCCTTCTACCTTTCCCCATCCATGGGCACCTTATGCAAAAGAACTCATAGGGTCATGGAATTTTGGAGATGTAAGGGACATTAAGGAGCAAATAGCTGGAACTGGAGCTCCCAACCCTGTTTGTTTAGCACAACCTCCAGGAAAGTTTGTTGAAAATATGGGCTCTTGTGTTATTGTTCATAAATAGTAATTGCCCTGGTCTGGAAGAGGATTCTATATCCTACCCCATTGTAGTTTAGCATGATATGTGATTTGCTTTGGCCAGTGAAACAGAGTGAAAATGATGTATGTCAATTTCAGGTAGCAAGGTCTAGAGCCAGCACTTGGTTTGCCATGTTCTCTGCGATTCTTCTGCCCTTACATGCAGCAGTATTCCATATAGAGGTTGCATTATGAGCCTGAATTACAGGATGAAAACAACATGGAATAGAACTTCGCCAGCACAAAGTACACATGTGCTGTGAATGAGAAATAACTTTTGTTATTGTAAATCATTGAAATTTTTAGGTTGTCTGTTACTTCACCATAATCTAGCCTAATATAAACACCAAACGAATATACTCCTCTACCATAGTAATTTATTTCCTGTTCTTTCTCCTCCTCCTTCCTCTATTTCAGTGTTTAGCAAACTTTTGCCTGCCTGTTTTTGTATGGCCTGAAAGCTAAACATAGTTTTACACTTTTAGGCGGAAAAAATCAAAAGGAGAATAATAGCTCATGATGTAAACATTATATAAAATTGAAATGAATATCACCTTCCTTCCTTCCTTCCCTCCTCCCTCCCTCCCTCCCTCCCTCCCTCCCTCCCTCCCTCCCTTCTTTCTTTCTTTCTTTCTTTCTTTCTTTCTTTCTCTCTCTCTCTCTCTCTCTCTCTCTCTCTCTCTCTCTCTTTCTTTCTTTCTTTCTTTCTTTCTTTCTTTCTTTCTTTCTTTCTTTCTTTCTTTCTTTCTTTCTTTCTTTCTTTCTTTCTTTCTTTCTTTCTTTCCTTTCTTTCTTAGATGGAGTCTCACTCTGTCGCCCAGGCTGGAGTGCAGTGGCGCAATCTTGGCTCACTGCAAGCTCTGCCTCCCGGGTTCACGCCATTCTCCTGCCTCAGCCTCCCAAGTAGCTGGGACTACAGGTGCCCACCACCATGCCCAGCTAATTTTTTTTTTTTTACTTTTTTAGTAGAGACGAGGTTTCACCATGTTAGCCAGGATGGTCTCAATCTCCTGACCTTGTTATCCGCCCGCCTCAGCCTCCCAAAGTGTTGGGATTACAGGCCTGAGCCACCGCACCCGGCCAAATGTCAGCAATCTTAAATAAAGTTTTATTGGAACACACACACACACACAGACACACACACAAAGAATGTGGACTCCTGCCCTCACTGTCCACTACACTGGCGCCACCTCACTCAGTTGCATCAGAAGTTCATTAGTTGTTCTCTGTGGGTTCTCTTCAGTTCTCCAGAAGATAAAAGAAGCCCTATGTGCTCCTACATCCCTTGTAAAGAGGTCCCCAAGGAAATTCTGCCATTTTCCTTCACAGTCAATGGGGCTGCCCTCAGGTGTTGTCATTTGCTGTGTCTTCATGGAGGTCTAAGTGGCTTGTCATCCTGCTTGCACAGGCCAGTATGAAGCCGTTCGTAGTGAGGATCTTCCAGGTGGGGCACCACTCCCAGGCATTACCCAGGCTTGCAAGAACCGCAGGCATTACCCAGGCATGTAAGAACCTGAGGCTTGTTATCAAGTCATTTCCTGATCCCCTAGGAGGTTTTGGCGTTTTGGCTGTGCCCATGCAGACTGGTCAGGGTCTCATGCACCTGTGGAAGCTATAACCATCCATTCCCCAGTGTTCTGCATCTAATTACTGCCCCATGGTGGGTTCCCATGCTTTCCTATTTTACTCTTTGTGTGCAAAAGTTTCCATGCCTTCCCCATCTGAGGTTTCACGTGGATTCCCTTCAGAGCTTAAACAATGAAAGTTGCTAACTTAACATCTCGGAAGGTGCAAATTGAAACACCCTCTGCAGGTAGTTAGGCAGTAATATACAGATTAACGGAGAGTGTCTAGTGAACTGCAGAGCACACGCTCAGTCTAAATAGGTAAGTGTTACTTGTATTCTGCTGATCTTGTTGGTAATAAATGCCCAGTGTTGCCTAATTCTAATGACTTTTCAAGAGTTGTTGAAAATTTGGATTTTATAAAAGAAAGCATGTGAAACACCTTTAATTTAAAATATTGCTAATGACTAATTTATATTTTAAAAATTACACTGTAGATTTTACATTTAGAAACCAGAGTTACACTGTGGGTCGCAGTTAGAACCTCTGGCTAGAATTTACCAATACAGGCTGGCCCGGCTAACTCTCCTGGTGTGAAGAGGAAGAAATGGCTTTTGATTTGATTCCAAGGAATATAAAGCAAGAAAAGAAAACAAACGGGTGGATCACCTGAGGTGGGCGGATCACCTGAGGTCAGGAGTTCAAGATCAACCTGGCCAACATGGTGAAACCCAGTCTTTATTAAAAATACAAAAAATTAGCTGGGCGTGGTGATGAGCACCTGTAATCCCAGCTACTTGGGAGGCTGAGGCAGGAGAATTGCTTGAACCCAGGAAGTGGAGGTTGCAGTGAGCTGAGACTGTGCCATTGCACTCCAGCCTGGGCAGCAGAGCAAGACTCTGTCTCAAAAAATAAATAAATAAATAAATAAAAATAAATACGTAAATAAATAAAATAACATGACACCCATTACTTTCTTAATTAATCACTCTCTTACTTCGATAATCATGTTGCAGAAATTAAGTGATAAATTAAATAGTATTAATGCATGAAACATAGCACAATGTGCCCTCACTTAACACCATGGATAGTTTCTTGGAAGCTGTGACTTTAAGTGAAACAACGAACAACAAGTCCTCCAATAACGTTGTCTCCTTCAGTGTTGCTGTTTTATTGTAACACCGATGAGAAAAAAATACTGGTTTCATTATATGTCACTTTGCTTAAAGTCGCAGTTTCCAAGGATCTATTGAAGACATTGAGGACTTACTATAGTTGGCACATGTTGAGTGATTAAACAATGTATAAGTTTTATCTGATATCCTTGAGTCTACTTCTAGACCAAGCTTCTGGTTGTGTTCTAAGCTTTCGGTTGTGCTTTCCTATTTCTGCACTCTTACCATATTCTGTTATTGTGGGTTTATATTTAATAGGACACATCTTAGAAATGGCACAGTATATTGTTGAAGTGCATTATTTTAACTCACTCATATATATGCAAATGTTTAGACAGATGAAATGATCATCCCGCTTTTTCATTGGAAGGAGTTTATCTTGCACATTACAAATGGGGAAACAGAATCCCAGAAACAGTAGATGGCTTGCTTAAAGTTTTCCAGTTAGTTTGTGGTTGTGTCTGATTAGAAATGATATGGTAGGACTTCTTGTCCAGGTCTTTCATCTACAGTGAGCCTCTGTGACTCCCCCGCATCCTATTGGTGCACCTGACATTTTCCCCCTTCAAGTCATTCGTCATGATTAAGGTGTTATTTACAAAAGTAGTCTGTGTGCACATCACTTTACAAAGTAATGTATTAACATGGTAGTTTATATTAGGTTCCTCAAGTTACACTGGGTGTGGGGAGTGGGGGGAAAAAAGAGAAAGATCTGGGAGTGAGGTGTCTGGGTTGATGAGCAGTGCCAGGGTGGCCTGGGGAGGCAGAGAGCTGTAGCTCCCTGGTAAATGTACTACTGAGTGGACTGAAGGGCAAATTTTACTATTTTCTTGACTTTTTCTCTGATCTGCTTTGTCACAATAGTAAAATCAGGGAGACAAGGAGAAAAGAATGGGTGTTAGAAGCAATTTGCTGGATGCTTTGACAAAAGCAGTAACATGAACACAATTAAAAAGAAAAAGTAAGCATAGAATGTCTTTCTATTCAAATAGATCAAGGCTAACTCCAGCTTGATTTTGTAAAATAAACAATATGTTGGTAAAGATGTGTAAAAGTTGGAACCCTTGTACATTGCTGGGGAGGACATAAAATGATGCAGTTTGCTCTGGGAAACACTATGGTCTTTCCTCAAAAATTAAACATTGAATTACTATATGATCCACAGTTCCATTCCTGGTTATACACCTCAAATAATTGAAAGCAGGAACTCAAACAGATATTTGTGCACCCATGTTCATAGCATCCTTCTTTACAATTGCCAAGTGGTAGAAAGAACCCAAATGTCCATCAACAGATGAATGAATAAACCAAATGTGGTGAATACATACAGTGAGGTATTATTCCGCCTTAGAAAAAAAATGGAATTTGGATATATGCCACCACCTCAATGAAACTGGAAGGCATTATGCCAAGTGAAAAAAACAGACATAAAATAACAAATATTCCATGACTCCATTTACTTGAGGTATCTAAGGTAGTCAAATTCATAGAGACTGAAAATGATTGGTGGGTGCCAGGGGCTGATGGGAGTGAGGATGGAAGGTGATTGTTTAATGGGTATAGAGTTTCAATTTGTGGTTCTGGAGAGGTTGGTGGTTGTGGCTGCACAGCAATATGAATGGACTTAATGCCATTAAATTGAACATCTAAAATGGTTAAAATGGTAAATTTTATGTTTTGTGTTAATATATTTTAGCATAACAAAAAAAGAATTGTTTTCCCTCCCCCTAAGTAAAATTCTAAATCTTTGAGTATCATAGGCTTCTAGTTTGCATTTAATTTGCCTTTCTTTATTGGAGAATACTAGAAACTCAGGACTACATGTGCTAATTTAACCTATTCCTCCTTTACAAGGAGGAATTGGGGCCTAGGTTTTGTAGTCCACTTTCAGTGAACACTTTTGGGGGAATATAATATAAAAAATACATATTACAGTAATAATCTCATTATAATAATGTAGCGGTTCACCAACCTAAGTAAGAAATAAATGTAAATTTATTTTTCTATAACTAAATTTTACTTTTGTATGCTAATATTCTGGGGTCTATACAAACTTAATTTCAAATTGCTTGATCTTCTGTTTTTCTCTCTGATTCCATCATATTTCTGGGAGACTTGAACTATGCCAAAGACCTGGAAGGAGGGGCAACATTTGGTCTTAGCTGCTATCTGTCCATGATTGTATCCACTGAGGTGTCATTGAACCCACCTGCTCCTTGGCCAATGGTCTATAAAAGTTGCTGCTGAGTCATCCTTTGCCTCTCTCTAGGCCTCCTCAGGTTCAGGCTGCTGTTGCTGCTTCTTTGCCAGCCCTGGAGCAGGCACACAGACATCCACTTCCAAGCTACTCCAGGACTCTGGCAACCTGTGAGGCTGGCCATTCCTGGGCACAAGGCTCTGTTTACCTAGACACACCTTTATAGGACTCAGGCTGGATGGTGAGATCAGGCCACCTCCACCTCACAATGTTACATGGGGTTCAAACACCTCTTAGTGTGACACACAGGAAAAGTGGTGTGGAGTCACAGGCATGATGTTTACTTCTCTCTGCCCTCTTTGATTCTGTTAAGCCCTTTATTTCTACCATGAAAGATCTGCCTGGGAGACCTAAGAAGTGACACATGAGACAGGCTAGAATGTTACCCGGTACTGAAGCATATGAAATCCTTCTCAGACAGGCTGGGGCAAATAACACCTACACCCTGGGTTAGAAGTAACTTGTTTGTTGAGATAGAGAGGGATAAACGTGGCAAAATGATAGTTTTGAAATGTTGCTTAATGTCCTCACTTATCCCACTCTTTAGCTAGACTATTCCAAGTTTGTTTTCTTAGAAACATCAGAAGAAAATCAGAAAGAATCTGAAAGAAAATAAAAGAGAATTAATTCTTAAAAAAAAAGGAGAGTAAATTCTTAGTGTTTGAGTGTCAAGGGCTAGACCCTGCACCGTCCAATATGGTAGCTACCAGCCTATAGCAAGCAGCTATTTAAACTTAAATTAATTAATGGTAAATAAAATGAAAAAGCCAGTTTCTTATTTGCACTAGCCACATTTAAAGTGCTTAATAGATAAATGTGGCTAGGCTACTGTATTGTATGGCTTAGAATTACAGATCATTTTTACTGTAGCTGAAATTGGATAGTGCCAAGCTAGACCAAAATACTTAATGAGTAAAAGCCACGTTTTCAGCCTTTGGGATTTGAAAGGATTTCCTTTGCTGGGAAAAGAAAAAGGGGTGGAGGGAGCATAAGAAAGGAAAGAGGATGGTGGGCCATCTGATAAGGGTGGAGTCCACATCTGGAGGGACTCAGTCTCTGTTGGGGAATGCTGCTCACTGATGCCAGCCAGGAGCTATGGAGGAGCTGAGTATTGTCTGGAAGCCATCTAGTCTCCAGTCAAGATTTCATCATACAGAGCCTACCTTGAGGAAAAGTGTTAGGTGTTTTTCCCCATGTCATGAGTCATGGGATGGTTTGTTTGCTAATGTCTGGATTCAGTGCACTGACAGGGTCTATTTGAAGTGTGATGTTGTGGGCGCAGAGGATAATGGTGTAAATTAAGAGGGTGGTAGGCAAGTTGCTCAGTGCTGTTTCTTTAAAAGAGCCCAACAAAGTCATGGTCAACTCTAGAAGAGTCAGCATGTCACTGTCCAGAATTATTTTCCAGAGGTTCCCAGCAGGTCCCAGTTAGTTGGCTAGCCATTATTGCATCCGAAGATTGTGGAGATAGAAGGTAAAGATGCAAGTGGTGGGTGAATGTAATGCTGGGAGGGTGTCTGTCCATCTTAAGCTCTGCTTAGTCAATTCACTTGAGTTGTAATTTTCCTGGATTTTAAGGTGGGGCTCAAAATGGATCTCAGATTGTCCCTGGAAGACTCCTGATTTCCTTAATCCACATTTATCTGGCCTTCTCTTTCCCTGTTTCAGAAGACCCAGTACCTAGTTTTAATAAATGTTAGCTAGTAATCTTCACAAAGCCAGAACTGCTCCCTGTCCCATTTGTCCCACTGCCATCAGCTCAGTGTGCCATTCACCAGGTCCAGTGGATGCAAGTGCAGAAAGGATGCAGGTAGGCAAGAGCGAATTATCAACCTGGGCCAGCTGGTCAAGGACAAAACAAACAGGCAAGCAAAAATCCGAGAACTGATGTTATTGTCTGTGAACTATTTCCAGCTGAATGGAAATGTTGCATATAACAGTTTTTGAAAGTTTTCAGAAAGGAATACTATTGTGGTCTTGGCTTCTCGTTCACCTTTGTTGGAACTGACCCAAAATTGTTTTGCGAAGTGAATTTCATCTTTGGCAATGGTCCATCTTTGCACTATTTTGAAGTTGTGTTTATATATTTAGGATCGTGTCCTCATTAAACTCCTCAACTTTGACCCAAAGGTGTCACTATATCGACTGTTAAAGAGCACAAGTCTGGACATTAACCAGAAACATGTAATGTCCATGCTCAAACTGGCCACAGCTGTGGAACCACCTAGTCCTCATTAATGTATAAACGAGAAAAAAAATCCATCCTAAATGTTGTAATTAGCCTGTTTCTTGTTTCCAGCAACAGAAAAACCACTCTGGCTCAAAATTAAAAGTGGAATTTATTTAAGTAATACTAGGGTAGCTCATGTAAGTGTAGACACAGCTGAAAAAACAAGCTATAGGAAGGACAGGAACCAGAGAAGCTCGTGAGACTTCCGCCTCAGAAACAGTAGGAATTTCTCTCTAGGGTGTTGCTGTATGATGATTCAGCTCCCATACCCTGAAGACTCTGTATGTCTATTCAAGATTGAAATTCAGGAAGGAGAATTTTGTTGACTTGCTTAAGTCAGGCATCTCTATCCTTGGATTAGTGAACTGCAGCCGGTGGACATTGGGAGGTATGTGTAGGTGGGCATGGCCAATGAGGGACCCCTGGGCCACCACCTAAATTATGTCTAATACTCTGATGTGCTAGGTTATGCCCTCTGTTCCTCTTTGCTCCTGCAGATTCATTTTCCATCCTTCTCTTCTACTCTGTGTCACAGGAAGTGAACCACTACAGACTACATCACCTACTCATCTGTGCCAACTCTTCTGGCACCAGCAGGAAAATCAGAGGGTAAAGAGAAGAGAAACATCAAGATATTTCTTTCCCACCTTTTCCTGGCTGTAAGGCTGCTTCACTGGGAGCAAGTGCCTTCCTCCACAGCCATAGCTCCACTGGCAAAGCCATGTCCCTTTGGCTATAGGTGTTTTAACAACATATTAATGCCACTAGATTTTGGGTGCCAAAACACCCTTCTTATATTGCGCTTATCCCTTCCCACATCTTTATACATAGCTTTTTTCTTTTTTTTTCTTTTTTTTTATTATTATACTTTAAGTTCTAGGGTACATGTGCATAATGTGCAGGTTTGTTACATATGTATACTTGTGCCACGTTGGTGTGCTGCACCCATCAACTCGTCAGCACCCATCAATTCACCATTTATATCAGGTATAACTCCCAATGCAATCCCTCCCCCCTCCCCCCTCCCCATGATAGGCCCCAGTGTGTGATGTTCCCCTTCCCGAGTCCAAATGATCTCATTTTTCAGTTCCCACCTATGAGTGAGAACACGCGGAGTTTGGTTTTCTGTTCTTGTGATAGTTTGCTAAGAATGAAGGTTTCCAGCTGCATCCATGTCCCTACAAAGGATGCAAACTCATCCTTTTTTATGGCTGCATAGTATTCCATGGTGTATATGTGCCACATTTTCTTAATCCAGTCTGTCACAGATGGACATTTGGGTTGATTCCAAGTCTTTGCTATTGTGAATAGTGCCGCAATAAACATACGTGTGCATGTGTCTTTATAGCAGCATGATTTATAATCCTTTGGGTATATACCCAGTAGTGGGATGGCTGGGTCATATGGTGCATCTAGTTCTAGATCCTTGAGGAATTGCCATACTGTTTTCCATAATGGTTGAACTAGTTTACAATCCCACCAACAGTGTAAAAGTGTTCCTATTTCTCCACATCGTCTCCAACACCTGTTGTTTCCTGACTTTTTAATGATTGCCATTCTAACTGGTGTGAGATGGTATCTCATTGTGGTTTTGATTTGCATTTCTCTGATGGTGAGTGATGATAAGCATTTTTTCATGTGTCTGTTGGCTGTATGAATGTCTTCTTTTGAGAAATGTCTGTTCATATCCTTTGCCCACTTTTTGATGGGGTTGTTTGTTTTTTTCTTGTATATTTGTTTGAGTTCTTTGTAGATTCTGGATATTAGCCCTTTGTCAGATGAGTGGATTGCAAAAATTTTCTCCCATTCTGTAGGCTGCCTGTTCACTCTGATGGTAGTTTCTTTTGCTGTGCAGAAGCTCTTTAGTTTAATGAGATCCCATTTGTCCATTTTGGCTTTTGCTGCCGTTGCTTTTGGTGTTTTAGACATGAAGTCCTTGCCCATGCCTATGTCCTGAATGGTATTACCTAGGTTTTGTTCTAGGGTTTTTATGGTATTAGGTCTAACATTTAAGTCTCTAATCCATCTTGAATTAATCTTCATATAAGGAGTAAGGAAAGGATCCAGTTTCAGCTTTCTACTTATGGCTAGCCAATTTTCCCAGCACCATTTATTAAATAGGGAATCCTTTCCCCATTTCTTGTTTCTCTCAGGTTTGTCAAAGATCAGATGGCTGTAGATGTGTGGTATTATTTCTGAGGACTCTGTTCTGTTCCATTGGTCTATAGCTCTGTTTTGGTACCAGTACCATGCTGTTTTGGTTACTGTAGCCTTGTAGTATAGTTTGAAGTCAGGTAGCATGACGCCTCCAGCTTTGTCCTTTTGACTTAGGATTGTCTTGGCAATGCAGGCTCTTTTTTGGTTCCATATGAACTTTAAAGCAGTTTTTTCCAATTCTGTGAAGAAACTCATTCATAGCTTGATGGGGATGGCATTGAATCTATAAATAACCTTGGGCAGTATGGCCATTTTCACGATATTGATTCTTCCTATCCATGAGCATGGTATGTTGTTCCATTTGTTTGTGTCCTCTTTTATTTCACTGAGCAGTGGTTTGTAGTTCTCCTTGAAGAGGTCCTTTACATCCCTTGTAAGTTGGATTCCTAGATATTTTATTCTCTTTGAAGCAATTGTGAATGGAAGTTCATTCCTGATTTGGCTCTCTGTTTGTCTGTTACTGGTGTATAAGAATGCTTGTGATTTTTGCACATTAATTTTGTATCCTGAGACTATGCTGAAGTTGTTTATCAGCTTAAAGAGAATTTGGGCTGAGACGATGGGGTTTTCTAAATATACAATCATGTCATCTGCAAACAGGGACAATTTGACTTCTTTTCCTAACAGAATACCCTTGATTTCTTTCTCTTGCCTGATTGCCCTAGCCAGAACTTCCAACACTATGTTGAATAGGAGTGGTGAGAGAGGGCATCCCTGTCTCGTGCCCATTTTCAAAGGGAATTTTTCCAGTTTTTGCCCATTCAGTATGATATTGGCTGTGGGTTTGTCATAAATAGCTCTTATTATTTTGAGGTACGTTCCATCAATACCAAATTTATTGAGCGTTTTTAGCATGAAGGGCTGTTGAATTTTGTCAAAAGCCTTTTCTGCATCTATTGAGATAATCATGTGGTTCTTGACTTTGGTTCTGTTTATATGCTGGATTACATTTATTGATTTGCGAATGTTGAACCAGCCTTGCATCCCAGGGATGAAGCCCACTTGATCATGGTGGATAAGCTTTTGGATGTGCTGCTGAATCCGGTTTGCCAGTATTTTATTGAGGATTTTTGCATCGATGTTCATCAGGGATATTTGTCTAAAATTCTCTTTTTTTGTTGTGTCTCTGCCAGGCTTTGGTATCAGGATGATGTTGGCCTCATAAAATGAGTTAGGGAGGATTCCCTCTTTTTCTATTGATTGGAATAGTTTCAGAAGGAATGGTACCAGCTCCTCCTTGTACCTCTGGTAGAATTCAGCTGTGAATCCATCTGGTCCTGGACTTTTTTTGGTGGGTGGGCTATTGATTGTTGCCTCAATTTCAGAGCCTGCTATTGGTCTATTCAGGGATTCAACTTCTTCCTGGTTTAGTCTTGGAAGAGTGTAAGTGTCCAGGAAATTATCCATTTCTTCTAGATTTTCTAGTTGATTTGCGTAGAGGTGTTTATAGTATTCTCTGATGGTAGTTTGTATTTCTGTGGGGTCAGTGGTGATATCCCCTTTATCATTTTTTATTGCGTCGATTGCATTCCTCTCTCTTTTCTTCTTTATGAGTCTTGCTAGCGGTCTGTCAATTTTGTTGATCTTTTCAAAAAACCAACTCCTGGATTCACTGATTTTTTGGAGGGTTTTTTGTGTCTCTATCTCCTTCAGTTCTGCTCTGATCTTAGTTATTTCTTGCCTTCTGCTAGCTTTTGAATGTGTTTGCTCTTGCCTCTCTAGTTCTTTTAATTGTGATGTTAGAGTGTCAATTTTAGATCTTTTCTGCTTTCTCTTGTGGGCATTTAGTGCTATAAATTTCCCTCTACACACTGCTTTAAATGTGTCCCAGAGATTCTGGTATGTTGTGTCTTTGTTCTCATTGGTTTCAAAGAACATCTTCATTTCTGCCTTCATTTCGTTATGTACCCAGTAGTCATTCAGGAGCAGGTTGTTCAGTTTCCATGTGGTTGAGTGGTTTTGATTGAGTTTCTTAGTCCTGAGTTCTAGTTTGATTGCACTGTGGTGGGACAGTTTGTTATAATTTCTGTTCTTTTACATTTGCTGAGGAGTGCTTTACTTTCAATTATGTGGTCAATTTTGGAATAAGTGCGATGTGGTGCTGAGAAGAATGTATATTCTGTTGAATTGGGGTGGAGAGTTCTATAGATGTCTATTAGGTCTGCTTGGTGCAGAGATGAGTTCAATTCCTGGATGTCCTTGTTAACTTTCTGTCTCGTTGATCTGTCTAATGTTGACAGTGGAGTGTTGAAGTCTCCCATTATTATTGTATGGGAGTCTAAGTCTCTTTGTAAGTCTCTAAGGACTTGCTTTATGAATCTGGGTGCTCCTGTATTGGGTGCATATATATTTAGGATAGTTAGCTCTTCCTATTGAATTGATCCCTTTACCATTATGTAATGGCCTTCTTTGTCTCTTTTGATCTTTGATGGTTTAAAGTCTGTTTTATCAGAGACTAGGATTGCAACCCCTGCTTTTTTTTGTTCTCCATTTGCTTGGTCGATCTTCCTCCATCCCTTTATTTTGAGCCTATGTATGTCTCTGCATGTGAGATGGGTCTCCTGAATACAGCAGACTGATGGGTCTTGACTCTTTATCCAGTTTGCCAGTCTGTGTCTTTTAATTGGAGCATTTAGTCCATTAACATTTAAGGTTAATATTGTTATGTATGACCTTGATCCTGCCATTATGATATTAACTGGTTATTTTGCTCGTTAGTTGATGCAGTTTCTTCCTAGCCTCGATGGTCTTTACATTTTGGCATGTTTTTGCAATGGCTGGTACCGGTTGTTCCTTTCCATGTTTAGGGCTTCCTTCAGGGTCTCTTGTAAGGCAGGCCTGGTGGAGACAAAATCTCTAAGCATTTGCTTATCTGTAAAGGATTTTATTTCTCTTTCACTTATGAAACTTAGTTTGGCTGGATATGAAATTCTGGGTTGAAAATTATTTTCTTTAAGAATGTTGAATATTGGCCCCCACTCTCTTCTGGCTTGTAGAGTTTCTGCCGAGAGATCTGCTGTTAGTCTGATGGGCTTCTCTTTGTGGGTAACCCGACCTTTCTCTCTGGCTGCCCTTAAGATTCTTTCGTTCATTTCAACTTTGGTGAATCTGGCAATTATGTGTCTTGGAGTTGCTCTTCTCGAGGAGTATCTTTGTGGTGTTCTCTGTGTTTCCTGAATTTGAATGTTGGCCTGCCCTACTAGGTTGGGGAAGTTCTCCTGGGTGATATCCTGAAGAGTGTTTTCCAACTTGGTTCCATTTTCCCCCTCACTTTCAGGCACCCCAATCAGATGTAGATTTGGTCTTTTTACATAATCCCATACTTCTTGCAGGCTTTGTTCATTTCTTTTTCTTCTTTTTTCTTTTGGTTTCTCTTCTCGCTTCATTTCATTCATTTGATCCTCAATCGCTGATACTCTTTCTTCCAGTTGATCGAGTCAGTTACTGAAGCTTGTGGATTTGTCACGTATTTCTCGTGTCATGGTTTTCATTTCTGTCATTTCGTTTATGACCTTCTCTGCATTAATTAGTCTAGCTGTCAATTCTTCCACTCTTTTTTCAAGATTTTTAGTTTCTTTGCGCTGGGTACGTAATTCCTCCTTTAGCTCTGAGAAGTTTGATGGACTGAAGCCTTCTTCTCTCATCTCGTCAAAGTCATTCTCTGACCAGCTTTGATCTGTTGCTGGCGATGGACTGTGCTCCTTTGCAGGGGGAGATGCGCTCTTATTTTTTAAATTTCCAGCTTTTCTACCCTGTTTTTTCCCCATCTTTGTGGTTTTATCTGCCTCTGGTCTTTGATGATGGTGACATACTGATGGGGTTTTTGTATAGGTGTCCTTCCTGTTTGATAGTTTTCCTTCTAACAGTCAGGACCCTCAGCTGTAGGTCTGTTGGCGATTGCTTGAGGTCCACTCCAGACCCTGTTTGCCTGGGTATCAGCAGCAGAGGTTGCAGAAGATAGAATATTGCTGAACAGCGAGTGTACCTGTCTGATTCTTACTTTGGAAGCTTCCTCTCAGGGGTGAACTCCACCCTGTGAGGTGTGGGGTGTCAGACTGCCCCTAGTGGGGGATGTCTCCCAGTTAAGCTATTCAGGGGTCAGTGTCCCACTTGAGCAGGCAGTCTGTCCCTTCTCAGATCTCAACCTCCGTGTTGGGAGATCCACTGCTCTCTCCAAAGCTGTCAGACAGAGTCGTTTGCGTCTGCAAAGGTTTCTGCTGCTTTTGTTGTTGTTGTTGTTAACTCTGCCCTGTCCTCAGAGGTGGAGTCTACAGAGACAGGCAGGTTTCCTTGAGCTGCTGTGAGCTCCACCCAGTTCGAGCTTCCCAGCGGCTTTGTTTACCTACTTAAGCCTCAGCAATGGCGGGCGCCCCTCCCCCAGCCTCACTGCTGCCTTGCGGTTAGATCGCAGACTGCTGTGTTAGCAATGAGGGAGGCTCTGTGGGCATGGGACCCTCCCGGCCAGGTGTGGGATATATTCTCCTGGTGTGCCCGTTTGCTTAAAGCGCAGTATTGGGGTGGGAGTTACCTGATTTTCCAGGTGTTGTGTGTCTCAGTTCCCCTGGCTAGGAAAAGGGATTCCCTTCCCCCTTGCGCTTCCCAGGTGAGGCGATGCCTCGCCCTGCTTCAGCTCTCGCTGGTCGGGCTGCAGCAGCTGACCAGCACCGATTGTCCGGCACTCCCTAGTGAGATGACCCCAGTACCTCAGTTGAAAATGCAGAAATCACCGGTCTTCTGTGTTGCTCGCGCTGGGAGTTGGAGACTGCAGCTGTTCCTATTCAGCCATCTTGCTCCCATAGCTTTTTTCTTAAAGTCTGTTTGTTTAAACCATCTGAGTGAATTCTAGTTTATTCCAGAGCCTTGACAAGTAGAACCCCACTACACCATACTAAAAGAGAGTTGTATCCCTGGCCAACACTATACTAACCTTTGTAAAATTGTAGAGTTTTGTTGTAAGAACATGTACCCCACTTGGGGGAATGTATAAGATTCAACATTATTAGATAAATACTTACCTGTTTTGCTATTATCATGTTGTTGGGATATGCAGGGAGCATGATTCTGCTTGGTCAGGGTTCTTTTAAGGAACCACCCATCTCTGATTCCAAGTCCATGTGGTTTGGATGCCACAAATTCCACCCCACCACCAGGAGACACAGAAGTTTCCCTGGACAGAAGCTGTGGTGGAAGCTGGGACTTTTTTAAAAAAGGGAATCTGTTCTTCTTGGAGTTGCTAATCTGGTAGAATTTACACCTGGAACTGCTGGTAGTCACTGTCACTTCTGAGTGGGGGGAGTCTTTTTGGAAATGGGGCCACATGAAGGAAAGGCAGCACTGAGATCTGGGGAGAGATTCCTGACAACACTGTGTGAGCGCCTGGACTGGCAACACCTGAAATCATAGATTAAGAACTTTTTAATTTTTTTTAGCTTACACACTTTTAGTTACATGAGTCAATAAGTTCCCTTTTATGCTTAAGCCAGTTATAATTTACAACTGAAAGAGTGCTGACCACTACAACATATTAAACTTTACCTCTTTTTTTAAAAGATGGCCCACTGTGAGCGAGCTGGAAATGCCTGATCTCCCTTGGTTTAATGGAGAGGAAGGGATCCAAAGACAGGAAGATTGAAATGGTGGAGTGAATTAGTCACTTTACACCTACTCTTCCCAGCTGGGACAGTCCAGAAGATATACCCTCAATCATGCTTTGCAAAATAGATTAGTAGGGTAGCACCTGCATCTTTGAAGAGCCCTGTAATTGCTTTTCTCTGTATGTCAGATCTAACCATGGGAACTGCATAGGAACAGTTACTCAACTGCAAAATTTAAATACAGTGGGAATAATAATTGGATCGCAAGGTGACAGGGGCCAATTGGTGGCACTCAGTCATCACAGGCAAGGTGGGCGTAGCTACTGTAATGGACAGCAGAAGCAAAGCAGCAATCAGAATAGTCTGACTCATGCAGAGCTATGGCATTGGCTAATTAATCACATTGTTCCTAGAAGTGAAACTGACAGGAAGCCTACTGCATTTCTTTTTTTTTTTTTTTGAGATGGAGTCTTGCTGCGTCACCCAGGCTGCAGTGCAGTGGTGTGATCTTGACTTGCTGCAATCTCTGCCTCCTGGGTTCAAGCAATTCTCCTGCCTCAGCCTCTTGAGTAGCTGGGACTACAGGTGCCCACCATCACACCTGGCTAATTTTTGTATTTTTAGATAAGACAGGGTTTCATCATATTGGGCAGGCTGGTCTTGAACTCCTGATCTTGTGATCCACCCGCCTCAGCCTCCCAAAGTGCTGGGATTACAGGCGTGAGCTACTGTGCCCGGCCCATTCCTATAATTTATATAAACAGAAAACTTCCAGGTCGAATGGACAAAAGACTAATTTGAATTATAAAAACAGAGAACCATGGCCCCTCAATCAATTTCCAGACTTGAGCCAGTTTACAAACCCAGAACCCCGTGAATGAAGGGGAGGCCGAGTCCCCTTGAGGAAGGAACCCACTACACTACTGACAATTTATGCTGTTAATTTTTCTCCCATCCTCCCCCAAGGAGACCTCCAGCCTCTTACCAGGGTAACTGTGCACTGGAGAAAGGAAAATGATCAGACATTTTAGGCACTACTGGACACTGACTCTGAGCTGATGTTGCTGGGGCAAATAACACCTACACCCTTGGTTAGAAGTAACTTGTTTGTTGAGATAGAGAGGGATAAACATGGCAAAATGATAGTTTTGAAACATTGATTCTAGAGGACCCAAAACGTCACTGTGGTCCTCCAGTTAAAGTAGGGGATTCTGGAGGTCAGGTGATTAATGGAGTTTTAGCTTAGGCCCAACTTACAGTGGGTCCAGTGAGTCCCCAGACTCATCCTGTAGTCATTTCCCCAGGGCCAGAATGCATAATTGCCGAAGACATACTTAGCAGCTGGCAGAACTCCCACATTGGCTCCCTGACTGGTAGGGTGAGGGCTATTATGGTGGGAAAGGCCCCATGGAAGCCATTTGAGCTGCTGCCTCTACCTAGGAAAATAGTAAGTTAAAAACGATATTGCATCCCTGGAGGGATTGCGGAGATTAGTGCCACCATCAAGGACTTGAAATACACAGGGGTGGTGATTCCCACCATATCCCTGTTCAACTCTCCCATTTGGCCTGTGCAGAAGACAGATGGATCTTAGAGAATGACAGTGGATTATCATAAGCTTAACCAAGTGGTGACTCCAATGCAGCTGCTGTACCAGATATGGTTTCATTGCTTGAGCAAATTAACACATCTCCTGGCACCTGGTATATAGCCATGGACTTGGCAAATGCCTTTTTCTCCATTCCTGTCCATAAGGTCCAGCAGAAGCAATTTGCCTTCAGCTGGCAAGGGCAGCAATATACCTTTACTGTCCTTCCTCAGGGGTATATTGACACTCTAGCTTGTGTCACAATCTTATTCAGAGAGACCTCAATCGCTTTTCACTTCCACAAGATATCACACTGGTCCATTACATTGATGACATTATGCTGATTGGATCCAGTGAGCAGACACAGTGGACTTATTGGTGAGACATTTGAGTGCCAGAGGATGGGAAATAAATCTGACTAAAATTCAGGGACCTTCTACCTCAGTAAAATTTCTAGGGGTCCAGTGGTGTGGGGCTTGTTGAGATATTCCTTCTAAGATGAAGGATAAGTTGCTGCATTTGGCCCCTCCTATGGCCAAGAAAGAGGCACGATGCCTAGTGGGCCTATTTGGATTTTGGAGGTAACACATTCCTCATTTGTGTGCGTTACTCTGACCCATTTATCAAATGACCTGAAAGGCTGCCAGTTTTGAGTGGGACCTAGAAGAGGAGAAGGCTCCACAACTGGTCCAGGATGCTGTGCAAGCTGCTCTGCCACTTGGGCCATATGACCCAGCAGATCCAGTGGTGCTTGAGGTGTCAGTGGCAGATAGGGATGCTGTTTGGAGCCTTTGACAGGCTCCCATAGGTGAATCACAGTGGAGGCCTCTAGGATTTTGAATAGGCTCTCGACCTGTTACTGGACTTTGGTGGAAACTGAATGTTTGACTGTGGGTCATCAAGTCACCATGTGACCTGAATTGTCTATCACGAACTGGGTGCTTTCTGATCTATCTAGCCGTAAAGTGGGTCGTGTAACCTTCCATCATCAAATGGAAGTGATATATACATGATCAGGCTTGAGCAGGTCCTGAAGGCACAAATCAGTTACATGAGGAACTGGCTCAAATGCCCATGGTCTCCATGCCTCCCACCCTGCCTTGTCTCCCCCAGCCTGTACTGACAGCCTCATGGGGAGTTTCCTATGATCAGCTGGCAAAGGAGGAGAAGACTAGGGCGTGATTCACAAATGGTTTTGCACAATATGTGGGCACCACCCACAAGTGGACAGCTGCAGCACTACAGTCCCTTTATAAGACATAATGAAGGACAGCAGTGAAGGGAAATCTTCCCAGTGGGCAGAACTTTGAGCAGTGCACCTGGTTGTGCACTTTGCATGGAAGGAGAAATTGCCAGATGTGTGATTATATACTGATTCATGGGCTATAGTCAATGATTTGGCTGGATGGTCAGGGACTTGGAAGAAGCATGATCGGAAAATCAGTGACAAAAAAATTTGAGGAAGAGGTATGTAGATGAACCTCTCTGAGTGGTCAAAAACTGTGAAGATATTTGTATCCCATGTGAGTGCTCACCAACATGTCACCTCAGCAGAGGAGGATTTTAATAATCAAATGGACAAGATTAATATGGAGGGCTCCACCCCTGGGCCTGTGCCCTCGGACCTAGGTGAGGAGAGGCACTCCTGCCTTTGCACCTAAATGTTGCATTTCCTAAGTCCACCCTGGCCCACCATGCCCCCATCCTGTGTCTACAAAGATCCCTGAGGCCCTAGCAGGCAGTCACACAAGTGGCTGCACGTTGAGAGGAGCACATCAGAGGAGGAACACATGGGCAGCTGGATGTCAAGAGGAAAACACTGGTGTGGGAGATGCTGGCATGCCGGCAGGCCATCAACTGGTGGAATGAGGTGGAGTTTGGCCAGGGCAGTTGGAGGAGAGCCCAGGCTACCAAGCGGCCTGACCCCAGGGGAAAACCATCTCCCTTCTGGCTCCCCCATCTGCTGAGAGCTACTTCCACTCAATAAAACCTTGCACTCATTCTCCAAGCCCATGTGTGATCCCATTCTTCCGGTACACCAAGGCAAGAACCCTGGGATACAGAAAGCCCTCTGTCCTTGCAATAAGGCAGAGGATCTAATTGAGCCAACGCAAGCCACCTATGGATAACTAAACTAAAAGAGCACCCTGTAACACACGCCCACTGTGGCTTCAGAAGCTGTAAACATTCACCCTAGACATTGCTGTGGGGTCGGAGTCCCACAGCCTGCCCGTCTGTATGCTTCCTAAGAGATTTGAGCAGTGGGGCACTGAAGAAGCGAACCACACCCCCATCACATGCCCTGCGAGGGAGACAAGGGAACTTTTCCCATTTCAACTGGGGACCTCGCCTGGGATCCTGGAAGGTGAGTGTGAACGAATGTAAAACTGTGGGGTCTGCCTCTCTCTTCCAAAACCCTGCCATCTCTCTCTGTTTCTTGTGGGTAAGAAGCTCTGTCTTCCTTCACAGATTTTTTTTTTTTTTCCAGATGCAGTTTCACTCTTGTTGCCCAGGCTGGAGTGCAGTGGTGCAATCTCAGCTCACCTCAACCTCCGCCTCCTGGGTTCAAGCGATTCTTCTGTCTCAGCCTCCCAAGTAGCTGCGATTACAGGTATGCACCACCACGCCCAGCTAATTTTGTATTTTTAGTAGAGACGGGATTTCTCCATGTTGGTCAGGCTGGTCTTGAACTCCCCATCTCAGGTGATCCGCCTGCCTCCACCTCTGCCCTAACTGGGACAGTCAAAACTGCCAGAGTTTGTCTCTTTTCTCATGGTTTGAAATGGCTCTTATCTCTTCCTTTATAACGTTAAGAGTTTTGCTACAGGCTGTGGCAAAGTTACCAAGTAAAAGAGCATTTGGTCCAGACTCCAAAGGTGCAAATCAGACCAACTGTTCCTAGAGTTGCCATGTATGCCTCCATCTCCCAGCCGCAAGCACGCATGGCTCAGGGCACCTCTTCTTATCCTTTCCCCTCCCAGCTCGGGTGCCTGGACATGCCCACAGCAGACAAAGGCTGAGCCCAAAAGCCATGGAGAGGTGGGAGACTGGGAGAAAGCTGTAGTGGTAGCCATGACCCCACAGGGCTAATGGACAAATGAATGCTTCTCGCCTGCTGTGCCAATGGAAGCTTTCCTCCCCTGGCCAAGGACCCCTGGCCAAGGAATTCAACCCCGTCTGAATCGGGGAAAAGATACAAGGATTAGAAAGGCCCAGTTACACTAAGTAAGGGTTTCTTCCCCGGAATCTCCCCCTTTTGCCACTTACTCTGTTATTCTCTTTTTGCTTTTCTAAGTGAGAGGGCTCCTCCCTTCCAACTCTGTTTCTGATAGGGAAGTTAACAGAGCAGTGACCCCTGCTGGCTGATAACTGCAAATTTGGCAGGGTACATTTGAGACACTAAACACGTAAAAACAGCCTCTAAAATACCTTTTCAGTCCCAAACTCAATTTCAAGCTCCAGGCTCAGGCCCTAGAAAGAAAAACCAGGTCTGAAGGATCGAAAGACAGGCAACAGCACAATGTAAATGGGCAGGACCAATTTCTGCCAACTGAGCCCCACCCCATGGAAGGAGGCCATGCTTCGTGGCATAAACAGGCCCAGGGAACTCAAAGTTTGCTGACACCAGGGAGAAATGAAGGCGTAGGTGAGGGTGGTTAACTCCTATTCTCCAGGTTTTCCCTGCTTCATGGGTATATGCCGCATCGATACCCATGGCTGGCACCTGCCAAGGTCACTGGGGCTGAGGGATAAGGGGTGGGGAGTGAAGGGAGGATGCTTGCTTTCTCTCTTCATCTCACCCGGAGTTTTTGCTGAGAGAAGGAAGGGAATGAGGAACGTCTCTATCCCCTGTCTTTCAGAATGGGCAACCAGTTCTCTTCACCACCCCCAGCTTATACTCCTGTAGAGTGTATACTGAACCAGTGGAATTGCTTTGACCCTCAGAATCTGGAGGAAAAGCACCTCATAGCCCTCTGCACAAAGGTTTGGCCAAATTATGATTTACAGGAAGGACTGGCTTGACCTCAGGAAGGAACCTTTCGTTGGATGCAATTTGGCAATTGGAGCTTTTCTGTATATGTGAGGACAGATGGTCTGAGGCCCCATATGTGCAGACTTTCTACACCTTGCAATCCAGACCTTTACTGACAATGTAGGATTGATCCAGCCCTCCTGTTTGCCATCTCAGGGAAGGCTGCAAGGGGCAAGCCCAGAGAATTAAAGATATGAGTCCCAGAGGCACCCCCAGCAGAGGAGCCAGCTTCCTCCAGTCCTGGTCCTCCGGGTCCACCCCAACCTTCCTATTTAGCTTCAGCCTCTCACTAACCCTCTCCTAGAAACTCTAACTCTAAACAAGCTCCAGTCTCACTCTTGCCTCTCCAACAGATGCCCAGTGAATTTGGGTCCAGTAAGTTCCAGGTTCCTTTTTCCCTACAGGACTTAAAGCAAATTAAGGGGGATCTTGGGAAGTTTTCGGATGACCCTGATAGATATATAGAGGCTTTCCAGAATTTCACTCAAATATTTGAACTCTCCTGGAGAGACATTATGTTACTTTTGAATCAGACCCTGATGGAAACTGAGAGGGAGGCTACTCTGCAAGCAGCAGAGAGATTTGGGGATGAGCTTTGCGTTACATATAGCATCAGAGAAGGGGGCAAATATTATCCAACTGGAAGAGAAGCATTACCAGTGAATGACCCTAAATGAGATCCCAATGACATAGTGGAAGACTGGAAAAAGAGACACTGTCAGGTGTTCATAATGGAGGGCTTACATACAACTAGAACCAAGCCTCTCAATAATATACTAAGTTGCCCAGGATTGACCAGGAATTTGATGAAAATCCCACTGCATTCCTGGAAAGGCTAACAGAGGCCTTGGTAAAGCACATCTTTCTGTCTCCTGATTCAGTTGAGGGACAGCTATCCTAAAGGATAAATTTATTACTCAGGCAGCTCCTGATAGCAGGAGGAAGTTGCAGAAGTAGGCCCTGGGACCAGAGAGTACTTTAGAGGACCTCCTGAATGTAGCCACCTCAGTCTTATACAATAGAGAAAGGGAAACACAGGAAAGAGACAGAAGCTTTAATGGGTGCCAGGCAAGCCCACAAACCCTAGAATTCCCAGGGTGCACCTGTTAACTGCTAAAGATATAGCAAGAACAGTTATCTCTCTTCTAAAAGTTTAATCGCTCCCATACAAGGTTTAACTTCTTTCACCAGGGTGAAAGAACTCAGGGTACAATGTTGTTGTTAGTATATTTTACTTCTTATTTCTTTAATCTTTGGCATGAAATTCTTTCCTTGTATAATACACATGTTTAACCCGTGCATACTTACCCTTATAAAACTTGTTATTTTCCTCTCACTTAGAAGCCATCAAACTCCAAACAGTCAGGCAACCAGAACCTCAGATGATGGTTCTCCTTTGCTAGGAACTCTTAGATAGAACTCTGGGAGGAATCTGACTGCTGTTTTCTGCAAAACAATGCCTTCTGTAAGCAGGAAGCACTAAGCTCAATTACTGTCCACATTCTAAAGGCAGTTAGATGTACCCCTTCAGAGGGGGGATGTGATATGGAAGGGGAGGAGAATAGCAGGTACCCAGTGAGGGTTCCACCCACAGGCCTGTGCCCACATACCTCGGTGGGGACAGGTACTCATGGCTTTGTGCCCAAATGTTGCACTTTCCAAGACCACCTTGGCCCACCATGCCCCCATCCTGTGCCTATAAAAATCCCTGAGGCCCTAGCAGGCAGGTACGCAGGCGGCTGGATGTCAAGAGGAGCACATCAGCAGAGAAGCACACAACGGCTGGACATCAAGAGAAATGCACTGGTATAGGGGATGCTGTCATGCTGGCAGGCCATCGACTGGTGGAACGAGGCAGAGTTTGGCCGGGGTAGTCAGAGGAGAGCCTGTGCCACTGAGCAGCCCTGCTCCAGGCCCACTGGGGCTTCAGAAGCTGTAAACATTCAACCCTAGACACTGCCGTGGGGTCGGAGCCCCACAGCCTGCCCGTCTGTATGCTCCGTGAGAGTTTTGAGTAGCGGGGCACTGAAGAAGCGAGTCACACCCCCGTTGCACAAACTGTGAGGGAGACACCGGAACTTTTACTGTTCCAGGATAACCCATTCTGTGGACAACACTCAGCTCCTTTCCCCAGCCACCCCTGTCATCATCAAATGGGCCCATGAACAAAGTGGCCATAGTGGCAGTGATGGAGTTACACATGGGCTTAGCAACAGGGACTTCCACTCACTAAGACTGACCTGGCCACAGCCGCTGCTGAGTGCCCAATTTGTCATTGGTGGAGACCAACACTGAGCCCTCAATATGGCACCATTCCTTGGGGTGATCAGCAAGCTACCTGGTGGCACGTTGATTTTATTGAATCTCTTCCATCATGGAAAGGGCAGAGGTTTGCCCTCACTGGAATAGACACTTACTCTGGATATGGGTTTACCTATCCTACTCACAATGCTTCTGCCAAGACTACCATCCGTGGACTCACAGAATGCCTTATCCACCGTCATGATATTTCACACAGCATTGCCTCTGACCAAGGCACTCACTTTACTGTTAAAGAAGTGCAGCAGTGGGCTCATGCTGATGGAATTCATTGGTCTTACCATGTTCCCCATCATCCTGAAACAGCTGGATTGTAAGAACAATGGGATGGCCTTTTGAAGTCACAATTACAATGCCAACTAGGTGACAACACTTTGCAGGACTGGGGCAAAGTTCTCCAGAAAGCTGTGTATGCCCCGAATCGGCGTCCAATATATGTTTCTCCCATAGCCAGGATTCCTGGGTACAGGAATCAAGGGGTGAAAGTGGAAGTGGCACCTCTCACCATCACCTCTAGTGATCTACTAGCAAAATTTTTGCTTCCTGTTCCTGCAACATTACGTTCTGCTGGCCCAGGGGTCTTAATTCCAGAGGGAAGAATGCTGCCACCAGGAGACACAACAATGATTCTGTTAAACTGGAAGTTAAGATTGTCACCTGGACACTTTGGACTCCTCCTACCTTTAAGTCAACAGGCTAAGAAGGGAGTTACAGTATTGGCTGGGGTGACTGACCCACACTACCAAGATGAAATTAGTCTACTACTCCACAATGGAGGTAAGGAAGAGTACGCATGGAATACAGGAGATCCATTAGGGTGTCTCTTAGTATTACCATCCCCTGATTAAAGTAAATGGGAGACTACAACAGCCCAATCCAGGCAGAACTACAAATGGCCAAGACCCTTGGGGAATGAAAGTTTGTGTCACTCCACCAGGAAAAAAACCCACGACCTGCTGATGTGCTAGCTGAAGGCAAAGGGAATACTTAATGGGTAGTAGAATAAGGTAGTCATCAATACCAGTACAACCACATGACCAGTTGCAGAAATGAGGGCTGTAATTGCCATGGGTATTTCCTCCTTCTTTTGTTAAAAACATGTTTGTGCGTGTATACACTTACACTAAAAATAATCTTCATTTTATTTCCTTTTTCTTTATCACATGATGTGAGATTTATTGACTTCATATCAGCATTGAAATATTGTTAACTTTATGTAATAGCATTTGGGTTGGGGATTGGAGCATTTTCAGCTGTACGAAAGATAGTTGTATTATGTTAGGTGTAATTATGACCTTATAATTGTCTTAATATTATGTCTGATCTCAGGAGATGTGTATGGGTTCAAGTTGACAAGGGGTGGACTTGTGATGATTAATACTGTCAACTTGATTGGATTGAAAGATGCAAAGTATTGCTCCTGGATGTGTCTGTGAGGGTGTTTGCCAAAAGAGATTAAGATTTGAGTCAGTAGGCTGGGAAAGGCAGACCCATCCTTCATCTGGGTGGCACTATCTGATCAGCTGCCAGCATGGCCAGAATATAAAACAGATAGAAAAACATGAGAAGACTAGACTGGCTTAGCCTCCCAGCCTACATCTTTCTCCCAGGCTGGATGCTTCCTGCCCTTGAACATCGGACTCCAAGCTCTTCGGCCTTGGGACTCGAACTGGTTTCCTTGCTCCTCAGCTTGCAGACGGCCTGTTTTGGGACCTTGTGATCTTGTGAGTTAACACTTCTTAATAAACTCCCCTTTATATATCTATCTATCCTATTAGTTTTGTCCCTCTAGAGAACTCTGACTAATACAAACCCCACAAAGGAAAGGCAACACTAAGATCTGGGGAGAGATTCCTGACAACACTCTGAGCATCTGGATTGGCAATACCCGAAATCATAGATTAAGAACTTAATTTTTAATTTTTTTAGTTACAGGAGTCAATGAATTCCCTTTTCTGCTTAAGCCAGTTTTAGTTGGGCTTTCTCTCATTTGCAGATGAAAGAATATTGACCACTACAACACATTAAATTTTACCTCTTTTTTTTGAGAGTCATCAAGAGAAAATTTTTTGGAATCTTAGATCCGGGAATGACTTTTTTCCCTTCTGAGTAAATAGTTTGTTTTATGGATACTGTATATCACATAAACAATTCTTCATTGGGCAGAAAATTGAGAATCAAATTTTGGATTCACTTCTAATCAGTGAAGGGCTTTACCTCATCATTGTTGTTATATATTTTTTTAAATACACCAACATTATTCATGGCTCTATCTTATTTTTCCTACTTTTATTATTCTTTTGCCCTGGTTCTATCACCTTTTAAATTTTATCTTGCTTTATTTTATCTCTGTAAGCTTGTCTAATTAAATTTTTTTAGCAAAGGCAGTATATAAATAAATAAATAGGCTAAACGATGAGAACATTCTGTATGATTCTGTTTATGTTTCTATTGTTAACCAAGAACATCTGTTTCTTTTGAGAAGATGTGTCTTTAGTGTATTACAAACATCACTGGCTGCCTGTAGGAGAGAATGTGTACAATCTTGTGTTTCTTAATAGGCTTGTGGCTTTACTTAATATCTTTGCCAAAAAATATTATTGTTTTGAGGGGAGAGCACAGGGTCTTATTTAGGTGGTTATATAATTTCCCCTCACAGTAAAAATGTAAACAGGACATGAATGCATAGATTTACTATAAGTGAGCCACCATGTTGGGATGTCAGCCTAAATTACTGGATTCAGCATTTATCCTGTAACACCTTAACATTTTGTGTATGTGGTTTCATAACTGTGAGATTCTGTGGTCAGACAATGTCTTCTCCTTTCCCATGCTTTCTTCATACAAATTCTCTTGCATGACCATAGCCCGGTTCTTTATCCTTTTGTTCCTTGGTTTCTATAAAGCTCCATCTCTTTCATCTGAAAGAGATATTTCTTAAACACTTGGACAGGTATGCTATGGCCAGTTCATACCCTACTATGGTTCAGTAATTACTTATGATTTCAGAACCACCCTACCGCAGGGCCCCTAGATTCTGTCTCGCACTTCCACCGTTCCCAGCAGCAATTTTCTTTCTCATCCCCACTTATCTGCTCTTTGTGTTCAGAGCAGAATTGTGCTCATGCTTTCCTCCCACCACAAATGTCATCTCCAAAACGACCTTCCTCTTTCTCTATTCATCCACATTCTACTGTTTTTCAAGATTGAACTCCACAAAGTTCTTCCCAGGCATTATGCTCTGCACAGGTCTTTCTTGTCATCAAACCTTCCTGGAGTGCATATTCAGAGGCTGGCATCACATTATGTGCGATACATTGCGTGCATTTTCCTCTAAATAGCATTAAGTGTGTGCATTTGTTTTATGTAAATATTTTGTTTCTCAAGAATAAATCTGGGCCAGGCACAGTGGCTCATGCCTGTAATCTCAGCACTTTGGGAGGCTAAAGCAGAAGGGTCACCTGAGGTCAGGAATTTGAGACCAGCCTGGCCAACATGTGAAACCCCGTCCTACTAAAAATACAAAAATTATCAGGGTGTCAGCTACTCGGACGCTGAGGCAGGAGAATTGCTTGAACCTGGGCGGTGGAGGTTGCAGTGAGCTGAGTTCACGTCACTGCACTCCGTTGGGTGATAGAGCGAGATATTGTCTCTAAAAAAACGAAAAGAAAATATCTAAAGCTTCTTGAGACGAATATTAGGTTTTATTTATTTCTTATCCCCAAAGTATTTAACACAGTGCTAAATGTACAGTACATATTTAAAGAAAATAAGCTAAATGTACTATGAATTAGGAGACCTGAACTTTAGCAGCAAGTTTGTTTTTGGTTAGCTATCTGACTGTTGGTTACTCACCATTTTACCTTTTGAGTCTTCTAATTTCTCATTTAAAATAGGAAAAAATAAATGTCAAGGACTTTACCAAAAGAAAAAATAAATCACATGGGGCAGCTAAGGAAATGCACATAAACAAAGAAGGGCACATTTTTCTCCTTTGTCTTACTAATGATTGAGAGGGAGCCTGGGTTAGGTGTGGAAGGAAATCCCCAAGACCAGTGTCCTACTCCTGAGCGTGCACCCATGTGCAAACTTGCAGGGTCCCTGACAGTGAAGTGTGGCTGGGAAACTGAGTTCTTTCCAGTGGAATGTGAGGAGGTCATGTGTTTCTGTCTGGTTCTAGCTCACAAAAATTTTCCCATGCTTACTTTTTTCTTTCTTTTTTTCTGAGACAGAGTCTCACTCTGTCACCCAGGCTGGAGTGCAGTGGCACGATCTCGACTCACTGCAACCTCCGCCTCTCGGGTTCAAGTGATTCTCCTGCCTCAGCCTCCCAAGTAGCTGGAATTACAGGCACTTGCCACCACACCTGGCTAATTTTTTTTAGTAGAGATGGGGTTTCACCATGTTGGCCAGGCTGGTCTTGAATTTCTGACCTCAGGTGATCCACTCGCCTTAGCCTCCCAAAGTGTTGGGATTACAGGCATGAGTCACCGGGCCCAGCCCTCCCATGCTTTCATTGCTGTCTTTTCCTGTCAGTTGGTGGAATATAGACAGCTGGGAGGACCTGGTGTGGGTGTTCTCTCTATCTCCTGGGTACACTGCTGGATGATATTTCCTGGATTTCAGCATAGTTAGGTGTGGCCGAGCTCTGGCCAGTGGAAATTGAACAGAAGTCACGTGTCCAAATCCCATGCCTGGTCTATAAGATCTTGCCATCCATAATCCTCCTACTTTCTTTACTCACTGAATAGAGAAAAATTCCAGGTACCTGGAGGAGTATAGGGCCACAAGCTGGAAGCAGCCTAGATCCCGAGGAACATCATGGAAAACAGTGCCCTCACCCCTTCTTGTGAGGTAAGTCAGGAGCTGAGATTTCAGGGTTTATTTATTTTTTTAAATAACAGCCAACATTATTTCCCCTAAACAATTCATGTTTTATAGGCTAACTAGAAAGACACGTGCCTTAGATGAATATTACTCCAGCCAGCAAAGACTTCTTCTACCCACATGACTGCTTCTTTGAATTTTTGCCCAGTAATTACAAGGCTTTGATCACCCAAAGTACAGAGCACCCTAGTCTGCAAGCTCTCTGAAGACATGGGACCATGTTTGTCTTGCTCCCACTGTATTCTTAGCACTCATTGTAGAGCATGGCACACAGTAGGTATTAAGTAAGTACTTTTAGGATGACAGAGTCCCTTGAAGTGATCGTGATGTAGGTGTGAATTTTCCTAGTCCTCTTTGTATCTGTGTCAAGTCGTACATACTCAAGGACTGCAAATTTATGTAAGTACTTTATTATGACAAACTAGGAACTCTCTCTTTGTTGACTTGAAGTAAGAGACATTAATACAAATGGAAAATTGTTTTAAAAGTTCAATAATTTTACAATATTAGGGGATAAGAGCACTCATAGAACTGAAGTAAGAATCTGTGCTATTACCTGGTCTCCTTGGTAGAAAGTCATACGCAAAGGTGAGCTATTACATTCACACGCAAAAACACATAAACCACCAAAGCCTTTACTTCTTTTGCTGTTGGGAAGCCCTGGCCTCTGGGGTGGACAGTAATATGCAAATAAGTATCTATTACTCAGTAGGGAAGGGAGGCCTTGGGCCACCCTCACACTAATTTACTTTTCTAAAATCTTCACCTGGATCTTGGTCAGTGTATAGGATATCGGTTTTTATGGAAATACTCGATCCTCGTTTTGTCCGTCAGATTGAACTTGCTGTGCAGTTAGCTGAGAAGCGTCACACCTGGTTCTTGGTTCGCTAAGCTGTGCTACCAGTGGTTTCCATGGAAATGACAGTAGAAACGGCCCTATGTGCCTGAGTTGTTAGAGCTGCCAGCTGGACTCTGAGGGGAGCTGCTTTTCCCCTTGACATTCAGAGCCTAACACCAGCACGGGCAGGATCGCAGGCTGTCATGACCTCTGAGTAGGCCCTAAAGCTCCAGCCCTTCAAATGGCTGAGGAAATCTGTTGTTTTTGGTTATAATTTGAAAAACTTTTTCAGAAACAAATTACTTATTGGACATCTTTTGTTTTCAATGTTAAATATTAACACTCCCCTCAGTATAGACTTAAAGATCTAATATGGTGGTTAGTGAGTGACTTTTATAAATATGAACTTGTCCAGATTGTTAAAAATTCTCTGATCTTTTAGTTAGGGGGAAAAACCCTGAATATTGTTTATTTTATGAGTATTCAATGAGAAATATGTCCTCAAATATTTCATGGTAAATTGGGAATATGTGTAAGTATCTTTGTTAAACTCTGGAACCATTTTTAGACCCTGCTGGTAACTTACTAGGGGAATTGGTTAAACTGTCCAATTTTTTGTTGCCTTTGTTTCCTAATTTATTAAATAAAGTTTCAGTGAAGTGGGAGTAGTGTAGACTGAAGTCTACTCTGACAGAAATGGTCATAAAGTTCCTGATAGAGGGTGGATATTTACTAAAGTGTACCAACAAGTAGATGTAACTAAATCTTGACCATTTGTGAATGATCACACATTGGGCTGTTCTGGGAAAATTAATATTCTGCTTTATTTATTGTTTAAATATAATCCACATATAGCCCATCAATTTTCAAACAATTTAATACAATATGATATATTCTGAATTTATACCACACACAATTTAGTCTTTGATGATTCACTATTTAATTATGTAATATGGATAGTATACAGTGAAAACCAGTTTACAGAGCACAGTGTCAAACATTAAAAATGGGAAACAACAGATAAACATCCCTTCTTCCCCTTTAAAATTATTTTAATTTAATTTTAAAAATTCATATTTGATAACCTTACCTTTATCACAAAAGTAGAGCTCAGGAAAATCATCCTGGTTATGTGATGGCTCTTCTGCCTTAGGCTATGAATAGAAGGGAGGCTAATAAACTATAAAAACAAATATGGTAATATTAATAGGTACATCTCAGTGAGAAAAAGACTCAAGATTCACCAGTGTACTTGGAAGGAAAAAAAACTGTTCTAATGGCTAAAATACGTGTATGTAAATTACAACTGGAAAGCATCTCCTCTGCACTTGTAAATATGTATGTTACCTGAAGCTGGGCAAGTCATCAGGGGCAGAATGTGATCATTGTTAAAAACAGGAAACATGATAGTTTGAGTAGACTTCAGGTTTACTATAGAATATGGAAATTCCCAACAGGAACACAGTCAAGTTCATTGATATTTCCCATGCCATTTGATTATCTTACCCTTCATATGATGCCAGTTTGCTTTTTGAAATTTTCATGTTGGCAATTATTTTTTATATTCAAGTCATGGTACTCAGGATATTACAGCTTTTGGTATTTGAATTTAATATCCTTATAGGACAACTGCTGAATCCATTAGTTAGCCATCTGGTTTAGGGTACCTTGCCTGCTATTTCTTTAGGCTTTCAAATTCTTGAAATGTTTTGTACTTATGATCATTTGCATTTTAAATGCGTGCATGTGTGTTCATGTATATACTGACATCTTGCTTTAACAGTTCACTCTGAATGAAATGAAAGGGTGACTTCCAAGAAGATTTAGTAATTGAAATGCCAAAGTGATCTCATTACACGGTTTTGTTCCCAAGTGTATTAGTTTCTTATGGCTGCTGTAACAAATTGCCACAAACTATGTGGCTTAAAACAAGACACATTTATTCCCTTACAGTTCTGGAGATCAGAAGTCTGAAATCTGAACTGAAATTAAGGTGTTGGTCAGGCCATCCTCCATCTGGGGGCTGCAGGGGGGATGCTTTTTCTTGTCTTTTCTAGCTGTATTCTTTGCATCACTTGGCCCATGACTCCTTCCTCTCCAAAGCCAGCAGCTTCACATCTTGATTTAGTTTTCATGTTGCCCTCTGTCTGGTTCTGGACCAGGGTCATCAGCTTCTAATTCTGATGCATGATCTCTCCAAGATCACTGGATACAGGATCCCTCTGTTTCCCTCTTATAAAATAACCTTATGATTACATTTAGAGCTCACCCAAATAATCCTAGATAATCTCAATATTCTTGATTTAATCATATCCACAAAGTCCCTTTTGCCATATGATGTAAGATTCACAGATCTCAAAAATTAGGATCTGTATATCTTTGAGGACTATTATTCAGTTGTTCAGAAAAGGGGTAGCTTAGCAGGCCCAGGTTGCTCAAATCCTGCACATTCTCAATGTCTTTAGGACTGGCCCTTGGCTTAGTCTCTAAGAGAAGACCTCTGAGTCTGTCCAGTATCGTACCTGATACGTTTCTTTGTAAGGTCTTCAGCCACACCAGATAGTTCATGTCAATAATATAATTTATGGTGAATGCCTGTTTTTGTGTGCTTGAGGCCATAGGTCACGCTCTGTTGGACCTCTTGGGAGTGGGGGCCTGGAGATTGAGTAGCTAAGGTCAGTCATATGAATGTTACATGCCTATGTGACTGAACCCTTAATAAAATCTCTGGACACTAAGTCTGGGTGAGCATACCTGGTTCACAACACTTAGCAATTAGCATGTGTTGTCACACCTTGTTAGTGAGAGAATTATGTACTGTACATGTAACTCTACTGGGAAAGGACACCTGAAGCTCCTGTCAGGCTTCTCCTGTATTCTGTCCAGTATGCCTTTTCTCTTTGCAAATGTTAATATGTATCTTCTCACTGGAATAAATTGGAACTGTGTTTACAACAGCTTTCCTGAGTCCTGTGAGTCTTTCTATTCAATCTTCTAGCCTGTGGGTTGTCTTCAGGACTCCCAATACATCAACCTACCATGACTAGTTAGTACAATAGCCTAGAATTGAAGTTGATATTAGAATAAGGGGTGTCTGTGTGTATACAATGTGTTGTGCAAATACGGTATATGTATAACAGAAAAGACCACCTTTGGTAAAATATTAATCTTAATTAAAAATGGAAACATTGTTAGTATACATTAAAAAATTACTGAAAGCCATGGAAATTAGATACTGTATCACTATTGCATGGACAAGTATGGAAACAGGGTAAATATTTCAGTTCTATATACAAATGTATAAGCCCAAATCTTGGAAATATACACAGAAATACTATGCATGTTTCGAAAGCTTAAAAATAAAATATATTCCTACATGCCTTTGAGAAATAATGGAAAATAAATGTATTTAATTTATTGTGCTTTCATTGCCAATTCACATAAATCTAGAGCAAACGTAAGAAGCAGAAGGGTGCGAATTAGGCTATCTTCTTTGTGAGAACAACCATGATCTAATGAACTGAAAAAAATTACGTCAGAAAATTATTTTCTTTAATTTGGAAGAAGATAGTGTTTAGAAAATTGATTAAGCTAATAAGTTAGACCCTTATGGGATCTGAATTCTTGTGGAATGTTCTTGAATGCCAAAAATCAGAAGAGTTACTATTATTCTGCAGGGAAAATGAATCAAGCAAGATGGGCTTGTATCAAGCATTTTTCATTGTAATACTTCCTACTTCTGAAACTTCAGTGAAGTTACTTCAGTAGTTTTTTTCTTATTTTGCCTGTGTGTGCGTGTGCTTAGTGAAAATTTGTGAGTGGCTGAATCTTATATGCCTAATCAAATTGGGACAGAGCTAGGCAACCGATGTATGTGTGAGAATGAGGAAGTAGAATGAGGTCTTAGAAAATAATCCCCCAATCATAGAATGGACTTTAAACTATCACAAAACTACAGAAACATGACTTGTTGAATTTTCCAGATTTTTTTTTTTTTTTTTTGAGAGGGAGTCTCACTCTGTCTCCTAGGCTGGAGTGTAGTGGTGCAATCTCAGCTCACTGCAAACTTCACCTCCAGAGTTTAACCTATTCTCCTGCCTCAGCCTCCCAGGTAGCTGGGATTACAGGTGCCCACCACCATGCCTGGCTAATTCTTGTATTTTTAGTAGAGACAGGGTTTTACTATGTTGGCTAGGCTGGTCTCGAACTCCTGACCTCAAGTGATCTGCACGCCTCAGCCTTCCAAAGTGCTGGGATTACAGGCATGAGCCACCATGCCCGGCCAAGTTTTCTAGATTTTTTTAAAGGAGACTTTGGCTGTTATATGGGCTTGCATGGAATTGTTGAACTAGATTAATCAGATGAACCCTAAATTGGGCCAGAAATGCACCCTCACTCTGAATGTCAAATCACTGGACTCAGGGTACAAGATAATTGAGTCTGCTGTGTCAGGGTCATGGTGCACCTGGGAGTCCCACTGCAGCTTTTGGGGAAACTCTGACACTTGGGATGAGTTCTGTTCTATAGGTTTTATAGGCTGTTCTGCTAGAATCATACATACTCAATGTTTTGCAATGTTATTTGTTGAAGCCCAAGAACAAATTTTCTTAGGAAAATTTTCTTATGAAGAAACCAATGCAGAAGGTTGCCAAAAGCTGCTGCTTGACTTACTTCAAATGACACTCAATTTCATTTGAAAAATAAAACAGTCTTAGGAGGGCCATGACAGACAAGCTTTGGCTGATTCCAGACCAGGGTCATGGGTTAGTAATTCTGATACTTTTATGTTGTACAAATACAGAGAGTGGCTATGAAATTCTGTCAGTCACCTAAGAAACTTACTTAACTTTTCTGTGCCTCGGTTTCCTCACCTCACAAATGCAGATGGCACCAATAAATTGAAACTTTGAAATTCTGGGTTGATGCCCCTTCTCTGTCACCTAAGCATCCCTCTGCTTACGGACCAGTATATTTTAATGTGGAATTCAGGAGAAGGGTGAGAAGTTGGTTGTGCTTCCTGCTCAGATAATTAATTCCTCTCTTAATTCCTAATAGAGGAATTATGAGGTTTAAGTGATACAATACTTGTGAAGTATAATTAGTTGTTCCTGGTATATAACAAGCTTTTATTATTAAATGCTTCAGGTGGTGAAACAGAATTTTCTGAAGACCAGACTCTTGGACATAATTGGAATTTTCTTCTAGAAGTTGGAGGCATTTTAAGGACTTCATGTGCCTCAGAGAGGAGAAGATAATTCTGAGTAGTTGTTAAAACATGCTACTGACATATATAGCATGATAGAGCATGGGAGGCCTTGGGGATGGGGAAGTATCAATAATTAAAGAAAGTCTGTTGGGTCTGATATTAGGGTTTATATGTGGCTTTGTTTCTGCCAGGTTCTGTTTCTATGGCAGAATACCTGATAATATTCAAACCAGTATTTGGGAAGCTAGAAGTTTTAGGGACACTTTTTGATCAATGCCTGACCACATCCTGGGAGGAAAGACTTCATCATACACACATACAATTGAGTGATTTTTGCAGCAAATTGTACCAGAGGATACTATGGAATGCCATTTGGAAAAATCAGGCTCTGCTAGAATATGCTACTGGGGGTGTGAGAAGCTTACAGCAACATTCACTGGAGAAGTTCAGGCTTATAGCAGTCCTCAAATCCTTGCTATTAGTGAAACTAATTCCAGAAAAGCAAAAAAGAGGCTATGAGGCTCTCAGGAACAAAATATAACAGTAGGATTGTGACTAGAGATGGAGCAGAGGTGAGTCTCAGGGTGAGGTCTGAGCAGTGCTCCTCAGATCTTTTTGGATCTCCACATCCTGCATGGGGCCCTGGATGGGACCAAATCCTTCATTTGGTGTCAGTGAGGGAAGCCTGGTAACAAAAAGAAGAGCTGGAATCATTTGCAAGCCCATCCCTGGTAGTCAGCAGGCCTCAGTAAATATAGATTAGGTTGAGGAGGAAAAAAAATGGTGAAGGCAACGGCTTCCTCTCAAGGCATTATTTGGTGAACCAGTGTACTATTGTTACTTAGACTGCATGATTATTTTGAGAGACTTTGGTGGAGACATTGAAACTTTGAAATTTTGGGATGATGCTCCTTTGCTCTCCCCTAAACATTTCTTGGTACACACAGCCTCTGCTTATGGACCAGTAGATTTTAATGTGGAATTCAGAAGAAGGGTGCTTCCTGGCCAGAGTGATGGAGACAGAAGCATAAGGAAGAATCCTACAGGAGTCATGGGAAGGACTCTCTATTCTATATGGGTAGAAATTGAGATTTAGGTCTAGGATAACCAGATTCCCAAGGAATAGAAAATCCATAGCTAATACATGGAATCCAACAATAATGGTAAATATAATAGCTTCTTACTTTTAAAGTATCATATTTAATTATTTGAAATTAACTCTGCTTATGTTGTTTGATTTAATCCTCAAAACGAATGAGAAAATATTATTACTTCCATTTTTATTAATGCTAACTGTGAGGTTCTAGATGATAGAGCCTGATTTCACACTAAAGTGGGACTAATTTGATTTCTTTGTCTTTCCTTGTATGACAAACTATTCAAAAAACATGATTTAAAGCCAATGCTGATATACACTGAGAAGTTCACAGAATTTTCTTTAGATTACAGGAGTTATATTTTCCAAGGGAGCATCGTACTTATTGGTACCTTACCCTTGGCATTTAGTCATGGATTTTCTGCATGGCTTTTCTTGCATTACTGGCCTGAGATTTAGATCTGTAAGACTTTCTCTTTAACAAAACAATACTCTTCCTAAGGGTAGGCAAATGTTTCTGTAAGTTACACAGTGCCTAGCCCAATGACATCTGCACAGTGTTACTAAATTACTATTTGGTGATTTTTTTCTGTAATAGTGTGAGATAAAACTGTCTGTAATAGTGTGAGATAAAACTGTCTTTGTTATTTTGTGAATTTTACATAGATGACAGCCTTTAAAATTTTGTATCCTGTGTGATTTTTCTGTAATTTCTTTTTACTAGCATGTGGTAAGGACTTGCCTAATAATAAAAAAGCACATGTGCACAGATATGAAATCCTCAATGTTGGTATTTCCATCTCTCTCTTTGTGAAACATTGTTTTGTAAAATAAAGTAAGTAAAAATCATCAGTAGCTGGTTAGTATTAAGAAAAAATGTTATCTGAGTGGCCCTTAAATTTCTAGTTTGTTAGAAATTAACATCCTCAGAAGTGCAAGTGAAAGATTCCTAAAGAAGATTTCAAAGGTACTTCCAATGTGTTTGAGACATTATGAGAAAACTATGTGCTAACAGGATTCAGTGACATTGAATTGAGGATTTGTTCCAACAGGTTCAGATGTCTGTTTCGCAGCTACAGACCAATATACTGAGACAACAGGGTTTGCAGCAGAGAAAGAGTTTGATTGCAGAGTGGGAGGAGACTGTCAAAATCATCTTCCTGAGACAGAAGCTTGCTCTGTCACCCAGGCTGGAGTGCAGTGCAGTGGCACGATCTTAGCTCACTGCAACCTCCGCCTCCCAGGTTCAAGCAATACTCCTGCCTCAGCCTCCCAAGTAGCTGGGATTACCAGCGCCCAGCACCACACCCAGCTAATTTTTGTATTTTTAGTAGAGTCGGGGTTTCACCATGTTGGCCAGGCTTGCCTCAAACTCCTGACCTCAAGTGATCTGCCTGCCTCAGCCTCCCAAAGTGCTAGGATTATAGGCATGAGCTACCGGGCCCAGCCCTGGTTTGGGGTTTTTAAGGGGATCATGGCGGGCAACGTGCTAGAAAACTGGGGTCATTGATTGGTCAAGGTAAGGAGGATGAAATCATCAGGATGTAGAAATTGCATTCTTTCATAGGTTGGCTTCCCATGGGGTCCTTCAGACCAGTTGAAATCAATTAGTCCCACTTTAGTGTGAAATCAGTTTCACTGGTATGCAAGACATGAAAAAATGTCTCAAAGGGAAAACTTAACATTTTGTAATGTTCCAGTTGCTGTCTATAGAGCAAGAAAGGGGAATTATAATCTTGTGACAGTGTTTATGTGATTCTGGGGTGATAGTCAGCAAACAGCTATGAGGAAGCAGATCTGACAGCAGGCTGACCTAATGTTAATGCTGAGTGTGCTGCAAGCTGGGTTTAATTTTCATGTCTCTCCTACCCTTCTTCCTAGATTAATTTTACAAAGTTTATGGAATGGGTTTAGAGTTACAGTATAAATGGAAAGACTTTCAGAGTTTAGCTACTTTCATAGCCTTCTTTATTTCTCAGGAAATAATATTTATTTTTTTCTTCCATTGAGAATGATATAGTTAACTCCTTCCATACTTAGTAAGTTGGGAGAATTTTCTTTCCCCCATCCCCTTTCTTTTATCAAGTCAGGGAAAGAGGATAGAATGAGAAATTTTAGATGAAAGATGACTCTTTTTAAAGAAAAGTTGCTTACTTGAAAACATAAACAAGAGTAAATTATTTCCCCGATGTCAAATATTAATGATTTCCACTATGACAAATAGATAACTAGACAAATTTTTCCTTTGAAAATATGTTCTTATGTATTTGACATGGAGGAAAATATTGATTTTGTTTAAACTTCCAGAAGAGTGTTTCACTTGAGTGCTAATTCATGATGGTGGTAGAAAGGGAGATGCAGAAATACTGTGATATCATTTGTCTTCTTATCCATCATACTCCTAACAATTTTATTTTTTTCATACAGCTCTATGCATTCTCACTTCTCTCAGACGGTCCCTCCGGACTTCTTAACACTTACAGAATACTTTCAAGACTAAAATTTTTTAATCTAAACCATGCTTAGAATTTTTTTCTACAGGTAAGAATAAAACCATTCTCATTAATTTTAATGAGTGTTTAATACATCATAGAGTTTCAGAATTTTTTTAACAAAGACTCTTAATAATTGCTGTCAGCCTTAATATTCTCTCTGCTTCACCCAGTTTCTCAGAGCTGCTTCAGAGACCTAGAAGTGAAATATATTCTTTTTCACACCTACATTTTCTAAAAATAAAATGACCAACTGATAAAAAAAAAAGAAAGAGAAAAAACCTTGTGAGTAGTCAAACTGAAAAGAAAGTCATCAAAAATAAATAACAGAAAACATAAAAAAACTTTTAACCAAACTTTGTGTTAAAAAAAAAAAAAGCAAAAAAGGAAAGGAAACTGAGTCAATAAAAAATTATTCACTGTGGTAAAATAGCACCAGGTAGTTTTACTACCTGGTTTTCTCTTGCTCCTGAGACTATTTTTAAAGAAAGTTCGAGAGGTGTCAGTTCAGTCTCAGCTGGGGTCATAAACTCATTCCAAAGGCCCACTAGATATGGTGGTGACCATAATCAATGTCTTAAAAATAAAACCCAGCTGGGCGCGGTGGCTCGTGCCTGTAATCCCAGCACTTTCGGAGGCCAAGGCGGGTGGATCACGAGGTCAGGAGATCGAGACTATCCTGGCTAACATGGTGAAACCTCGTCTCTACAAAAAATACAAAAAAATTAGCTGGGCGTGGTGGCAGGCGCCTGTAGTCCCAGCTACTTGGGAGGCTGAGGCAGAAGAATGGCGTGAACCTGGGAGGCAGAACTTGCAGTGAGCCAATATCACACCACTGCACTCCAGCCTGGGCAACAAAGCGAGACTCCATCTCAAAAAACAAACAAACAAAACAAAAAAATCCAAAAAACCTTTTTATTAAGATTTTTTAAATTGTTGATGTTCACTTAGAGATGTCTTTTCACAAAAAATCAACACCATTCTTAAAATATTTTTACAAAGAAAATTGGCAAAATACAGAGAAATTGAAAGAATAGAAGAGAGTATCGTGAATCCCTCATATGCATCATCTAGATTTCATAATTTACTAGTATTTATTAATATTTTATTATATTTATTGCATGTTTCAGATTTATGCAACTTTATTACCCTTAATTTTTTTTATTTTTTATTGAGGTATAATTTACATAAAATAAAATTCCTCAGTGTGAGGTAGATAATTTTATGGGATTTGACAAATGCATACAGTCAGGGAACAAGCACCAGAATCATGATTGAGAACATTCCATCATCCTGAAATTTTCTAATGGTCATTTGTAATCAGTTCCTTTCCTCCACTGAAACCTCAGTAAAACACTGATTTACCTTCTTATTCTATAGTTTTGTCTTTTCCAGAATTTCATATAAATAGAATCATAAGATGTGTAATGTTTTGTGTCTGGCTTCTTTAGCTTCATATAATGCTTTTGAGATTCATACATGTTATTAAACATCGATGATTTTTCCTTGTTTTCTTGCATTAATGCTCCTTCGTATGGATATACTGAAGTTTTCCATTCTGTAGCTAATGGAACTTTGTTTTTTTTCCCAGGTTTTAAGACTCCATCTCAAAAAAAAAAAAATCAAATTTAATTTTTAAAATAGGTAAACACTTTTCAAATTACCCACTTTTTCTTAAGTGAGCCTTACTAATTTGTGATTTTCAAGGAATGTATTCATTTAATCTATTTTTGTGAAATTTATTGGCATGATATTCGCTTACTACTTATTTATTTACTTATTTATTTATTTCTTCTTTTTTTTCTTTTTTTTTTTTTTTGAGACAGAGTCTTGCTCTGTCGCCCGGGCTGGAGTGCAGTGGCCGGATCTCAGCTCACTGCAAGCTCCGCCTCCCGGGTTTATGCCATTCTCCTGCCTCAGCCTCCGGAGTAGCTGGGACAACAGGCGCCCGCCACCTCGCCCGGCTAGTTTTTTGTATTTTTAGTAGAGACGGGGTTTCACCGTGTTAGCCAGGATGGTCTCGATCTCCTGACCTCGTGATCCGCCCGTCTCAGCCTCCCAAAGTGCTGGGATTACAGGCTTGAGCCACCGCGCCCGGCTATTTATTTATTTTTTGAGGTGGAGTCTCGCTCTGCCGCCCAGGCTGGAGGTGCAGTGGCGCCATCTTAGCTCACTGCAAGCTCCACCTCCCAGGTTCACGCCATTCTCCTGCCTCAGCCTCCCGAGTATCTGGGACTACAGGTGCCCGCCACAGCGCCCGCTAATTTTTTGTATTTTTTAAGTAGAGACGGGGTTTCACCATGTTAACCCGGATGGTCTCCATCTCCTGACCTCGTGATCCACCCACCTCGTCTTCCCAACGTGCTGGGATTACAGGCGTGAGCCACTGCGCCCGGCCCCTTATTACTCTTTTAATGTCTGTAGGGTCTGAAGTGATAGGTGGTAATTTGTTTCTTCTCTTTCTCTTTTTTTATTTGATCAACTCAGCTAGAAATTTATCAGTTTTATTGATTTTTGAAAAAACAGTTCTGGCTTCATGGATTTTTTTAAAATTGTTTTTTCAGAATTCTGTTTCATTGATTTATTTTCTTATCTTTGTTGTTTTCTTCCTTCTACTTAGTGTAAGTTTAATTTGCTCTTCTTTTGCTAGTTTTTTTTTTTTTTAATAAGATGAATGTTTAGATCACTGGTTTGAAACCTTTGTGCTCTTCTGACATAAGCATTTAATGTTACATTTTTCCTGTAAATATTGATTTTGCTGCATATCACAGAAACTCTTACTTAGTTAAAATATTTTCTAATTTATTGTTTTTGTTTGTCTCTCATACATAGAATGTTTAGAGTTAAATTTCAGACATTTGAAACTTTTCTAAATGTTTTATTTTTGTTAACTTTTAGTTTAATTCTGTTGTGGTCAGAAGGCATATTCTGTAAGATTTAAATATTTTGAGATCTACTGAGACTTGTGTTAAGGCCCAGCATATGATCCATGTTGGTGAATGCTTTATATGCACTTCCAAAAAATGTGTATTCTGCAGTTTCTGAATATAGCGCTCTAAAAATGTCAATTAGGTGAAGATAGTTGTTAGTGTAATTCAGGTCTTCTATATTCATATAGATTTTTTATCTAGTTTTTCTATTAATTACTGAGAAGAGTGTGTTAGAGTTCTTAATGATGATTTGGATTTGTCTGTTTTTCTTTAGTTCTGTAACTTCCTCATATATTTTCTTCTCTCTTGCTAGGAACATAGATATTTATAATTGTTATATCTTCCTGATATATTGAACCTTATATCATTGTCCATAACAATATTCCCTGTTTTGATGTCTATTTTGTCTGATTTAATATGCCACTTCAACTTTCTTATGCTTTCTCAGTGTGTTTGTGTTTTTGTATTTAAAGTGTACCCACAGCCAGGTGCAGTGGCTAACACCTGTAATCCCAGTACTTTGGGAGGCCAAGGTAGGTGAATCACCTAAGGTCAGGAGTTCCAGACCAACCTGGCCAACATGGTGAAACCACTGTCTCTACTAAAAATATCAAAAATTAGCTGGGTGTAGTGACAGATACCTGTAATCCCAGCTAGTTTGGAGGCTGATACTGGAGAATCGCTTGAACCCAGGAGGTGGAGGTTGTGGTGAGCCAAGATCGAGCCATTGCACTCCAGCCTGGGCAACAAGAGTGAAACTCCGTCTCCAAAAACTAAAGTGCACCCCCTTTATAGATAACAAAGAGGTGAGTTTTGCTTTTATATCTAGTCTGGCAATCTTTGCCTTTTGATTGGAGTATTTGGTCTATTTACATTTAATATAATTACTGATAAGATGGTTTTTAGTCTGCCATTTTGCTATTTGTTTTATATTGATCTTACTTGATTTTGTTCTCTGTCCTTTTCTGTATTTTGTGTGTGTGTGTGGGGGGCGGTGGGAGGTAGCCACTTATTTTTTGTTTCTATGTTTAGTGGCATAAAAAGTTACCCATATATTTTTGAAGTATCATGTGCAATGTGATTCAATTGATATAAAGTTTTATATGGAGAGATAAGATACATATATATGATACACATGTGTTACAGCCTAAATATTTGTGCCCTTCAAAATGTTGAAGCTCTTATCCCAAATTTGACTGTGCATGGAGATAGAGCCTTTATGGAAGTAACTAAGGTTAAATGGGATCATAAGGGTAGAGTCTTGATCCAAAAGGATTTATATCTTTCTCTCCCTTTCTCTTCTTCCTCTCTTTTTTCCTTCCTTCCTTCCTTCCTTCCTTCCTTCCTTCCTTCCTTCCTTCCTTCCTTCCTTCCTTCCTTCCTTCCTTCCTTCCTTCCTTCCTTCCTTCCTTCCTTCCTTCCTTCCTTCCTTCCTCTCTCTCTCTCTCTCTCTTTCTCTTTCTCTTTCTTTCTCTTTCTTTCTCAATAGCTTTGTGGTACAAGTAGGTTTTGGTTACATGGGTGAATTGTATAGTGGTGAATTCTGATATCGTCATGTATTTGTCACCCAAGTACTGCCCACTGTACCCAATATGTAGTTTTTGTTTCTCATTCCTCTCCTACCTTTCCCCTCCCCTGTTCTGAGTCTCCAAAGTCTATTGTACCACTCTGTATGCCTCTGCATACCCATAGCTTATAAGTGCGAATATATGGCGTTTGGATTTCCATTCCTGAGTTACTTCACTTAGAATAGTGCTCTATATCTCTATCCAATTTTCTTCAAGATACTTTCATTCTTTCTTTTCTTTTCTTTTTTTTTTTTTTTTTTGATGGAATCTTGCTTTGTCACCCAGACTAGAGTTCAGTCTTGGCTCACTGATCTTGGCTCACTGCAACCTCCGTCTCCCGGATTCAAGCGATTCTCCTGCCTCAGCCTCCCAAGTATCTGAGACCATAGGCATGCACCACATGCTTGGGTAATTCTTGTATTTTTAGTAGCAATAGATACTAAATAATTCTTGTATTTTTAGTAGCAATAGAGAGCATCATGTGGGCCAGGCTGGTCTCTAACTCCTGACCTCAAGTGATCTACCTGCGTTGGCCTCCCAAAGTACTAGAATTATAAGATGAGCCATCATGCCCTACCTCATTCTTTTTAATGGCTGAAAAGTATTCCATGGTGCCTGTACGCCACATTTTCTGTATCCACTCATTGATTGATGGACACTTAGGCTGGTTCCATATCTTACCAATTGTGGATTGTGTTGTGATAAACATATGTGTGCAGATGTCTTCTTGATACAATGACTTCTTTTCTTTTGGGTAGATACCCAGTAGTGGGGTTACTGGATCAAATGGTAGACTTACTTTTAGTTCTTTAATAAATCTCCATGCTGTTTTTCATAGAAGTTGTACTAATTTATATTGCCACAGTGTATAAGCATTCCCTTTTCACCACATCCATGCCAAGATCTCTTGTTTTTTGACTCTTTAATAGTGGCCATTCTGGCTGGGGTAAAGTGGTATCTCATTGTGATTTTATTTTGCATTTCCCTGATGATTAGTGATGTTGAGAGTTTTCCATATGTTAGTTGTCCATTTGTAGTTCTTCTTTTGAGAAATGTCTTTTCATGTCATTTTCTCACTTTTTGATGGGATTACTTGGGTTTTTTCTTACTGATTTGTTTGAGTCCCTTACAGATTGTTGATACTAGCCCTTTGTTGGATGCATAGTTTGCAAATATTTTCTGTCATTCTGTGGGTTTTCCGTTTACTCTGATGATTATTTCTTCTGTGGTACAGAAGCTTTGTAGTTAAATAAGTCTCATTTGTTTATTTTTGTTTCTGTCCTATTTGCTTTTAGGGTCTTAGTCATAAATTCTTTGCCTAGGCCAAGGTCCAGAAGAGTTTTTCCTTGGTTTTCTTCTAGAATTTTTATGGTTTCACACCTTAGATTTAGGTCTTTGATTCATTTTGAGTTGACTTTTGTATATACAGAGAGATGGGAATCCAGTTTCATCCTTCTATGTGTGGCTATCCAGTTTTCCCAGCACGATTTTTGGACAGGGTGTCTTGTCCTCAATTTTTTGGTGTGTGTGCTTTGTCAAAGATCAGTTGGTTGAAAGTATTTGACTTTCTTTCTGGGTTCTCTATTCTGTTCCATTGGTCTATGTATCTACTTTTATATGAGTATCATGCTGTTTTGGAAACTGTTGCCTGTAATATAATTTAAATTCAGGCAATGTGATGCCTCCAGATTTATTCTTTTTGCTTAGAATTGCTTTGGCTATTTGGGCTCTTTTTTTCCCCCATATGAATTTTAGGATTGTTGTTTTCTAATTCTGTGAAAAATAATTTTGTATTTTGATAGGAATTGTATTGAATCTGTAGATTGCTTTGGGCAGTATGGTCATTTTCGTGACACTGATTATTACAATCCTTGAGCATGGGATGTATCTCCATTTGTGTCATCTGTCATTTCTTTCAGCAGTGTTTTGTAGTTCTCCTTGCAGAGCTCTGTCACCTCCTTTGTTAAGTATATTCCTGGGTGTGTTTTTTTTTTTTGAGACGGAGTCTCGCTCTGTCACCGAGGCTGGAGAGCAGTGGCTGGATCTCAGCTCACTGCAAGCTCTGCCTCCCGGGTTCACACCATTCTCCTGCCTCAGCCTCCCGAGTAGCTGGGACTACAGGTGCCCGCCACCTCGCCCGGCTAGTTTTTTGTATTTTTTTAGTAGAGACGGGGTTTCACCGTGTTAGCCAGGATGGTCTCGATCTCCTGACCTCATGATCCGCTCATCTCGGTCTCCCAAAGTGCTGGGACTACAGGCTTGAGCCACCGCACCCGGCCTAGGTGTTTTTTTAAATTTATTTTTGCAGCTATTGTAAAAGGGATTGAATTATTGATTTGATTCTCATCTTGGTTGTTGTTGGTGTATAGCCGTGCTACTCTATTGTATACATTGATTTTGTGACCTGAGACTTTACGTAATTCATTTATCAAATCTAGGAGTCCTCTGGAGAAGTCGTTAGGGTTTTTTAAGTGTTGATCGTGTCATCAGCAAACAGCTGTGAACCCAGAAAACATGAGACAGGTCTTAGGTCATTTAGAAAGTTTGCTTTGCCAAGGTTGAGGATGAACCTGTGACCAGTCTCAGGAAGTCCTGACGACACACGTGCCCAAGGTGGTCAGGGCACAACTTGGTTTTATACAATTTAGGGAGACATGAGACATTAATCAACATATGTAAGAAGTACATTGGTTTGGTCCAAAAAGGTGGGACAACTTGAAGCAAAGGCAGGAAGCAGGGAGGGAGCTTCCAGGTCACTTATAGGTGAGACAAAAAGGGTTGCATTCTTTTGAGTTTCTAATTAGCCTTTCCAAAGGAGGCAATCAGACATATATCTTTCTCAGTAAGCAGAGGGATAACTTTGAATAGAATGGGAGGTAGGTTTGCCCTAAGCAGTTTCCAGCTTGAGTTTTCCTTAGTGATTTTGGGGGCCCAAGATATTTTCCTTTCATACAGTCATAGTTTGACTTCCTCTTTTCCAGGTTGGATGCCTTTCATTTCTTCCCCTCGCCTGATTGCTCCGGCTAGGACTTCCAATCACTTATTTTGTTTAGTACTTCGTTTTAATTTTTCGGTGAGATTTTTGGTTGTGTCTCTCTGTATTATTAATTTAGTGGTTGCTGTAGAGAATATGCACCTTAAAATTAGCACTGTACAATATGCACCTTAAAATTAGCCTCAGTCAATTAAGAGTTAATATTTGAATTGCTTTGGGGGAAAGTATAGCAATGTTAAAACAGGCTGTTTTTCTTTGCCAACTCTCAGTACTATATTATAAATAGTTCGTGTGTGTATAGTACGGTACTGTTATTTTTACTTCAAACATACATATTTCTTTCAAAGAAACTAAGAGAAACAGCAAATGATCTACCTATTTACTAGTTTTTCATATTTATCCTATATTTACTTCTGGGACTCTTCATTTTGTTGATCTGAGTAGTTGCCACTTAGTAGCATTCCACTTGACTCTTCCCTTCTCCTAGGGTTGTATCAACTCAATTTTTGTTTATTTGAAAGTGTCTATTTTTCTTTTAATTTAAATAATAGCTTTGCTGGATATAGAATTCTTGTTTGTTTTTTCCTTTAGCATTTTAAGCATTTCCTTTCAGTTTCTTCTGGGTTCCATAGTTTCTGAAGAGGAGTTAATCATTAATTTTGTTGTGGCTCTCCTGTATATAATATATGTTTTTCTGGCTGTTTTAAATATTTTCTTGTTATCTTTGGCTTTCAGGAGTTTGATTATGATGTGTATAAGGAGAATTTGCTGTTTGTTTATTTGAGTTAAGATTTGTTAAAATTCTTAGACTTATAAATTAATATTTTCCAACAAATTTGGAAAGTTTTAAGACATTATTTAAAAGTTTTTCTTCCCTTTTTTCTCTAGTCTGGGATTTCCATTATAGCTATTTAGACCACTTCATATTGTTCTCAAAGTTTTCTGAAGTTTTTTTTTTTTTTGTCAATATTTTATTTTCTTTCAGCTAGGGCCATTTCTATGGATGTATCTTCAATTACGTGAATTACTTTTTTTGGTCTTCTGTCTGCTCTTCAGTCCATTTAGCCATTTTAAATTTCAGTTATTTACTTTTCAGCTCTATATCTTTTTGAAAAACATGATTTCTGCTGTTTTGCTGAGATTTCTTATTATCCCTAGCAAATTTTCTTTTAATTTCCTTTAAATCCAGCATGTTCTCTGTTAATTCTTTGAACATATTTATAATAGCTTCTTTGATGTCTTTACCTGCTAAATTCAACATCTGGCCCAAATTGGAGGCAGTTTCTATTGATTGCCATTTTTCTTGAATAATGGTCATAATTTTCCATTTCATTGTACCTGTCTTTCTAGCTCTGACTGAACCCAACATTAAAAAGAAATCTGGCTGAAGCAGATGGATTACCTGAGGTCAGGAGTTCGAGACCAGCCTCGCCAACATGGTGAAACCCCATCTCTACTAAAAATAGAAAAATTAGCCGGGTGCGATGGCATGCGCCTATAGTCCCAGCTACTCAGGAGGGTGAGGCAGTAGAATTGCTTCAACCTGGGAGGTGGAGGTTCCAGTAAACCGAGACCGTGCCACTGCACTCCAGCCTGGGTGACAGAATGAGACTCCATCTCAAAAAAAAAAAAAAAAAAAGAAAGGAAAAGAAGAAAAAGAAGTCTGAATTGACAGAGAGTTCCTCAGTCACTCACCTAAGGTATGTATTAACACACTGTCAAGTATCTGTAGGTTTCCATGCCACATATCTTCTCTAGCTATGCTTTGTAAGTCTCTGGCTTCTAAAAGAGTAGTCATTGTCACACTGACAATTTACTCTTTATTTGCTTTGTTTGATTAATATAAAAAGCTATGGTGAAAAAAATTAAGACCCTTAAAAATATCTGTTTAGGACTGGAGTTACTGATATTGAATCTGTTGACCTAGTCTTCATTATGTGTTGAATTCCTGAATCACAGAGAGCTTCTTTTTTTATATTAGGCAGCTCAAGTCTTTTCCTATATATTAGATTATATCAACTTGATTAAATTTGCTTTTATATGTCTCAACTGGCAGTCATTTCCATGGGCAAAATAAAAACCTCTGAAATATCTTCTTATTTGATTAGGACATGCTGTATTTTTTAAAAGCATTTTTTTCTCTTTTCTAAATCAAGATTTAGTCATCTTAATTAGAAGTGGTAGGCCCTACAGCCAAATTTTAAATCAAGCCAACAGCCCCAGTTTTTGACATGGCAGTGGACATTGGTATAAGGAAGTCTTCCTTTATTATCATTCTCTATGGAAGAAGGAAGCAGAGCAATTACTATTGCAGAGTAATTTAATACTGTTTTATTAAACATGGCCTTTCATCTTGGTAAGGAGTTCTGGGATTCATGAGGATGTCCATCTTCTGTGAAATACTATCTTGTTTAAACAGATTAATTCATAATCTATAGTCACATTATAAAAACATAAAAGAATAAAGATGAACTAAATTCTGAGAAGAGAATAAAGTGTTAGAATCAATTAACTTGCATCCTTTTTAAAAATTATGATACTATTACATTAATAGTTAGATGTAGTTTTCCTCTTTCTTATCTGAGTTAAGGTTATTTCTTTGTATCAGGTACTTGACATGGTAGACTAGAGAATAGGAATTAAAACTTGATTAATGGTCCCAGTTTAGAGTTTAAATCATTCAGATACATTAAATTGTTATAAAGTGATGCTTGTTTTTAAATAGTGGGTGGCTCTTTTAGTAGACATTATTTGGTGTTTAAATTACAGTTTACTTTCTCTACACAGGAAGTGTTTTGGAGGAATAGCATTTTGGGCATTTTAGAACACTTCTATGAAAGGAAATGTTTTTTATGTAAAGCTTTCTATGTAAAAGTGCTATGGAAACAAAGTTTTTCTCATACTTCTTTTAATAGCAACTATTATTTTCTCTAAAGGGAGAGAAAAAAATTGAATTGCAGAGAAATGAAAGGATTTTCTTCTGAAACTAGATGAAATCTTTAATTCAATGGAATATTCATTTTATTTTTCATACTTGATTAGTCCTTTATTTGTCAGATTATTCCATGTTTTCCATATTTTAATGTCTATGGATCTGTGTTTTAACATGTATGTAAAAATTTGCTCCATGGCACTTAAGGCACAAAAAAAACGACATCCATTTATTTTATTGATTTTTAAATAGTATTTTGTCCAGGCCCCACTTAACCACAATGTTTTAAATCCTCAGAATCATATTATTTTCCCAAACCTCTGAGTTAGCCACATTAGAATGAGGTATATCTCAGGGTAATATGACAGCCCCATGTTAATGCCTTCCTGGCTACCTCCAATGGATTATTCAGATGCATATTGGAGAGGTGGCTCTTATGACTATGGCCAATTCCACCTCAACCTCTATCTATTACCAAATGGGCTTTTAGGCTTTCTTTCTGTTCTCCTTCCTAGGAGTCCTGGCTATTATGGTAATACTAGATATGGATGTCAGGAAACCTATTTTTGCAAGCAAACCAAAAAGGAGCATTTCTGCTTCCTTAGAGATTGGTTGATATTTTTGAAATATACCACTACTGTACTTGGGCAAAGCAAATATCTTACTCATTTTTCTAGAGATTTAAATCTTTCCTGGTCAGTGTGTCTACACTGTTAGCAGGCAAAGGAGCACACCCAAGTGGCCAGACACGGAGTTTAATCCCTCCACTCAGTAGCCATTTCTGAGTATTCTCTGAAGCTGTGAAATAGTCATGATAATTTTCTCAAAATCATATTTTTGCACCAACTCTAGAAGCTGTAGTACATGCTGGGGAATGTTATGCTTAGAAGGATTCTTAGCAATGTGGAGGGAGATTCCTATTATCCAACAAAATGCATTTGCTCCAAACACACCACACCTTTATTTAAAAAAATAAAAGCAAATATGGCTTGATGTTTACTCATCAGAGTTGTCATAAAATTCAACCTCAGTCATTTGGGACCCACTTTTCCCTATTTCTTCAGGGTGAAACACAATCAGTAGAACTTGCTTAGACTAGAGCAGAATTTCTTAATCTTGCCACTACTGACATTTTAGACCAGATAATTCTTTGTTGTGAGGGCTGTCCTGTATATTGGAGGGTGTTTAGCAGCATCCCAGCCTCTACTCACAAGATGCCAGAAGCATCATCTGGGTGCTCATGCAGGAAATGTAGAACCCTCCTCCTCTACATCTCTAGGTATTGCCAAATATCCCTGTGAAGGGTAGTTGCTTCTGGTTGAGAACCACTGCTCTAGAACAATTGGGAAGGAGTCTAGTTTCAGTTTTAGTTTTTATGGCTGCTATTGACATTTGTCTTTGACAATGTCTGCTTGTCACTGAAGGCTTGTGCTTCTATTTTCCTTTTGCGGAGTCATAAAATCTCTGTCAAGGCTCCCAGGCTGTAGTACCTACTGCCTAAACTCTTCAGGCAGACTAGCAATGATCCTTCTTAGAGGTCTTATAAGCCCTGAAAATGCTGTGTACAGAAGGCATAGTCCTTCTTGGGAGATCCTGCCCCCAGCATCTGGGGACCCAGTTCTTTCTGAACTCAGATTATTTATTTATTTATTTATTTATATTTATTTTTTATTGAGATGGAATTTTGCCCTTGTCACCCAGGCTGGAGTGCAATGGCACAATCTCAGCTCACTGCAACCTCAACTTTCCGGGTTCAAACAATTATCCTGCCTCGGCCCTTCCGAGTAGCTGGGATTATAGGTGCCCACCACCACGCCTGGCTGATTTTTGTGTTTTTAGTAGAGACAGGGATTCACCAGGTTGGCCAGGCTGGTTTGAACTCCTGACCTCTGGTGATCTGCCCCCCTCAGCCTCCCAAATTTTGGGATTACAGGTGTGAGCCACTGTGACCGGCCAAACTCAGATCTTCTCTATCTCCTTCAATTCTACAATTTTCTTTATCTTAGAAAATCTCAAACAGTGGTATTATGAAACTAACTTTGAGAACAATCCTTAATTATCTTGGAAAAGTAGAACCTCATGTCCAGGACACAAAGCCCTGGTTTTCTTGCCAATACCTCAATGGAAACACTGTAGTCTATATATCCATTTACTCCTTTTTCTCTTTTTAATTGCTCTTCTCTAATTCTCCTCCCTTCCTGTATTATCTCTCATTTTCTTCTCAATTTGTTTTCTTTATTCTGTCTTCCCTTCTATTTCTTCTTCAGAGCAGCAGTTATTGGCACAGAAAATTTAGGAGAATGAATAGGAATCTCAGTTGTGTGTGGTGGCTCGTGTCTATAATCTTAGCACTTTGGGAGGCCAAGGCTCGAGGATTACTTGAGTCTAGGAGTTTGAGACCAGCCTGGGCAACCTAGTGAGAACCCAGCTCTATAAAAAATTTAAAAATTAGCTGGGGCCAGGTGCAGTGGCTCACGCCTGTAATCCCAGCACTTTGGGAGGCCGAGACGGGCAGATCACAAGGTCAGGAGATCGAGACCACAGTGAAACCTCGTCTCTACTAAAACTACAAAAAAATTTAGCCAGGCGTGGTGGCGGGTGCCTGTAGTCCCAGCTACTCAGGAGGCTGAGGCAGGAGAATGGCATGATCCCGGGAGGCGGAGCTTGCAGTGAGCCGAGATCGCGCTACTGCACTCCATCCTAGGGAACAGAGCGAGACTCTGTCTCAAAAAAAAAAAAAAAAAAAAAAGCTGGGAATGGCAGTACATGCCTGTAGTCCCAGTTATTAGGGAGGAGGGAGGCTGAAGCAAGAGGATTGCTTGAGTCTGGGAGGTTGAGGCTGTAGTGAGCCATGATTGCACCGTTGCACTCCAGCCTGGGTAACAGAGTGAGAGTCTGTTTCAAAAACAAATACAACAACAACAAAAATGGGAAACTCATCAATCCTACATCTCTGTTAATTTGGAGAAATGTTAAGGCAGAGATAGGAAGTTACACCCATTTTCCTAGGAGGAAAAAATGTGTTTATATGGGACCCCAAAACCATTTATTGCAAAGTGCAAAATGTAATGTTCAAAACTTTTACAATGCCAGTAAAATGGTCTGCTGCTTCTTTTCTTCCTTTCAAGTTCATTTCATTTCTTTTCTTCAGCTGGCAGCATTGTCTGAACCTTGAAGTCAAGAGCTTTGGCTTATGTCCAAGGGTGAGGGAGCAGGCTAAGGAGAGCAATTCACAGCTTAATGGAAATATTTTGCCACAGGAGGGAGAACTATGATCATTTCTTGGAACATTAAAAAAAATAACTTTTGAATCAACCTGAAGGTTGAGGCAGGATTAAGAATCATCCATAAATTTGAGATGGAAAAGTTCTTGGCAGAGTTTACAAGGCTGGAAAATCACTAGTTTCCCTTTTCCTTATCCACAAAAGGTCAGTAAGTTTATTTAGCCTTTGGATAATATACTCACCACTTTCTCAGCCGTATTCCGTATCTGACCATGTTCCAGGCCACTCTTTCTGCACTAGCTTCCACCTGCCACCTCCCCAAAGACCTCCCCGCCGGCCCTCTGGCGATCATTGATGAGGTTGTGTGGACCTGCGCTCTGGCTGTCTTCTCTCGCTCCAACCAGACTGAGGGTACTCAGGCATTCTCCCTAGTTACCGAGAGGGCCCCATGGCTGTGGGGTGAATGTTTCAGGCCTAATATTCCTTTCCCAAAGGTGAGTCCTGGTAAAGAAGTCAATTCTCAATGTTGGGTGAGGACGGTTATGGGCTCTGAACAGGTTCTACTCCATATCTCACAAATGCTCAGCCATTTGAAGTGCTCTGCATCAGGGAAAATGCCTCGTAGCTTACCTTCCATAGTCTTGCTTTCGTTCAGCTCATTTGGATCCTTCTTTGGCAGTAATCTGGTATACCTCGTAGAAAAGCCATAGGTATTTCTACCCTGTGTGACATCTACTCTGAATTGTGTGCCTCCAATTATGTGAATCTGGCTTTACTGGAGTCCCTAAACTTCTCACCACCCTGATCAGTGCTAGAAGGTAACCCTCAGAAGGACAGCTTGATTTATATCCCCATGGGCCATTCTTACAGTTATTTATGCTGATCTTGACTGATGCTGAACAGCCTGCCCAAACTGCAACCTAATTTACACCCAAATTCACAAGCCAATAGTATTCCAGATGACGTTGCCGTATGTAATAGCATTTTAAGTTAACCCATACTATACTTAGATGTGTAAAAAATGTAGCTACTTAACAATTTTTGGTAAGATATTCCAGGTATTTTGGAATAAAGGTGTAAATGTTAACATAATAAATATCACCAAACTTAAGAAATGAAATAACTTTAATTCAAAAAGAAATGAAATAACTTTAATTCTTAAAAACAAAAACAAATACAACAACAAAAATGGGAAACTCATCAGTCCTAAATTTCTGTGGATTCAGAGGAGTGTTAGGCAGAGACTGGAAGTTACACCCATTTTCCCAAGAGGAAAAAATGTGTTTATATGCGACCCCAAAACCATTTATTGCAAAGTACAAAATGTAATGTTTGAAAATTTTACAATTTTCAAACCCTTTCTCTGTGGCCCATGCACTTGGTCCCATTTTATTGTTCTCTCTGTCCTCATAGGTTACCACTTATTCTGAATTTTGGCTTTATCATTTTACATATTTCTTCATAGTTTTACTTTGTTTTTATACAGTTTGAGATGCAGTTGTGCATAGTAGCTGAAAGCATAGACTCTGGAACCAGACAACCTAGGTCTATGTCCTGGGAATCCCATTTTCTCGCTGTGGCCCCTCTAGAAGTTATTTAATTTCTTTATGTATACTTTGGTTTTTTAAAAAATCTGTAAAATGTGGATAATAATGGTACTGACCTCTTAAGGTTATGAAGAGTAACTAATTGAGTATACATAAAATCTTAGAATAGTACCTAGAAGCTCCATATTAAATGTCTACAATCATTGTTATCTTAAATCCATACTTCTGCATGTTTTTAAATTTCATATAAATGATATCATATGTATCCTTTTGCAACTCCCATTCTTTGCTTAATGTTTTGTTTGTGACATTCGTCCATGTTGATATACATAACTTTCTTTTATGGTAAGTCTTTCATAGTGTGATTTTACCTACATTTATTTATTCATTCTCCTGTTGAAGGACATCTAGGTCATTCTGTTATTTTTGTAATAATACGTAATCCTACTATGAGTGCATTTTATGTGTCTCTTTATACTCAGGAACAAGATTTGTTCTAAGGCTTGTACATAAAAATAGAATTTGTGAGTCTTGTTTTGTTTATTAAATAATGAATACATTTATTCACAATCCAACCTCCCCAGCTCCATCCTTTCCTATAATAATCGATCTATATAGAGGACAAACTTAGCTTGTTGAATCAACGTAACCTAGTCTCCTTTGGTTTAAATGGTCTTTTGAATGAGTGTTATCTTACCTAGATGGTAAGTTTTCACATTTCCGCTCTTTCCCCTGTGCCTTGCTAAGGTGGCGTCTAGGGCCTAATGATCTTGTGGCAGTGTGGGGAGGTGGGAAGGGCCAGAACCTTTCATCCTGCTGTCGGGCCTTGTTGACTGCTAGGCCTTCTCTGAGGGCTGCATTCACTACTGGTTGTGGTGGTTTCAGTTGGTCATGAAGTCATTATGTATTGAAGCTGTTTTAACCTAATCTCAAATCTCTGTTGCTTTCCCTGAACTTTAAGTAACTCTGCAGGCCCTCTCTTGCAATTAAGACAGAGGAAGACTTTTGGGCTTTTGTAGAAACTGGCTAGGCTATGAAAGAGCCGTGAGCACCATCTCCAGCTCCTATAACTCTTCCTTCTCCCTGTCATAATATTGCTTCTGCACCAGATGGCTATGGCTATACGTGGGGATTCTCCTGCCACTCCCTCCCCATGGGCACACAAGCTAGACAGGGAGGTGTGTCATGGACTCACCTGATGTTCTCTCTTCTTCAAACTCTCTGGATGCTTTTATTATGCTTCTCTTTGGGGTTCCATCCCAAGAGAGGGGCAATACTCATATCTGATTTCTCAACTTTATCTTTTTCTGTTATACAGGACATTCACGTGGGCTTGATTCCTATCCTTTTCCTCTTTGGAAAGGAATTCCCCTATGGCCTGTCTTCCTTCAACCTGAGATGCACGTGCCTAGCCTGGTTTCCTTCAGCCAAAGTAGCTGGCAGGATATGGGGAGCGAGAAATCAGTTTAAAGTTAAGAGCACAAACATGAGTTAGTCACAACACTGAACCTACAGTGCAAATGCCAGAATGTATCTATTTTTTTTTTTTTTAGACAGTCTCGCTCTGTCAGCAGGCTGGAGTACAGTGGTGTAATCTCGGCTCACTGCAACCTCTGCCTCCCGAGTAGCTGAAACTACAGGCTCGTACCACCAAGCCCAGCTAATTTTTGTATTTTTAGTAGAGATGGGGTTTCACCATGTTGGCCAGGATGGTCTAGATCTTTTGACCTCGTGATCCACCCACCTCGGCCTCCCCAAGTGCTGGCTACAGGCATGAGACACGGAGCCCGACCCAAAATATACCTTTTAACAAGTGTGAGGGTACTGCTGATGACAGGCAACTTAAACCTGGATTCTGATGGAAAATCAAAATATGTGGTTGGTGTCATTCTTATTTATTGTGGGACAGACAGAAACGATTTGAAAGAGAACTGCTGGGGCCAGAAATCTGAATTCATTGGGTAATCATTATATACAACAAGGAGTGCATCTAGCAGGCAGACATGTTCCAACCACAGGCGCTTGTGCTGTGGAGCACGGCACGAGATCAGCAGAGATGATGGAATGGTGGGTATCAAGCCATCCCAGGCTGCTAGAGGCAGTCGGATTTATGGCAGAGCAAAGGCACAGGTTCTGTCCATGTGACCAGCAGAGAGGGTGTGTCTTCATGATGTCCCCACAGGATCTGTCACCACTGCACATGGACAGCAGTGCTGCTTCAGTCAGAACTCTGCTATGATCTCTCTACTGATGTTTATGTGCCTCTCAGGATAAGATATTTCATAGCTTTTGCCTCATAATAATAAGCTAAAAGAGTTGAAGGACCAGGAGAAGTCAAAGTGATCATTTCAGATGGTCACTACCTTGCTCATAAAAAACTATAAACTTGCCAATATTATGATAGGCTAGTTGGTTTAAGCAATGGTTGCATTTCAGGGGTGCCCAGGGTGAAGGGCTGTATAAACTCTCTCTTTCATACCCATATATGGCTACTCTCACAGAATATTGATGAATTAATTCAGGTAGGGTAAATGAGAAGGACATTCAAAGAATTCCATGGCAGAAGCAATTTCACTACAAGACAAGCAGAAAGCTTATTTAGGAAGCTATTCGGTTCTTGTGAAAATTCCCTCTTAAGATATTAGTTATGGGAAGAGGAGCTGGGATCTAATGTTCAGGAATAAACACTGCTTGCAGAAAAGGTTCAGGTTAATTAAAGCTTCAACATTTTCACCTCTGAGTGCAGGATAATGTTAGCTAACCAAGTGGCAATTTCATAGACCTGGCTTAATGATTTGATGATGAGCCATCCTGGGTTTTTTACCAGTTATGAGATGACAGAGAGGGGAAATTTAGCTGGAAAGGAAGAAAACAAAGGTTGACTTTCTGAAAGACATTTTAACTCATTTTCACTCTCTAATAAGATTGTATGAATTTCTGGAAATGGGCAGATACTGGGAAAAGTCTTATAAAAAGTTTATGTGTATATATACTACATACAGATGTATCTATGTAAATATGCAAAATTCAAAGGAATAAATCAAAAAATGAAATAAATTAAAACAGACTACTAAAACATATTTGAATAAATTTAAAAGGGCAAGGAAGGATGAAAAGAGAAACAAAAATTAATGAAGACAAAAAGCAAAATAATAGAACGGTAGACCTAAATCCAAACACCACACACAGACACACACACACACAGAGACACACACATACACACACAGTGTTGTTTTCTGCATTAATATGACAAGTAGTTTGGCCACGTTTCTTAGCCTGTTAATGTTCCATTTCTGTATTTATAAAGCCGAGTTTGTAGCCGGCTCTTTATCTTGCTGAAGGGTTAGGAGAATTAATGGACTCTTATGTTGGTTCTGAATATCAGCCTCCGAAAGTGCAGCACCAAATTCCACTTCCCATACCACACCATGAAAATCTGCTAAATGAAAACGAGTAGAAAAGGAATGCTGCATTTCCTTTCTCTAGCATTCTCACACTTCACCCATGACTTTAGCTCCAGTACTGCAGATCCTCTTCTTAGCCTTAATTCTCTTCTGATTTCTGAGAATTAAGTCGGACTTTAGAATTGTCAACAGAGATGTATTCTACTAGTTGGTGTTGATAGATTTTTATTATATTGAGACTAGAAATGTTTTTTAGCAGCATGCATGTGAAAGTGCAGGCAAGACAGGAACAGAAAAAGAATGCGCTGGTGTGTTAGACAGTAATGCATATGCTGGAACACAGAGTGTGCAGAAACAGGAGAGGACGCAAGAGTAAGATTGCACAGAAGAATACACGTCTCCAGTGAGAAATCCGAATCCCTGTGATTACCATCAGTAGGAGTAAGACAAATGACCTTTATAAATGAGAGGTAGCTTGAAATTGCCTTTTGTTTTGCTATGAGTTCCCTGCTGGTCCTTTATCAGTTTTCTTTCCCTGGGTCTGGAAGGTTGAGGGCTGATTGTTTTCACCAGACAGCTCGGTTCTCTCCAGCTCTACTGCCCACAATGGTACTAAAGGGCTACACTTACTAGCAGCAGGCCCTTTCTAGGGAAGAGCTACATAATTTTTAAGGGGACCTACAATAATTTAGTTCAGAAAAATACCATTATGATTGGCCAGCTCAAAAAAGTGCTGCTGAGCAGACTATAATTCATCTGTCTCCTTTAACAGCTACCATTTAAGTTGCATTTGAACACTGAAAACAAATAGGCTTTCATTGTATGTCTGAAATGTTTAATATAGCTTCAAAGTTCCAGAGGAAAATACTGCATTGCAGCTCTCCCGTTTTTGCAGCGAATCTCTGTTGGCATGTGGCTGCAGAGGAGGGGCCACCACGAAAGCAGCCTGTTTTCAGCTCAACTCAGCAGATCCCTCAGCTCCAGACTATAATGAAGGAAGTGTCCTCAGTTTGCCCGGGGCAAAGTAGGTGGGGAGGGAGGGCTACATACACAGGTACTAATTAAACAAATTTGGTTATCATTTTTATTTATTTTTTAAAAATTATTGAATGTTTATCAGACAATACACTTTCTTCAAATAGCCAGACATTTTTGTTTTTGAATTCTGGAGGACTTATGAAGCAGATGCAAGATGCCCGACATAGTCTGGCCATTTCTACAGGTCTTGCTTAACTTTAACCACACAGATGTACATTCTGAGTCTTGGCCATCAGCAGACTGGTCAGAGGAAGGCCCACTGCAAACTGAGCAAAATTTGGCGAAAGATTTAGAAGATGATGATGTTCATTCATTTACTCACATATGCATGCATTCTGTATGCATTAATCGAATATTTCTACCATATTCTGGGCACTGGAAATGCAGAGATAAACAGGATCTAAATCATCAACTTCAAAAGTTGCTTTTTAACCCATGCCAAATAGCAGTTTTCAAGAGTGTCTGGATGTCGCCTCAATCTCCTTACTTTCTTTGCACACTGGGACCTGGGGGTGGCTCCATTGCAGTGTCTTTTAGTCCAATCAGAGCATTTTCATGCCACTTTTCTTTAAGACTTTGCTGCTACATTTCATTTGTTAAGGAGTGGGGCACACGTGGGACATACAAACATCTGTCATGCCAAGAGTGACTTGTGCTTTAGGTAATATTATGTCTCCTTTTACAGATGCAGACAGATGAGGTAAAGTGACTTGCCAAAGCTCATTCAGCTAGTGAGTGATAGAGCAGATTCCGACTCAGAGTCCTTATCTACTGCACCTCCTGTCCCCAAGGTGATCTAATATGAGCTTGCTTTGGCATAGAGTGCAACCAAACCAGCAACTCCTGGGACCCTTGAGTACAAATCTGAGGCCTGTTAGAATGGCATTGACCTCACTTAAAAAATTTCTTTAGTTTTTCTGTGGCAGTAATTTAGGCTCACGGGATGCTTATTTCTACTAAAGTACCATTAATAGTTTGCCAAAAGTTTGCCTTTTCTCTCTCTTTTCCTCCCTTCAGTGAATTGTGTTATCAGCTGCCCTTATTACAGTGTTGTCTACTTAAAGCAGTTATGATGGTTTCCTCCTGAAATACAACCATCAAAAATTCTGCTTTAGTAACCCAGAACATTTTCCCTTTGAAGGTATAAAGAGAATTACAAAAAAATTTACTGTATAAGACTTGTGCTTTTTCATAACAAGATGAAGCTTCTAAAAAATCTTGCCTCAATTTTTAACAGAGAAGTCTTGTCTATTACTCCAAAAGCAGGTCTGTTTGAGAAAATGTTTTGCAGCTGAGAGCAGTTTGAAAGAGGCTCTTGGTGAGCTTTTGTTCTTGCCTGTTTAACAGCTTAAGGTTTAGAGAAGCCCATTTGAGTTCACCTTTTGCATTTGAGTCCAAAAACTGAATCCATTAAAGGGCCCTCTTGAGCCTGCAGTGAATTTCAGAGCTCCTAGGAGGACGCTCCAGGCTCACTTAACCGGTTTGAAATCGCATGGCCTCAGGCTCCACTGTCTTTATTTGGAGGAGGATGGGAGTCAGGGAATTAGTTCAAAAGCTGTAACCACTTTTTTCCTTTTGTCTCTAATGTCTGTTGTTCAGCATTGGTTCCACACCATTTGCAATATTTTAAGAACCATTCCAGAGCACCTAAGTCATAGCAGTTAGAATTAATATTGTTCTATCACCTTTTCTATTACTTTTCATATTTGCACCTACGTCATCCATATGCATTTGTTTTGGAAACTTGGAGGATGAAAAAAATAATGCAGACTTTCTCTCCAATCCCAGATGGAATTTTCATTTGTTTTTGTTTGTGGTTTTTGGTACGTGTGTGCATGTGTGCGTGAGACAGACAGAGAGACAGAGAGAGAGAGAGAGAACATAGAGAACAGAGGGAAGACTATGATCTCTGACAGCCAGATCATGCAAAGAATGGACATACTGGACATACTGAAACTGCCTTTGCAAAAATTATAACAGTGAGAAAATTACGACAGTGAAATAGATCTGACCTAGCTTCTTGCTTCTAAACTTCAAGCTGTCCTTGTTCATTCCTGAGCACAGGTGAACTAACTTTGGGAAGAATTTAGTTTACAGTTTAACTTTGAAACAAAGATGATAACAGCCCTATCCCAAAACAAACGCCTGTCTTTCCCGGGACCAGTCTGCCTTTGTAGGTCTGACAAATTAGCTTCAAGAATAGAAAGTATGTCTGAGGAGTCATGCAGCCAGAAGGTGCAAGATTCTGAACCTTCCCAAATTACTCCTGGGATTGCTGTTGTAAAACCTAAGATCAGTGCTTGAGATGTTTTGCAGATCCTGTATTCCCATGCACCAGCTGATGCCACCCGGACCCGTAACTGACTCAACAAGTTCTGTAATCCCATCCAGGAACAGAAGACAGCAAGGAAAACCCACTTGGACCCCTGTGATTTCTTCTTTGACCCAAACCATCGACATTCCCTACTTCCCAACTCCCTATCTACCAAATTATCCTTAAAAATTCCTGATTCCTGAATTCTTAGGGATACTAATTTAAGTAATAATAAAACTCCGGTCTTCTGTACAGCCAGATCTGCATGAATTAAACTGTGAAGCAGTGCCATTGGCTGGGGTAATACCCAAGGTTTGTTGCCTTATGCCAAGGAAGTCAAGGACACAGACACATGTAGAGTAAGGTTAACAGTGGAGGCTTACTAGGCGAAAGAAAGGAAAGAGAATAACTCTCTTGCAGAGAGAGAGAGGGGCACCCAAGTGGGTCTTCCGGCTGGTGGTAGAGTGCATATGGTTTTACAGATAGGCTTGAGGAGGCAGTGTCTGATTTACATAGGGCCAAATATTGGTTGGACCAGGTGTGAGATTTACATAGCATCCGGGGAAACTGGCCTGCCACACCCTAATCTTATTATGCAAATGGGGTCTTTGCCTGACCAACACCATGTTGTTGACTCCCCACTGCACACTGATTGGCAAGAAAAAGGGAACATGGAGCCACCATGTTGGACATGCCCAGCCCCCAGGTAGCCTTTTCTTATTAGCACAGCTGCTGGCATTCACCTGTGCAGGTTTCCAGCTTGCTTGTCTATGTCTGCAGCTCTATTTTCCAGGCTGCTCTTTGTTAGAAAATAAAATGATTTTGAGGCTGCTTTTCATTAAAGAAAAACCTTACTGAGGACTTCCTTACCCTCACTGTCTGCCTAAATAATTTCTTTTTAACTCCTATATCAACTCTTTCTCTGTTGCAATTCCCCTGTCTTGATAAATCAGCTCTGTCTAGGCAGCAGGTAAGGAGAACCTTTGGGCAGTTATAATATTCTCAGCAGAAAGACAGGGAGGTAGGAAATAGGATATGCCCATGGAGGATCATGACTGTAGTTGTCTAACTGCTCAGAAGCTATGTTTTCACCAAATTAATTCACAGGCTATGTATATATCATACCTGCCCCATTAAGCAGAGCTGGACCACCTGAGCTTAGGATCTAGTCTAAACAGATTTGGAAGGGGGCTGCTCATACTAAAATTCTGTGATTACATTTTAAGTCTTGAAGTGAAATAATAACTAGTCTATTCGGGTCAATATGGCAAGATCAGATGGGAAGAGGTGGCCTAGGAAGCAATTGACACTGTGTTCCTGGGGCTGAAGTATGGAACCCCATAGAAGAAGACAAGAGGACAGGTGACTGAAGACACTGGTTGTCTTGACAGTGACTGCAGAACACTACTCCAGGAATGCTGCCTGGGCTTCATTCCCACTATATGCCATGGAAAACAGTATGACTTTGGTTAAATCACTCAACTCCTCAGCCTCAGAATCCTCATTTATGAGATAGTAATGTTTGAAATTCTTGTTCCCCAGTGCCATAAAGAAATAACACTTGAACATAAATTTAATTTACTCAGCAAGGCCATTTTTACTTTCTGCAGAAAGGGTATACTTGCCAGCAGTTTTGCCATGAGAGTACACCGAACAAAGGAGACAGGGTCATTTATAACCTGATGCATCCACCCTACTGCTGTGTCCAGTTTCCGTTGGCTGGAATGGGACCTCACATTCTGTATTTGTCCCGATTGGCTAGCAACTTAGAACTTTTTAAAAAGAGGCAAACATAGAGGAGAACAAAGGAAGGAGGACGTAACCTGTGGGATGCTGAGAAAGGTAAAAACACCTTTAAATAAGGAAGAGGAACAGGATATGACCTAATGCTTGCTTGGACCAGTAGAAGCATGCCAGGGCAAATATTTAGGCTAAATTGTGGGAGCTAAGAACATAAAGTACATTGATTTCTTTATCACGGCTAGCAGATATTTAAGAATGTTAGCACAGGTCTTTGAATAAATTTTGCTTCTAAGAGAAGTTACTATTTATTCCTTATTAAATGGCGAGGAAAGTCTTTGAAGAGGAACCTCTACTTTTTACAGTAATAATAATAATGAGACCCAGTTTTTAAGTTTTTGTGAAAGAATTATTTAAATAATAAGTTTCAGGTGCTTGGCACAGTGATTGGTAGAGAGTGTGTATTCAAAAAATGTTGAATATTAATTAGATTATAGTTATTTTTCAGTGACTAAATATGGCAGAGGCTAGCTAGTTTTTTTCCAATTCCATTTTTCTTTGCTCCTGAGCACACAACTACTACATACACCCAGCCTTCATTTTAACAGTTGAACCCATTGAAATGGGCTATGGGAAATGCAGTGTGGGCAGAAGTGAGGACACTGCCTCCAGGACTGGCCTATGAAAGCCTTATGGGCAATCTTCATGATCTCTTTCTCTCTTCCTCCATGTACTGGATGCCATGATACAGTAGAGGACCCCAATGTATCAAGGGATAGTAGAACAACAAGTTGGAGGGAGCCTGGGTCCCTGGATGACTGTGTGGATGACTTTGCTTCTATCTCTGCCACCAACTGGACTTGAGCTGGCAATAAATTTGACTATGTGAAGCTACTGAGATTTCTGAATTAATGTGTCAATAGCTAAGGACTTTTGCCTTATGACAGAGGATATGGTAATAACCTGAACATCCATGTTTAAAAATGTTTTTATATTAATTAAACAAAGTTGGCTATGAATCAATAAGTAAATACATGGTGAAGTGGATGGGATAAAAATGATGTGGTATCAGATGTAAATAATTAGGATCAGAACTAATGTAGGACTAGGACAGAGACACTTAAGTAGCCACATTAGGAGCTTTTTAAAAAGCTCAATCCTAAGGTGAACCATGCTGGTCCATGTTGGTGGCACAAGTATGTGCTATGCAAGCGACACTGCAATGGGTCATTCTTTCTCCTGGAGTGTATGAGTCAGTCTTTGACTAGCACCAAGTGCAAAACTGAAAGGTATGGGCTCCTTTCAAAATGCCTTCTGTATGTTACTCCTCTTATGAACTGGATTCAACAAAAGAAAAAATAAAACACTGAAGGAAATCTAAATATTTTACCCCAAAATATGGTTCCTTGGCATAATGAGTATTGTGAATTAAAAACCCTTAGAGATCAACAAGCCCGGGAAGAAACTTTCCTTCTGTCTACATAAAGATAGGACTGACCCACCAAGGAGAACAATTATTCCTGTTCCCCTCCTGCTTATCTCATTATCCATTACAGGAAAGATTTCAGACCAAAAATGTAACCACAGCTGAACAGACCCTTTTTCAAGATAATGACTGTCTCCAAGGATCATTTAAATTCCAAAGAGAGCTATTTACAAGTTAATTTCTGTTCTGTGATCCAATCATTCTCCCTAGTAATCACTTATTGCCTCTCAGCAGAATTCCTCTTCTTCCCCTTCTCATACCTGTTTAAACAGGACCCAAGCCCCCACTCCTTCTGTGACCCGAAGATGGTATATAAGCTTTTGTACCTTATTGGGAGGTTAGGTCTTCATTCTGAAGGCTCCTGTGTATGCATGCTATGTAAGTTTGTACGCCTCTTCTCGTATTAATCAATCTGCTTCACCTCAGTGCTTTTTCAGTGAAGTTTTAGCCCCCAAAATCCTTGGCCCCCATAACACCTTCCCCCTTACTCCCTATCAATGCTGAAGCTGATATTTTGCCTGCCTGGCCTAAGACTTAGCATAATATTCTTTAATCACACAAGTGGATTAATTATCAGAAGAAGAAATCAAGGAGGAAATGAGTGGGAAGCTAAGTCAGCATGTGGAAAGTTTGGCCACTCAGAGCATTTGATTAGTATGCTGGTGTCCATGGTGAAAGGAATTATTCTGCCCTTTTCTCCTTGGCCTTCGGTGTGATGCATGTGGTTAAATGGAATTTAGGGCACCAAAACTTCCAAGCAAGAAATGAGACAGCTGAAAGACAAGGGTTTGAAAGTAGAAAGGGAAAAGAAATTTAATCCCTTAAACAGAGCTCGAATGTGTGAAGAGTAGAAAGGGTGCTGGGGAAAGGAGCAGCTTGTTATTCTCCAATCCTCATAGCACCTGAGCTCTGGTTAGGAATTTGAACAAGGCACTCTGAGGCTTCTCTTCCCAGCACTCTCAGGTCACTTATGTAACTCAAGAGTTTTCAGATTCAAAAGTGTCTGATTTCTATATTGTTGCCAGCATGACTCAAGCTCTTCACTGACTTTAGTGGGCATTTTAAGCACCTTAATTTATTTCCAACCATCAAATTGTTTTCAAACCTCTTGTTTAGTTCAGAGATTCCTCTCCCACTTAAAATCTGCTTCAGATTGAAGGACAGAGAAGTAACATTGGTTAGCTCGAGTCTTATGCTCTTGGGGAGTGAGTCTGAGCTGTGGTGATGGAGAATCTATGTTTGTGGCTATGGTAGGGATTCCTTAGTTTATATACTGAATATCTGGAAAGGCAGTAAGGGCTCTATGTTAGTGGTCAGATTTACAATTACTTCTGAAACCAAGTGAATGGAGCCTTGAAATAGGAAATTAAATCCAATGCACATAATCTAGCCTTAAAGAGATGGCTTTTCAACTGAGCTCTGTAAGTTAATTCTAATTTCTGAGGTTCCTCTCATATTTTCTTGGCTGAATTTTTTTATTGCTTTATCTTTTCATTCATGTATCCATCCATCCGTTCATCCACCCACGCACCCATCTAGTTAATGACTTTGCTGAGCTCCTTCTATGGGCCAGGCACTGTCTAGATGCTGGGAATTCTTAGTATCCTATCATGAAGCTGGTGGAGCATCCCAGCCATCTCCAGTTCATGCCTCTCCCATACTTCTCTTTTCTTTTTTTTTTTTTAGATGGAGTCTTGCTCTGTCACCAGTTTGGGGTGCAGTGGCACGACCTCGGCTCACGGCAACCTCTGCCTCCCAGGTTCAAGCGATTCTCCTGCCTCTCCGCCTCCCGAGTAACTGAGACTACAGGTGTGCACCACCATGCCCAGCTAATTTTTGTATTTTTAGTAGAGATGGCGTTTCACCATGTTGGCCAGGATGGTCTTGATCTCTTGACCTCGTGATCCACCCACCTCGGCCTCCCAAAGTGCTGGGATTACAGGCGTGAGCCACTGTGACCAGCCCCCCATACTTTTCATTCATATACTAGCCCCTTTCTTATCTAATTCCCATACTGTCCCTGCAAGACTAGTCTGCCAGTATCAGGTTAGCAATTCCTCCCAAATTATCATCATCATCTTGTCATTTATAGTTGCTATATTCCATTCTACCAACCATCACATTAAAAAAAATTTTTTTTCGCCTGTAATCCCAGCACTTTGGGAGGCCAAGGAAGGTGGATCACGAGATTAGGAGTTCAAGACCAACCTGGCCAACATAGTGAAACCCCATCTCTACTAAAAATACAAAAAATTAGCCAGGTGTGGTGGCGGGTGGCTGTAATCCAGCTACTCGGGAGGCTGAGGCAGGAGAATCACTTGAACCCAGGAGGTGGAGGTTGCAGTGAGTAGAGATTGTGCCACTGCACTCCAGTCTGGGCAACAGAGTGAGACTCTGTCTAAAAAAAAAAAAAAAAAAAAAAAAAAAAATCTCATCCTTTGACTGTCATCACCAAATTTTTAAAATGGTGATGGAATAGAACTCAACTACTAGAGGTGAGGGTGGAGATGCTGCAGTAGTGGCAGATGATAGAACATAGTTTCGTATTTGGGGTAGGCACCAGGGAAACTGCAGGTGATTGAAAATTTATCCTTAGAAGACCTCATTGGAATATCACAGTTGGAAGGAGCCTGACAGGTTTTCTCAATGGAATTCCTAGGAACCAGAAATCTCCACTGCATGTCTATCTGATCCTGCCTCTCCACTAATATTTCCAGGGACAGGGAGCACACACAGCAAAACATTTATGGATTCCCTATTATACAGCTCTTCCATGTATTGCACTAGTAGCTGCCTTTGTATAACTTTCCATAACATTTGTCCTTGTTTTTCCTTCTTTTGAAAACAGGAAGTGTTTCGTATTTCTTTTCTATGTAGCAACTGTATTCATATGGACTTTTTCATTCATAAATAACCAAATCTTTACCTTAATTAACCCTAGCAAAAAAAAAAGGGAATTTAATTACAAGAATACCAAGTTGTCTACTAGGAACCAAGAAGAGAAATGGACCTAGGAATGACCTAGAATAAGAGAGTCAAAAATATCAATCTTCTCTCTGTTTCTCATTGGTGATTTAATCTGGCTTCTGTTTCTCTCCGTTCCCTGACTCTCTGCCTCTCTCCTCATTTCCTTTCTTCTTGAGTTCATGTGGCAGAAAGCATGATCACCACAATAGCCCCCAAGTTTTTTTTTTTTTTTTTTTTTTTGAGACGAGTCTCGCTTTGTCGCCTAGGCTGGAGTGCAGTGGTGCGATCTTGGCTCACTGCAAGCTCCACCTCCCAGCTTCATGCCATTCTCCTGCCTCAGCCTCCCGACTAGCTAGGACTACAGGTGCCTGCCACCACGCCTGGCTAATTTTTTGTATTTTTAGTAGAGATGGGATTTCACCGTGTTAGCCAGGATGGTCTCAATCTCCTGACCTCGAGATCCACCCGCCTTGGCCTCCCAAAGTGCTGGGATTACAGGCGTGAGCCACTGCGCCCAGCCAGCCCCCAAGTTTTACATGTTTCAGATTCTGCCATCCAGAGGACTTCCATCCCCCTCCTCCCTTTATTTTCTGTTCCACAATTCCTGGAAAAGACAGTGATTGCTCTGGTTGGAACAAGTTCTACTGATGAACAGATCTACTGTGCTTGTGGGCTCTGTCATGTAGGAACGTGGACATTCCTACTGCAACTATGTGGGAGAAGGGGACAAAAAGAGCAATTTCTAGAAAAAGGGCATGGGGTAAGCAATTTTATATGTGTATCTTACAAACACCATACAAATATTTGAATACAGGAATGATCCTCCCCTGAAACATCTCACCAGTCTACATACCTCCAATTTTCCCAAACTTTTTTCAGTGATTTTGTTTCCACAAAGACAACTCCATCTTGTTCTCTTACTCTTTCAAATTTTATCATGGAAGTGTGGCTTCTAGAACTCATTTCAATAGTTAGAGCTGATCAATACAGAGTTAAGATCACCTCTGCAAAAGCCAGAGGGTTCCTAGGAGATCACTTCCCTAAGAAGTAATCTTCCTAACTTCCTGCACCCTGGAAGCTTTCATTATTGGTAGGAGTTATGATTCCAAATAAATTTTTCTATGTAGAGACTTCAAGATGAAAGACTGAATAATAACATTGGCCAAGGACGATCTGAATCTAAAGCAAAATGAAATCCTATTAATAATCTAACTGGAAAATTTTACCCTGAGAACACTGACCTACTACTAACACCAAACTTTTAGACATATTATCTCCTTTAGTAGTTAAAATTCATGAGCTACAAAAGGTAAATGCATATAGCAAATATTTTTTCTTTATATACTATACATCTCATACATAGTGCTACTTAAATGGTATTTCAAAATTTCTTTACGTTTATGACTAGTTTAAGTTTCATTATTTCTTAAATAACAAAATCATTTTCCCCATTGCACTATTTTATTTAATTCAATAAATAATCATTGAGAACACACTAAAGACATATCTAAAAGGTGTTATGCTAGGTACTGAGGCTGTGAAGGTGAGTATGGCTTTTGAATAGCTTATAATCTAATGACACACATACATATGCACATACACAATAGCAATGAGAGGTATATCATAGGCTCACCTAGGCCTGCTACAAAATCAGAAAACAACGAATACAAACCTAGGGCCATATGAAAGGGCATTGAGCTGTAGTGCTTCAGGGTTAGATAGATTTGCTCTTCAATCCAGTTTCTGTCAGCTGCTCTCTCTGTTATTTGAACAAGTTAAAAATCCTCTCTGAGTCTTACTCTTTTCCTTTGCAGAATATAAACTGTATTTATTTGAGGAAATGTGTAAGAATTCAATGTCATAAAATATACAATATGCTATTCATTTGTTCATTCCAAAAACAAGAAGCTTTCATTATGTTGGAAGATTTAGATAAAAGAGTAGCCAGTCATTGTGTAACATAATACATGCTGTCGCAGGGGACTAGATTTAAGAGTTTAGACTTTGTTTTGAAATTAGAGACCATTGATGAGTTTCAAGTAAGATAACAAATTTTCAAATTTCCATTTTAGAGAAATAACCCTAGTTGTAATATAGCAAGTAGATTTGAGTGGGCTGAGTCTGGAGGGCATGAGGCTTGTTTGTAGCTATTGCAGAAACCCTAGGCAAGTGATGATTGCAGACATCATCCACAATGACAAAATAGGACTGAAGCAAAACACAAAAACAAGAAAATTAAACTGAAGAGGAGGGTCCTGTCACAAAATTTACCAAGCAGTGACTTCCTGATGAACTAAACATAGAAAAGGAGAGGAAGAGGGGAAACAGCATAACTCTGAGACAGAGGTGTCAAGAGATTCAGGAAAAGAAGTAGGTTTTCAGTGAAGAATAATGAACTCTCTTCTGGCTATGTTGAATTTGAGGTGCCCATGGGACATCTAGGTGAAGATTTCTAAACACATATTTGGATTTTGAAGAGAAGAGTTAAAGAGAGAAATCTGACCCAGAGATGTAGCTTTAGGTTATATGAATTAGCTACATAGTCCCCTCAATTGCTATGCTTCGGAATCTACTCCCAGTGGCTGCAGTGAGCAGTGTGCACACAGATTGAACCCTGGAAACTTGTGATCGGTATGGTGGGATGGCCCATCTTACCTTTTATGAGTTCACCAAGAATTTTTCCTGCTTATAAGGACATCATGAATCCAGCCATTCATTCACTGCAAATCTAGCACAAAAAGATCGGCAACAAATTCTATTCGGGTAATAGATATCTCAGAGACCAATTATTAGTCAGATGTGGTAACACTGGGACTGATCATATCAGCAGTTGGAAAAGAATGTCTGCTCCAAAAACTGTCATAGAGATGCTACTACATAAGCAAAGTAGTAAAAATTGTGGTTTTAAAATTTATCATTAAGAGATTCAGAAATTTTATCAAAAATTCCAGGAAATCAGAGACTTCTGGTAATGCATGAGTCACAAGGAAGGAATTTCTCATCTGCTGGCCAAAGGTTGACTGTCTAGTGATGGAAAGTCATTTTTGCCTCCTTGCCACTGATCTGTCATATTCAGTCAGTTGCAAGCATTAGCAATTTGACCCCATAGATTATTCTCATTGGCTTTTCTCTTCCCTTCAATTCCTTGCTCTGGCACTAATGATCTCAACTTGAGTTTTCACACTAGATTCCTTCCTGCTCTGAAGCCATTCTGCACATTCTAACTATACCACATTATTCCTTCCTGCTGTCAAACCATTCTGCATTCTAACTATACCACATTAATTTTTCTAAATCTTCCTAAACTCGACAAAGTCCAGGCTGTCATTCAGAGTTCTTGACAGTACACCTCTATCCTGGCTTTTCTACATCCTTCATTCATTCATTCAACAAACATTACAAATACATTTGAGAAGATGGAAATTTTCTAAAAACATCTTGCATTCTCTTCTATCTACAGTTTTGCTTTGTTTCTTCTAGCATGTCCTTTCTCCATCTTCTTCCTTATCCGTCTGCCTCCTCACTGAGCTCTTACCTACCTCATTACTACCTCTTACAAGGGTGAGTAATACCCACCCTTGTCTTAGGATGCACATCCTTATCACACTAGGTGGAAATCCCCCCAGCCTTCTTTTTTCTTAGTAGAGTCAGGTTTTGTAATGTTGCCCAGGCTGGTCTTGAACTCCTGAACTCAAGCAATCCTCCTGCCTTGGCCTCCAAATGTGCTGAGATTACAGGCGTGAGCCACTGTGCCCGTCCCCTCTTTTTTCTTGGTTTCTTTTTTCTTTTCTTCCTTTTTTTTTTCTTTTTTTGAGATGGAGTCTTGCTCTGTTGTCCAGGCTCAAGTGCAGTGGTGGAATCTCAGCTCACTGCAAGCTCCGTCTCCTGAGTTCACACCGTTCTCCTGCCTCAGCCTCCCAAGTAGCTGGGACTACAGGCACCTGCCACCACGCCTGGCTAATTTTGTTTTTGTATTTTTAGTAGAGGCAGGGTTTCACCATGTTAGCCAGGCTGGTCTCGATCTCTTGACCTCATGATCTGCCCCACCCCCACCCCGGCCTCCCAAAGTGCTGGGATTACAGGCGTGAGCCACTGCACCAGGCCTTTTTTTTTTTTTGAAAGAAACTTTATTATACAGATTTTGTCGTATCTTAGGTTGAGGGACTTATGTAAAAATGTTATTTTCTCTACTCAAATATAAGTTCTCAGGGCAGGGAAATGTTACTTTCTTTTACTTTTGTATCTTGTACAGTGTCTTCTGCACAGAAGGTACTTATTGACTGTTCAATGCATAATTGAAGCCACAAATTGTGAACCATTCTTACTTTAAATTTATCAATTTTAGCATTCTTCAGAGCTGTCCCTCTTTCCCCAGGAACAGTCAGTTTGGCTGGGGGATTATTCTGACAAATGTTCTGCTACAAATGAGTCTTACCTTTCTTTTTCTTTCTTTTTTTTTTTTTTTTTTTTTTTGAGACGGAGTCCCGCTCTGTCGCCCAGGCTGGAGTGCAGTGGCGCGATCTCGGCTCACTGCAAGCTCCGCCTCCCGGGTTTACGCCATTCTCCTGCCTCAGCCTCCCGAGTAGCTGGGACTACAGGCGCCCGCCATCTCGCCCGGCTAGTTTTTTGTATTTTTTAGTAGAGACGGGGTTTCACCATGTAGACCAGGATGGTCTCATCTCCTGACCTCGTGATCCACCCGTCTCGGCCTCCCAAAGTGCTGGGATTACAGGCTTGAGCCACCGCGCCCGGCCTTTCATTTAAGTAATTGAAATTCAATTATTCAAATAAAACTTATTGAGAACTTCTTAAACCTCAGACACCATGCCAGGTTCTGAGGTTACAGATCTGAGCAAGAGACAGTTGTGGCAGTAGAGAACTCTATGGTTAAAAGTCCTATGATAGGCCGGGCACGGTGGCTCACACCTGTAATCCCATCACGTTGGGAGGCCGAGGTGGGCGGATCACCTGAGGTCAGGAGTTCCAGACCAACGTGGCTAACACAGTGAAAACCCATCTCTACTAAAAATACAAAAATTAGCTGGGCATCATTGCCAGCACCTGTAGTCCCAGCTCTTCGGGAGGCTGAGGCAGGAGAATCGTTTGAACCTGTGAGGCGGAGGTTGCAGTGAGCTGAGATTGTGCCACTGCATTCCAGCCTGGGCAACAGAGCGAGACTCTGTCTCAAAAAAAAAAAAAAAAAAAAAAAAAAAAGAAAAGAAAAGAAAAAGTCCTATTAAAAAAACATGAATGTAATGCTGAGGGATTTTTGAGAAGGGAGCTCTACCCTTACTGGGAGAAGGTGGAAAATGATCGACATATCACTTTGTATAACACTTTACTTATTTGCCAATGCAGGTGTTTTCTTAATATTCACTCAATAGAATTTATTGAGTACTCAGTGCTGTTTGTGCACTCTGCCAGTAGCTGAAATATGTTTATTTTTATATAATTAATAAACATGTTTACATAAGATTCAAGAATTTAACTTATTGTATCATACATTATTTTAAACACTTCATAGACAATATCTTATTTAATTTTTATGACAATTTGATGGAATATTACTAAATATATCCATTTTATAAGTTCAAAAACTCCCAGGCACAAGGACGCTAAGTTGATTTCTTACAATCACGTTAATTGGCAGAACTGGGATCTAAACACAAATTGTTCTGCTTTCATAGCCCATTTAAAAAACTTATCATATTACACTTTCAAAATCATCTTGAAAGACCACAAATTTGAAAAAATTTTGGAAAAATTACCCCAATAATTTGACATTTGAACTTTTAAAATTGATTAAAGTAAGCCTAGAAAGACAGTCACTCTTTCTTTAGGATAAAAAACAGATTCAATGTAGTAAAAAAAGCATTTCAGGTACTACTTAAAATATGAAACAATCAGTAAACCAAACCCTCCTCACAAAAGAAAGGTGTAAACATTGTAAGATATGTGTAAACATGAGATTCCTGTAAATATCAGAGGAAAGAACTACCTTATGTTTTCATTCTGAAAATGACCATATATTTTCACTTTATTGTTATATTTCTTTTATTGTCAAGATTTAACTTCTATTCAGAACTACTAAAGAATAGGATTTCTGTTGTTGCAAACCTTGAAAATTATCGTAATTTATTGCCTTTCCCCTTAGCTGTAGTTTTGGTGGGAAGGATGTCTTTAATTATAAACCCTAAGTCAAGACTTTCTCCTTCGAGTTCCCATAGCTCAAAATCCTCCCTTTGTTCCTGTGACAGTCAAATTCCAATAGAAGGACTTGGTTCTCAACACTGTGGATTTACGTAATTCATTTTTTTTCCATTTTCTTAGTTGTAAAATACTTATAACTTAAAATATACCATCTTAAAAATTTTTAAGTGTATCATTCAGTGGTATAAAATATATTCATAATGCCTGCAAGCATCCATTTCGAGAACATTCTGGAACACCACCATTCATTTCCAAAACAATTTTTATCTTATAAAACTGACACTCTACAGCCATTAAACAATAACTCCCCCTACCCCACTCCTCACTATTCCTTAGCAACCACCGTTCTACCTTCTTTCTCTATGATGTTCACTATTCTACGTACCTCATTTAAGTGGAATCATGTAATACTTGTTTTTTTGTGATTGACATTTTGCATAGCATAATTTTCTCAGGGTTCATCTATGTTGTAGTATATGTAAGAATTTCCTTCTTTTTAAGGCTGAATAAGTTTTCATTACACACACACTTTCTGCTTATCCATTCATCTATCAATGGACACTTGGATTGCATCCACATTTTACCTATTGTGAATAATGCTGCTATGAACATGGGTGTACAAATATCTGTTCTAGTCTCTGCTCTCAGTTCTTTTGGATTGCTGGATTATACAATAACTCTATTTTATTTTTTTTTTTTGGAGACGGAGTCTTGCTCTGTCACCCAGGGTGGGGTGTAGTGGCATGATCTCAGCTCACTGCAACCTCTGCCTCCTGAGTTCAATCAATTCTCCTGCCTCAGCCTCCCAAGTGGCTGGGACTACAGCCGCCACACCCAGCTAATTTTTTGTATTTTAGTAGAGATAGGGTTTCACCATGTTGTCCAGGCTGTTCTCGAACTCCTGAACTCAGGCAATCCACCCGCCTCAGCCTCCCAAAGTGCTAGTATTACAGGCGTGAGCCACTGCACCCAGCTACGATAACTCTATTTTTAATTTTTAGACAACCAGCCATTCTCTTTTCCATAGGGACTGTAATATTATACATTCACCAACAGTGCACAAGCATTCCAGTTACTCCACATCCTTACCAACACTTCATATTTTTTGTTCTTTTGATAGTAACCATCCTAATGGGTGTGAAGTACCATTTCATTGGTGTTTTGTTTTGCATTTTCCTAAGGAATAGTAATATCATGCATATTTTCTTTTTTTTTTTTGAAGTATAGTTTTTTATTTTTTTATTTTTTTAATTTTTTATTATACTTTAAGTTCTAGGGTACATGTGCATAACGTGCAGGTTTGTTACATATGTATATTTGTGCCATGTTGGTGTGCTGCACCCATCAACTCGTCAGCACCCATCAATTCATCATTTATATCATGTATAACTCCCCAATGCAATCTCTCCCCCCTCCCCCCTCCCCATGATAGGCCCCGGTGTGTGATGTTCCCCTTACTGAGTCCAAGTGATCTCATTGTTCATTTCCTACCTATGAGTGAGAACATGCGGTGTTTGGTTTTCTCTTCTTGTGATAGTTTGCTAAGAATGATGGTTTCCAGCTGCATCCATGTCCCTACAAAGGACGCAAACTCATCCTTTTTTATGGCTGCATAGTATTCCATGGTGTATATGTGCCACATTTTCTTAATCCAGTCTGTCACAGATGGACATTTGGGTTGATTCCAAGTCTTTGCTATTGTGAATAGTGCCGCAATAAACATACGTGTGCATGTGTCTTTGTAGTAGAATAATTTATAATCCTTTGGGTATATACCCAGTAGTGGGATGGCTGGGTCATATGGTACATCTAGTTCTAGATCCTTGAGGAATTGCCACACTGTTTTCCATAATGGTTGAACTAGTTTACAATCCCACCAACAGTGTAAAAGTGTTCCTATTTCTCCACATCCTCTCCAACAACTGTTGTTTCCTGATTTTTTAATGATTGCCATTCTAACTGGTGTGAGATGGTATCTCATTGTGGTTTTGATTTGCATTTCTCTGATGGCGAGTGATGATGAGCATTTTTTCATGTGTCTGTTGGCTCTATGAATGTCTTCTTTTGAGAAATGTCTGTTCATATCCTTTGCCCACTTTTTGATGGGGTTGTTTGTTTTTTTCTTGTATATTTGTTTGAGTTCTTTGTAGATTCTGGATATTAGCCCTTTGTCAGATGAGTAGATTGCAAAAATGTTCTCCCATTCTGTAGGTTGCCTGTTCACTCTGATGGTAGTTTCTTTTGCTGTGCAGAAGCTCTTTAGTTTAATGAGATCCCATTTGTCCATTTTGGCTTTTGCTGCCGTTGCTTTTGGTGTTTTAGACATGAAGTCCTTGCCCATGCCTATGTCCTGAATGGTACTACCTAGATTTTCTTCTAGGGTTTTTAAGGTATTAGGTCTAACATTTAAGTCTCTAATCCATCTTGAATTAATCTTCGTATAAGGAGTAAGGAAAGGATCCAGTTTCAGCTTTCTACTTATGGCTAGCCAATTTTCCCAGCACCATTTATTAAATAGGGAATCCTTTCCCCATTTCTTGTTTCTCTCAGGTTTGTCAAAGATCAGATGGCTGTAGATGTGTGGTATTATTTCTGAGGACTCTGTTCTGTTCCATTGGTCTATAGCTCTGTTTTGGTACCAGTACCATGCTGTTTTGGTTACTGTAGCCTTGTAGTATAGTTTGAAGTCAGGTAGCATGACGCCTCCAGCTTTGTCCTTTTGACTTAGGATTGTCTTGGCAATGCGGGCTCTTTTTTGGTTCCATATGAACTTTAGAGCAGTTTTTTCCAATTCTGTGAAGAAACTCATTGGTAGCTTGATGGGGATGGCATTGAATCTATAAATAACCTTGGGCAGTATGGCCATTTTCATGATATTGATTCTTCCTATCCATGAGCATGGTATGTTGTTCCATTTGTTTGTGTCCTCTTTGATTTCACTGAGCAGTGGTTTGTAGTTCTCCTTGAAGAGGTTCTTTACATCCCTTGTAAGCTGGATTCCTAGGTATTTTATTCTCTTTGAAGCAATTGTGAATGGAAGTTCATTCCTGACTTGGCTCTCTGTTTGTCTGTTATTGGTGTATAAGAATGCTTGTGATTTTTGCACATTAATTTTGTATCCTGAGACTTTGCTGAAGTTGTTTATCAGCTTAAGGAGATTTTGGGCTGAGACAATGGGGTTTTCTAAATATACAATCATGTCATCTGCAAACAGGGACAATTTGACTTCTTCTTTTCCTAACTGAATACCCTTGATTTCTTTCTCTTGCCTGATTGCCCTAGCCAGAACTTCCAACACTATGTTGAATAGGAGTGGTGAGAGAGGGCATCCCTGTCTTGTACCAGTTTTCAAAGGGAATTTTTCCAGTTTTTGCCATTCAGTATGATACTAGCTGTGGGTTTGTCATAAATAGCTCTTATGATTTTGAGGTACGTTCCATCAATACCGAATTTATTGAGTGTTTTTAGCATGAAGGGCTGTTGAATTTTGTCAAAAGCCTTTTCTGCATCTATTGAGATAATCACGTGGTTCTTGACTTTGGTTCTGTTTATATGCTGGATTATGTTTATTGATTTGCGAATGTTAAACCAGCCTTGCATCCCAGGGATGAAGCCCACTTGATCATGGTGGATAAGCTTTTGGATGTGCTGCTGAATCCGGTTTGCCAGTATTTTATTGAGGATTTTTGCATCGATGTTCATCAGGGATATTTGTCTAAAATTCTCTTTTTTTGTTGTGTCTCTGCCAGGCTTTGGTATCAGGATGATGTTGGCCTCATGAAATGAGTTAGGGAGGTTTCCCTCTTTTTCTATTGATTGGAATAGTTTCAGAAGGAATGGTACCAGCTCCTCCTTGTACCTCTGGTAGAATTCAGCTGTGAATCCATCTGGTCCTGGACTTTTTTTGGTGGGTAGGCTATTGATTGTTGCCTCAATTTCAGAGCCTGCTATTGGTCTATTCAGGGATTCAACTTCTTCCTGGTTTAGTCTTGGAAGAGTGTAAGTGTCCAGGAAATTATCCATTTCTTCTAGATTTTCTAGTTGATTTGCGTAGAGGTGTTTACCGTATTCTCTGATGGTAGTTTGTATTTCTGTGGGGTCGGTGGTGATATCCCCTTTATCATTTTTTATTGCATCTATTTGATTCCTCTCTCTTTTCTTCTTTATGAGTCTTGCTAGCGATCTGTCAATTTTGTTGATCTTTTCAAAAAACCAACTCCTGGATTCATTGATTTTTTGGAGGGTTTTTTGTGTCTCTATCTCCTTCAGTTCTGCTCTGATCTTAGTTATTTCTTGCCTTCTGCTAGCTTTTGAATGTGTTTGCTCTTGCCTCTCTAGTTCTTTTAACTGTGATGTTAGAGTGTCAATTTTAGATCTTTCCTGCTTTCTCTTGTGGGCATTTAGTGCTATAAATTTCCTTCTACACACTGCTTTAAATGTGTCCCAGAGATTCTGGTATGTTGTGTCTTTGTTCTCATTGGTTTCAAAGAACATCTTCATTTCTGCCTTCATTTCGTTATGTACCCAGTAGTCATTCAGGAGCAGGTTGTTCAGTTTCCATGTAGTTGAGCGGTTTTGATTGAGTTTCTTAGTCCTGAGTTCTAGTTTGATTGCACTATGGTCTGAGAGACAGTTTGTTATAATTTCTGTTCTTTTACATTTGCTGAGGAGTGCTTTACTTCCAATGATGTGGTCAATTTTGTAATAAGTGTGATGTGGTGCTGAGAAGAATGTATATTCTGTTGATTTGGGGTGGAGAGTTCTGTAGATGTCTATTAGGTCTGCTTGGTGCAGAGATGAGTTCAATTCCTGGATATCCTTGTTAACTTTCTGTCTCGTTGATCTGTCTAATGTTGACAGTAGAGTGTTGAAGTCTCCCATTATTATTGTATGGGAGTCTAAGTCTCTTTGTAAGTCTCTAAGGACTTGCTTTATGAATGTGGGTGCTCCTGTATTGGGTGCATATATATTTAGGATAGTTAGCTCTTCCTGTTGAATTGATCCCTTTACCATTATGTAATGGCCTTCTTTGTCTCTTTTGATCTTTGATGGTTTAAAGTCTGTTTTATCAGAGACTAGGATTGCAACCCCTGCTTTTTTTTGTTCTCCATTTGCTTGGCAGATCTTCCTCCATCCCTTTATTTTGAGCCTATGTATGTCTCTGCATGTGAGATGGGTCTCCTGAATACAGCAGACTGATGGGTCTTGACTCTTTATCCAGTTTCCCAGTCTGTGTCTTTTAATTGGAGCATTTAGTCCATTTACATTTAAGGTTAATATTGTTATGTGTGACCTTGATCCTGCCATTATGATATTAACTGGTTATTTTGCTCGTTAGTTGATGCAGTTTCTTCCTAGCCTCGATGGTCTTTACATTTTGGCATGTTTTTGCAATGGCTGGTACCGGTTGTTCCTTTCCATGTTTAGGGCTTCCTTCAGGGTCTCTTGTAAGGCAGGCCTGGTGGAGACAAAATCTCTAAGCATTTGCTTATCTGTAAAGGATTTTATTTCTCCTTCACTTATGAAACTTAGTTTGGCTGGATATGAAATTCTGGGTTGAAAATTCTTTTCTTTAAGAACGTTGAATATTGGCCCCCACTCTCTTCTGGCTTGTAGAGTTTCTGCCGAGAGATCTGCTGTTAGTCTGATGGGCTTCCCTTTGTGGGTAACCCGACCTTTCTCTCTGGCTGCCCTTAAGATTTTTTCCTTCATTTCAACTTTGGTGAATCTGGCAATTATGTGTCTTGGAGTTGCTCTTCTCGAGGAGTATCTTTGTGGCGTTCTCTGTATTTCCTGAATTTGAATGTTGGCCTGCCCTACTAGGTTGGGGAAGTTCTCCTGGATGATATCCTGAAGAGTGTTTTCCAACTTGGTTCCATTTCCCCCCTCACTTTCAGGCACCCCAATCAGATGTAGATTTGGTCTTTTTACATAATCCCATACTTCTTGTAGGGTTTGTTCATTTCTTTTTCTTCTTTTTTCTTTTGGTTTCTCTTCTCGCTTCATTTCATTCATTTGATCCTCAATCGCTGATACTCTTTCTTCCAGTTGATTGAGTCGGTTACTGAAGCTTGTGCATTTGTCACGTATTTCTCGTGTCATGGTTTTCATCTCTGTCATTTCGTTTGTGACCTTCTCTGCATTAATTAGTCTAGCTGTCAATTCTTCCACTCTTTTTTCAAGATTTTTAGTTTCTTTGCGCTGGGTACGTAATTCCTCCTTTAGCTCTGAGAAGTTTGATGGACTGAAGCCTTCTTCTCTCATCTCGTCAAAGTCATTCTCTGACCAGCTTCGATCCGTTGCTGGCGATGGGCTGCGCTCCTTTGCAGGGGGAGATGCGCTCTTATTTTTTGAATTTCCAGCTTTTCTGCCCTGCTTTTTCCCCATCTTTGTGGTTTTATCTGTCTCTGGTCTTTGATGATGGTGACGTACTGATGGGGTTTTGGTATAGATGTCCTTCCTGTTTGATAGTTTTCCTTCTGAGAGTCAGGACCCTCATCTATAGGTCTGTTGGAGATTGTCAAGCGTATTTGCATAAGTTTATTAGTCATTTGTGTATCTTCCATGGAGAAATGTCTATTTATGTCCTTTTCTTATTTTTGAAATGAGTTTTTGTTGTAATTGCTGTTGAGTTTTAGTTATTCTCTGTGTATCCTAAATATTAATTACCTAGTAGATGTATGACTTGCAGACAATTTATCCCATTTTCTGAGTTGTGTTTTTACTCTGTTGATAATGTCTTCTGATGTAGAAAATTTTTAAATTTTCATGAAGTAAAATTTGTCTATTTTTTCTTTTGTTGCTTGTGCCTTTGTTGTTATATCTAAGAAATCATTGTCATACTTAATGTCAAGAAGTTTTACCTTATGTCTTCTTCTTCTAAGAGATGTTATAATTTTGGAGCTTATAGTTAGGTCTGATCAATTTTGGGTTAATTTTTGTTTATGGTGTTAGATAATGGCCCAACTCTATTCTCTTTTGTATGTGAATATCTAGTTGTTTCAGCACTATTTGTTGAAAAGACTGTCCTTTCTCCATGAAATGATCTTGGCAATCTTGCCAAAAAATTATTGAGCACACATATGTAGGTTTATTTCTGGGCTTTCTATTCTATTCCATTGGTCTACATATCTGTTTCTGTGCCAGTACCACATTGTTTTGATTACTGTAGCTTTTGTAGTAAGTTTTGAAATCAGGAAATCTGTGTCCTTCAGCTTTGTTCTTATTTTTTTTTTTAATGATTGTTTTGGCTCTTCAAGTTTCCTTGAAACTCCTTATCAGTTTTGGGATGGGTTTTTCAGGGTTTTTTTTTTGTTTTTTTTTTTTTTTTACAAAAAAGTTACTGAAATTTTAGTAGGGCTTAAATGGAATCTGTAAGTCAGTTGGGGGTATTACTGACATTTTAACAATATTAAATCTTCAAATTCATGAACATGGGATATGTTTGCATTTATTTATGTCTTTAATTTTTCCAGCAATAATTTGTAGTTTCCATTGTACAAGTATTTCACCTCCTTGGTTAAGTTAATTCCTAAGTATTTTTTTCTGTTTGATGTTATTGTTAGTGAAATTGTTTTGTTAATTTCCTTTTCAGATTATTCATTGATAGTGTATAGAAATATAATTGATTTTTGTGTGTTCACTTTGTATCCTGCTACTTTGCTGAATTTGTTTATTAGTTCTAACAATTTTTTAAAAATGTGAATTCTTTGGGTTTCATACATGTAAGATCATATTATCCATGAACAAAGTTAATTTTGCTTCTTTTTTTCCAAATTGGATATCTTTTATTTCTTTTACTTGCTTAATTGCTCTGGCTAGAATATCCACTACTGTGTTGACTGGAAGTGGTAAAAGCAGGCATTCTTGCCTTGTTCTTGTTCTTAGAGGAAGAACTTTTAGTCTTTCATTATTGATTATAATGCTTGCTGTGGATTTTCATATATTTAATTTCTAGTTTTTTGAGTGGTTTTTAAAAAGTAATGAAAGGGTGTTAAAGTTTTTCAAATGCTTTTTCTACATCAATTGAGATAATCTTGTGTTTTTTTGGTCTTCATTTTGTTAATGTGGTATACTACATTTACTGACTCGTGTATGTTGAACTCTCTTTGCATTCCAAGAATAAATCCCACTGGGTTATGGTGTATAATCATTTTACTATGTGGCTTAATTTGATTGCTAGTTTTTTTTTTTTTTTTTGAGTATTTTTGTATTGTTATTCTTAAGGGATATCGATTTATAGCTTTCTTGTAGTGTCTTTGTCTAGCTTGATATCAAGTTAATACTGTCCTTGTAGAATGAGTTTGAAAATGTTCCCTCCTCTTCAAATTTATAACAAAATTTTAGAAGGCTTAGTATTAGTTCTTCTTTAAACATTGGGTAGAATTCACACACAAAGTCATCAGGTCCAGGGATTTTCTTTGTCAGGTATTTGATTACTGATTCAATCTCCTTACTAGCTATAGGTCTATTCAGATTTTCTATTTCTTCAGGATTTAGACTTGGTAGGTTTTGTGTTTCTGAAAGTTTGTTTATTACATCAAATTATCCAGTTTGTTGGTGTACAGTGTTTCATGCTACTCTCTCATAATCCTTTTTATTTCTGTAGAATCAGTAGTAATGTCTATACTTTCATTTCTGATTGTTAGTAATTTGAGTCTTCTTTTTCTTCTTAGTCTGTCTAGCTGTTCATCCCATTGTGGTTGATACTTCATGCCACTGAGGAGATATTTTATATGATATCTATCTCTTAAAATTGATTAAGACTTAATTTGTGACCTACCATATATTGTAACCTAGAAAATGTCCCACGCACACTTTGGAAGAATATGTATGCTATTGTTGTCAGGTAGACTATTCTGTATATGTGTGTTAGATCTTGTCTCTATTTCTATACTTATCTTTCATCTGATTGTCTTATTCACTATTGAGTGTGAAGTACTGAACTCTCCAACTATTATTGTAGAAAGGTCTATTTCTCCCTTCAATTTTGTCAGTTTTTGCTAAATTGGATGGTCTGTTATTACATGTGTAAATGTTTATAATTGTTATGTCCTTCTGCTGGATTGAAATTTTATTAATATGTAATACTCTTCTTTGTCTCTTATAAACTTTTCTGATTTAAAGTCTATTTTGTCTGATATTAGCATATTCTATCCTGCTCTCTTTTGATTATCCTTTACATAGTCTATTAGTTTGTTCTTGCACTGCTATAAAGAAATACCTGAGGCTGGGTAATTTATAAAGCAAAGAGGTTTAGCTGACTCACAGTTCCACATGCTGTGCAGGAGGGGGCTGGGGAGGCCTTAAGATTCAATCATGGTGGAAAGGGAAGTGGGTATGCTTACATGGTCAGAGCTGGAGGAAGAGAAAGAAGGGGAAGGTGCTACACACTTATAAACAACCACATCTCAGGATAACTCACTTACTGTCATGAGAACAGCACCAAAGGAGAAATCTGCCCCCATGATCCAATCGCCTCCCACCAGGCCCCACTTCCAACATTGTGGATTACAAGTTGACATGAGATTTGGGTGGGGACACAGACCCCAACCGTATCACATAGGGTATCTGTTTCCATCTTTTAACTTTCAACTTACTTATGTTTTGATCTAGAGTTAGTTTCTTGTAGATAGCCTATAGTTGGATCACTTTACAAATTCATTTTGCCAATCTCTTTTGATTGAAAAGCTTAATGAATTTACATTTAAATTATTTACTGCTAAGAAGGACTTACTTTTGTCATTTTGCTATTTGATAATTATATGCCCTATGCCTTTTTTGTTTCTTATTTTCAGCATTATTGTAATTTTTTTGTGTGTTTAGTTGACTTTTTATAGTGAAATGTTTAAATTTATTTCTTTTGTTGGTGAATATTCTACAGGTATTTTCATTGTGGTTACCATGAGGATTACGTTTAGCATCCTAAAATTATAGCACTGTAATTTGAATTTATATCAGCTTACCTTCAACAGCACACAAAAACTTTCCTTTTTACAGCTCTGTTTGTTCCCCTTTTAGTTGTTGATGTCACAGAGTTAAATCTTTATATATCCTGTGTTCCAAACACGAATTAATTACTCTTTTAAGTATAGTTGTCTCTTAAATTATGTAGGAAACAAAACGTAGTTAAAAATCTAAGTTATAATAATACTAGCTTTGAGACTGAGAATTGTTTTTTAAAAAATGTATTAGCCTCTTAAATCATGTAGAAAACAAAAAGTGGAGTTACAAACTGTTCTTACTCTAATAATTGAGCTTTTATAATCACTCATATATTCACCTTTACTGAGATTTTTATTTCTTTATACAGCTTCAAGTTACTGTCTAGGATTTTTTTCATGTTACCCTGCAGGACTTCCTTGAGTGTTTCTTGCAGGACAGGTCTGGTAGTAATGAATTCCATCAGCTTTTATTTATCTGAAAATGTCTTCATTTCTCTCTTACTTTTGAAGGGCATTTTTTCTGGATATAGGAATTGAGAGGTTTTTTCCCACTTTCAGCACTTTGAATATATTTGCTGCCTGCCTTCTGGCCTCCAAAGTTTTTGATGAAATATACTGATAATCTTAGTGAGGCTTCCTTGTATACTACAAGTTGCTTTTCTCTTGCTGCTTTCAAGACTCTTTTCATCTTTTGAAAGTTTGATTATAATGTGTCTGGTGTGTGTCTCTTTGAGTTCCTCTTACTTGGAGTTTATTAAGCGTCTTGGATGTATATATACTCATGTCTTTCATCAAGTTTTGAAAGTTTTCAGCTATTATCTATTCACATATCTTCGTTTCCTTTTTCTCTTTGTCTTCTTCTTTGACTCCCATAATAGTCATGTTGGTTGGCTGTTTACTTTTCTTTAATCTTTTTTCTTCCTGTTTTTCAGGCTTGATAATTTCCATTGTCCTATCTTTAAATTTGTGGATTATGTTTTTGCGCTTGCTTAGATGTATTTTTGAACCCCTCTAGTAAATTTTTTAATTCAGGTATTGTACTTTTTAGCTCCAGAATTTATTTTTGGTTTCTTTTTTGGTTTCCTGGCTCTTTATTGATATTTCCCTTTTTTTCTTACATGATTTGCTTTGCTTTCTCTACATCTTTCTTTAGTTCTTTGAGCATATTTAAGAGAGTTGATTTAAAGTCTTTGTCTTGTATATCTGCATCAGGTCTTTTTCAGGAACAGTTTTATTTATTTGTTTTTCCTTTGAATGAGCAATCCTTTTCTGTTTTTTTGGTGTGCCTTATGATTTTTTATTGAAAATTTAACATTTGAGTCAAATAATGTGGCAACCCTAAAAAATCAGATTCTCCACTTACCCAGGGTTTCCTGTCATTTTGTTATTTTAAAAAATACTGTTGTAGTCTATCTCTGTGCCTGGAAGCATGCTGAGGTGTTAACTTAAGGTCTTCCCATGTCTTTTCTGAGTCTGTGTCTTTTTCTGGGCAGGCATAGTTATTTAATAATTTTCTCCATATATGCAGTTGCTTTTTGATATGGTTTGGCTGTGTGTCCTCACCCAAATCTCATGTTGAATTGTAATTCTCAATGTTGGGGAGGGAACTGGTGGGAGGTGATTGGACAATGGGGATGAATTTCCCCATGCTGTTCTCATGATAGTGAGTGAGTTATCACAAGATCTGATGGTTTAAAAGTGTGTAGCACTTACCCGCTTACTCTCTCTCCCTCTCCTGCCACCGCATGAACGAGGAGCTTGCTTCCCTTTCTCCTCCCACCATGACTGTAAGTTTCCTGGGGCCTCCTAGTCATGCTTTCTATTAAGCCTGTGGAACTGTGAGCAATTAAACCACTTTTCTTTATGAATAACTCAGTTTCAGGTAGTTCTTTATAGCAGTGTGAAAACAGACTAATATAGAAAATTGGTACTAGGAGTAGGGCATTGCTATGAAGATACCTGAAAATGTCAAAGTGACTTTGTAACTGGGTAATGGGCAAAGTTTGAAATAGTTTGGAGGGATCAGAAGAAGTTAGGAAGATGTGGGAAAGTTTGGAACTTCATAGAGACTTGTTGAATGGTTGTGACCAAATAGCTGATAGTGGTATGAAAAATGAAGTCCAGGCTGAGGTAGTCTCAGATGAAGATGAGTAACTTATTGGGAACTGGAGAAAAGGTCACTCTTATCATGCTTTAGCAAAGAGACTGGTAGTACTGTGCCCCTGCTCTAGGGATCTGTGGAACTTTGAACTTGAGAGATATAATTTAGGGCATCTAGCAGAAGAAATTTCTAAGCAGCAAAACATTCAAGATGTGGCCTGGCTGCTCCTAAAATCCTATGCTCATTTGCATAAGCAAATAAAATTTATATTTAAAAGGAAAGTAGAGTGTACAAGTTGGGAAAATTTGCTGCCTGACCGTGGGGTATAAAAGAAAAGCCCGTTTTCAGGAGAGAAATTCAAGCTGACTGCAAAAATTAACATAAATAAAGAGGAGCCAAATGTTAAAAGCCAAGACAATGGGAAAAATGTCATCAGGGCGTTTCAGAGATCTTCAAGGCAGTCTCTTCCATCACAGACCCAGAGGCCTAGAAGGGAAAAATGGTTTCTATGGCTAGGCTTAGGGCCCCACTGCTCTGTGCGGCCTCAGGACATGGTGCCCTGTGTCCCAGCCACTCCAGCTGCAGCTATGGCTAAAACGTGCCAAGGTACAGCTCAGGCTGTGGCTTCAGACGGTTCAAGCCCCAAGCCTTGGCAGCTTCCACATGGTGTTGGGCCTGTGGGTACAAACATGTAAATGTGCAGGCAGAAGCCTGCCGCAGGGCTGGAGCTTACATAGAGAACCTCTGCTAGGTCAGGGTGGAGGGGAAGTGTGGAGTTGGAGCCCCCACACAGAGTCCCCACTGGGGCACTGCATCAGGAAGCTGTGTGAAGAGGGTCACTGTCCTCCAGACCCCAGAATGGTAGATACCTTGACAGTTTGTACGATGTTCCTGGAAAAGCCACAAGCACTCAATGCCAGCTAGTGAAAGCAGTCAAAGGGGCTGTTCTCTGCATGCTGTGGGAGGGACCTGGTGGGAGGTGATTGGATTATGGGGCCAGATTTTTCTGATTGTTCTCATGATAATGAATTAGTTCTCAGGAGATCTGATGGTTTAAAAGAGCACAGCACTTCCCCCCTTGCTCTCTCATTCCTGCTACCATGTGAAGAAGGTGCTTGTTTCCCCTTTGCCTTCCACCATGATTGTAAATTCCTTGAGGCCTCCCAGACATGTGTCCCATTAAGCCTGCTGAGCTGTGATCCAATTAAACCTCTTTTCTTTATAAATTACCCACTCTCAGGTAGTTCTTGATAGCAGGTGAAAATGGACTAATACATTTTTGAATTATTATTATTATTAGTCTTTACTGTCTGGCTCCCCAAATAAGAAAAGGAGAAAAATGAAGGGTGCAGGAGGGTGCCGGCCCTTTAAATCTTCTGAAAGTCACTTCAGCCAGAAGAGGAGGGTCTTGAAATAATGAGAGGAGATGCAACAACAACGGCTGTCTTATGATCAGAAACAAAAATCAGTAATCAGAGATCAGATCTCTAATATTTGGAAGACTGGGTGCCTTTTGCCCATAGTGATTCCCTCTAGTTACATGCAAGCTGCTCTTAGAATATGCATACGGCTGCCTGCCAGAGATGGGGGTTGGTTATGAATTGCTGCTGCTGTGCTAATTGGTGAAATTGACTAAAACTAAATGTAATTATCATCTGCTATGACCTGAATGTTTGTGTCCCCCAAAATTCATATGTTGAAACCTAATGCAATAGTATTAAGAGGTGGGACCTTTACCGGGTGATTAAATCATGAGGGCTCCTAGTTCCCTTATTAGTGCCCTTTAATAAAAGATGCCTGAGAGAACTTTTTTGTCCCTTCTACCATATGAGAATACAGGAAAAAGGTGTGGTTTATGAGGAAGCAGATCTCACTAGACACCACCAGTGCCTTGATCTTGAACTTACCAGCCTCCAGAACAATGAGGTATAGATTTCTATTCTTGATAATTCTAAAGTATTTTGTTATAGCAGCCTGAACAGACTAAAACATCATCCAAGATGTTCCTTGAAAATTGCAATCTTTCAATAAACTACAGAGTTCCAAAATAGTTACATCAGACAGGTTCTGCCAGTGCAATTGTTGTATAGGTGGAAGACAGATTCCTGGTGTTTTCTATTTTGCCATCTTCACAGAATCCTCTCAGAAAATTTAATTTGATTATTTTATTAGATGGAAGAGCAATTGGAACTTGCCAGTTGTTACCCTATTGATCCTTAAGACTTTTTAAATAATTATTTCCCTGTGAGGAGATCAAACTCTAGATTTTGAATTTACTTTATCTTTTAAATAACAATGTAAATGTGTTTATTTATTCCAAGAGAGATGCTAAGTGGCTCAAAATATCCACATTGCTTATTGATTGTTTCAGCTTCATAAGAAGTAAGCTTGCTTCCTAAAAAAATCAGCAGGTTATTTGGTAGATTATGGAACTGTATATATATTATGAAGAACTATATATTTATTAATAATGTATTCATAAATACACTTAGAAAGTCTACCAGTATATAACAAATTGTTAACAGTGTTTACATTTAGAGGTTGAAATTATAAAGGGACTTCCACTCTCTCTATGCTTAATTTCTTTTTTTAAAAAAGATTCTATATTATCAAGAAAAAAAAACCCTTTAATACAGATATTTACATTTTGAAAGGAAACCCCTACTGAATTCAATCAGAATAAAGGAAGATGGATTATCTTGAAGGAGACTGCCAGTCCAAACTGGTGGGTTTGGTCTTCCCTTTTCAAATGAACCAGGTTAATTGCGGTATGCATCCCGAATATTCTTTCCTTTGGTCATATTTGCTGTATCCTTGACGTAAGGATACACTGGAACTTTCTTTTATGAATACCCTTTATCAGTTACCAAAAGTTTCATTCTAAAGAGCATTCACAACCCACCTAGCGCATGGTAGATGTTCAATAAATATACTGGATGAATGACTGCATGATGACGTCGACACACTTTCATAAGTCACGTTCAGGTGAACACCAATTGTCACGTCCTTCTCATCAGTTATCCACTGAAAGTCTGGGTTATCCTGGGAGGCTCAATAGAGCTATTGTTTATTGATTCTTCTACATACTTTTTACATTTGACAATACAGATTTGTTTTAGGGTCTCCAATACTATATCCACTTAACACAGGTGATGTCCGTGTTTGGATGGGAAACTTTTCATACCATGACCTTAAGTAGTGTGAGGGAGCTGTAGCTGGCAAAACTTCTGGCTTAGGAAACATTGCACCAAGCTGACATGGAAGATGAAAATGAGTAGCTGAGTTGCTAGGCATCAAACTTTCAAGTGCTGACAGCTATGGGCTTCATGGTACTTGGATGCTAACAGAAAGTAAGCCACTTCCATTATAAAAACATCATTAGAAGTGTATTGAAAATATTGTAACCAGAAATGAGGTGTGAATTAGAGGAGGAGAGAGAGGTAGAGGAAGAGAAAGGAAAAAAAGAAAAGAAAGATAAGGCAGGAGGAGGGAGAAATAATGACCTAAATTTCAATAGCTAGAGAGAACTGCAGTTAACATTTTGATGTAAGCACAGATACACAAATACACAGTCACTTCAGTACTTTCTGTAAAATTGGCAAGTGCACAAAACTTGGACAAGATCCCATCAGTTGTAAGCATGTGAAGTTTACCATAGTCGAGAGGCATTTAGGAAGATGTGTTTAAGATACAGTAAAGTTTATGCCCAAGTACGAAAGAAGGGGAAAGGAGCAGTTGGGTGAGTGGCATTCCTAGGAGTCGTCAATCTCCTAGGTGTCTGAATATAGACATCATAGAAGAGAAGGAACTGACTGAGTAGATTTGGGACCATTAGCAGAGAGTGAGGCAAAAATAAAAATGGCCTTGTAAATGAGAAAGTTGAGAAAAAAGTACTCTGATGGGACAAAGTAGATTAAAACTAGAAGCTTAAGATTTTAAAATACAGTTTCGTAACTATTAGATAGAATATATAAAATATATACTATTTTTATTATTGATAATTATGACGTGGGGACTGCTTTGGGAGGGGATCAAGGGGTCACTTTAGTCATGGGCATTATTGTCTGCCACTTTATTTCTTGGTGCTGCTACACATTATACAACATGAATACTTGTATAGTTATGGATCTTTGGCTTCTAAGGTAAGGCCTGTTATGGGTTGACATGCAGGTATGTGATATGGGGCTGGTACTTTAAAGAATATGTTTGTGTGGAGAGGATGCAGACAGAGAAGCCATGAGTGGTTTCTGTGGGTGCCCTAAGAAGGAGAGGATGACTCTATAGCACATTCTTGAATTTTCTTATTTTTCTGTCTTCACTCTATTTCTGATTATCATACGTGATACAGTCATAAGGAGAAAAAGTAAGTCCAATGTGTCCATGATAGGGTAGTAATATTTTTGTTCAATAATTTTATAGCATGCATATAGCATGACAATATGCTAGGCTGATAGCCACTGCTAATTGTATCGATCATTTTCCTGTGTTACAACTTGAGAATTTTCGTGGTCTATAATATTCACATTTCCTTCTTTCCCACATTACATAAAGGCTGAGAGTTGACTGCAAGTGTGCTGTGGGCCATCTTCAAGTTCAGTCCATGTATCCTCTCATTTCTGGACCTAGGCTGATGGAGTGGCCCTTATCTGGGACATATGTTCTTGTGGCAGGAGGCAAGAGCCCAAGAGGTTGTGCTGACATATGTAAAACATCCATTGACATAACTGGTCTTAACAGTAGGGTAGAGGGTATATTCTGCCTAGAAGGAGGCTTCACAAGGGTGGAGGTTTATAATCTGCTTACAGAAGAGGACAAGAATAATTGTGAGTAATACTAAGATATGCCAAATTAATCAACTAGAGCTTAATTTTGTGATAGTGGTCTTTGGGGGTGCTTGGGGGTACTACCATGGGAAGGAAAAAAGTCTTTGATTGCAGTTAAAGCAAAAGAAAAGATTCTAAAAGTGTCTCATGTCCATCCATTCCTAATTTTATCACATAATTTTACCACAAAAATTAAAAATGAATTTAATATTTAAAATGCAAGTATAATTAGAAATGCAAAGAATATAACAATATTAAAAATGCAAAGGAATGCAAATATAAATTATGTAATTTATCTTTTTGACGTACCTCGTCTGTGGAGCCTTGTGCCGACATAATTTCATCTTGTTTAGTTTGCAGATAAAAAGATAATCCCTGATACTATGTCAATTACACTGTGAAAAGCTCTTCTACCATTATACGGAAAAAAAATAGCTGGGCTTCTTACACTGTCTACTAGTAGTAAAGGAAACGGAAAAAAAATACTGTTTGACCCAGCTACATGTTTCATCTCAATTGAGTTAGCAATTTACTCCTCAACATATTTTTCTTTGGATTGCTTACTTAACCATTTTAAGATGACACGCAGCAGTTGTACTTCAGAAGTATGCTATCAGCAATCTCCTTCTTTATAGTAACTATTCTTTGTAACCAAGTTCCCACTGCCTGTGATTGAAAAGTCTAAGATATTAAGGTCTAAAAATTGAGGTTTTAAATTGAAAGGAAAACAGCTCAATTTTAACTATAGTGCAGGACTTTGATTTTTTAACATTAATTTATAGGAATCTTTGTAAAGAACGTTTTCAAATTTGATGTTTCTTTTACCTTAGTTCTTTCAGGGATTGAAATAGAAGTATTAAGCTTACGGTGTTAAGGTTCATGTGAATATGAATGCATATTTTGTTAGTGTAGTTATTTTCCATTGGAGCCTTTTACAACCACTAAGAAATTAATAATACCATCATCATATGCCTTTGTTGATTGTTGTGTTTGGGAATTAAGTACTAAATGGTATTTTACCATCCTTTGTGGAAGACCAGAGTCAAACTCCACCCTCATTTAAGAGGCTTTCTTCAATTACACTGGTCCTCAATAAACTCTCTAAACTGTGAGACTGTTTTTTTCTTTTCTTTTTCTTCTCACAAAATCTATCATGGTTTCTAAATTGTACAATTCATGGGTCAGAGCCAGCCCGAACCTGTTTGCCCTTGTCCCAGCTCCCTGCATGGGCTTGTCAGGTAGTGGCTCTAAATCTGTTTGTTGAAGGAATAAACATGTTTCAAGTTCAAATTGAAATGAATTATTTCAAGTTCAGTTTTTTTTTTTTTTTTTAAGGTGATACAGCTATGAATTCTTTGAACCAAGGAATGTATGGTATTCCTATATATGTATTGAGGGCCCCACCTGGTACCTTGCACACAGCAGATAAATTGTTGAACTGAACTAAACTCTTAATTTTAAACACAAGTTACTACTGCCCACCTATGTTGACAAAATCCCTAGATACTTAAAACTGAAATGAGCAGGGTGGGCATGGTGGCTCACGCCTGTAATGCCAGAACTTTGGAAAGCAGAGGCGGGCGGATCACCTGAGGTTGGGAGTTTGAGAGCAGCCTGGCCAACATGGTGAAACCCCATTTCTACTCAACACACAAAATTAACCGGGCATGGTGACACATGCCTGTAATCCCAGGTACTCAGGAGGCTGAGGCAGGATAATCACTTGAACCCAAGAGGTGGAGGTTTTGGTGAGCCGAGATCTCATCCTTGCACTCCAGCCTGGGCAACAAGATTAAAACTCCAACTCAGAAAAAAGAATTGAAATATTAGACAGTAGATGGGACAAAGAAAAAAGATGGGATGAGTGATTATTTTGTGAATAAAAATAGCAATTGATATTTGGAGAATATCATATTTGGATCATGAACTCTTTAAAGTTGGAAGAAGGCTTTGAGGCCTGTCCAAAACATCTAGGACATTATGTATTCCAATGTCACATGGCCTTGGTTCCAGTCTTGAATCCTTCCTAGGTGTGGCCTTGGTCCATTTATCTAAACTCTCTTTGTCTCACCTCTAAAGTGATCATCTTGAATCACCTCTAAAAATGATCGTAACAGTATCTACTTCATAAGATTGCTGTGAGGATTACATGAGGCAATGCAAGAAAAATATTCAGCCCAGTATGAGGCAGAGTAAGTGCCTAACAAAAGTAAGTTATCATATTGTTGTTTCTGTTTTTGTTGTGTGTTGAACACCTCTGTCATGCAAAGAACCATGGGAGGATGCAGGAATAAGAAATGGCCTCAGAAGTTCATTACTACTGCTTATTGTTTTTAAAAATGAGCCTTTTTTGAACAGTTATTATTTAGTTGACATTATGTAAAATATTGAATCCATTATCCTCATGCTCAACACAACTGTTTAATGAATGTGGAAACTGAGACTGAGGAAGGCCAAATATCTCACTCAAGGTCCCCCAAAAAGTAAGTGGAAAAGATGGGATTCAAATCCAGTTGTCCCGGCTAATGCCTGCAGTTTGTGCTCTCTCATAGGAAACACCTCCAAAAGTTATGTAAGGAGGAAGCAACGACAGTTCTATTGCAAAGTGGGTATTGTTAGGAAGGGGAGATCATTTTGCATTGGGAGTGATTGTGGAAAACAGGGAAAGTGACATTAGATGAGCAGAATTTTCATAATGAAAGGTAAAGGGAGAGTTGTAGTTTGAACCATATGAACTCATTTTTGCAGGTCAAAAAGTCAAATATTCATAATTTTATACGATTCCACCTAAGAAATATTTGTGGTAAGAGTGATGACATGGAAAAGACTTAAAAAATGGGGAGTTTTAATCCTTTACCAGGCTCACCATTTTCAAATGAGGGCTCCTGAACATTATAGAGAAAGGGGAAAATCAGAAATGTGAACAGCTTAGACTACAGAGATTCTGGGAAGAGGGTAAGAATCTTTAATCAGATGAAATTCAAGAATAAATTGATAATGCCATGATTGTTTAGGGATAGGTATTTTAAGCCAGTTTTAATATGTCTTTTTATTTTTCAGCAACTTATGTAAGATATAAACAAATGATTTACTTAAAATTGTAACAAACAGTAGGGGCAATGAAGATGTTTCTGGGTTTCCATGAAACATTTTAGGATTAATCCAAGCACACAACATTTCATTATTTCAAGAAGAGATATGTATCAGACATAAATAATATTGCAAAAATCTCTCCTGCATCAAATTCACCAAGATGATTTCTTTGACACAAAGTACACAAAGCTTACTCCATATAGGAAAAGAAAGATTTTATACTTTTCTGTTCAGAAAAATAGAGACCAAAGTGGGCATTTAAAGGCTATCTTTATTTCCATTTTTGGAATGGACTCATCTGCTTTGCTGCCGGAGAGTCATCATTTATCTGGAGAGTTAACATTTCTGCCCTGCACTTTGTTCTGAATGAGCACAGCCTGCAATGCAGAAACAGTTTTTCAGAAAGAAGCGAGAGTGACATTATTCGCCAGGAATCTCAAGGACAGGGCTCTTTCCACCCCACCTAAGGTCACGCTCCAAGGCTCTTTTTTTTTTTTTTTAAATACTTTAAGTTCTAGAGTGCATGTGCACAACGTGCAGGTTTGTTACATATGTATATATGTGCCACGTTGGTGTGCTGCACCCATTAACTTGTCATTTACATTAGGTGTACCTCCTAATGCTATCCCTCTCCCCCACCCCACCCCACCCCACGACAGGCCCCCGTGTGTGATGTTCCCCTTCCTGTGTCCAAGTGTTCTCAAAGAATTTACGTTTTATTTCTGGAGACCTCTGGAGATAAGAAAAGGACACTGATGTATACCAACATTGTTATATAAGAGGCAATGTTCTAGATCCTTTAGATACTTTATTTCATTTAACTTCTCCACAGTATTACTATTACTACCACTATTGTTATACTACCATTATTTTTAACATGTAAAACTGGAAGGTTAGGAAAAAAAGAGGCCTACGGTCACATCCTTTGATTCAAACCCTTGTCTTACTAACTCCAAAGTCCATTCTCCCTGTTTTACCTCACAGTGAGTGCCTCGTAGTCAGAACTCTTCCACCTCAGTTTGGTCTACTCATTGCAATATTTAACAATTCTACTACCAACACCGTCCCCCTAAATCAATAGCTCATAATTGAGAGTAATTTTGTCATCAGAAGACATTTGGCAATGCTGGGAGACATTTTTGGTTGTCACAATTTGGGGCAGTGAAAACTGGCAGGTAGCTGGTTGAGTCCAGGAATGCTGCTGATCACCGTGCAGTGCACAGGACTGACCCCACGACAAAGAATGATCCCACTCCATTGTCATCAGTGCCAAGGTTAGGAAGCTGTGGCCTAAGTCTTCCATGCTTCTTAATTCCCTCACCCATCCCCGTATTTTCTTGTTCTGGAAATTTTTGCCTACCTTCTGACAATCCGTATTTATTTCTAGACAATTAGAAAAGCTGAATAATTAATGTAATCTTCTCATTATGAAACTTTCATTAATATATTTTGTAGAGATGATAGGCTAGACACTGCACAATGAAATAGATCTGTTTCTTTCTATTAGGAGCTTATAACCTTAGGCAGGCTTCTTTACTAAAGCCTAGAAGAGAAGCCAGCAGGAATACAGCTGTGCTAAAGTCACACACATCGTAGGGAAGGCTTTACATTCTCAGAAGTTAATGAGAAAGGGAAAATGTTTTTCAGGTGAAGAATGGAGGGTTATGGGGACGGCAGTGCCATATCCCTTGGGGGAGCCAAGGAAGTCATCACCTTCTCCCTGCTAGGTGTAGGATAGCCACGTGGAGGATGCAAAATTTCAGAACCTACCAACAGTAGGAAGAAATTTTTCCCGGGGGCAGTGCTGGACGTACACTGAACATACACAATGCCAATACATACAGGTATGCACATATTTTTTCTTTTACATCTTGTTTTTGGTTTTACTAATGAATAATCCTGCAAATGATCTAACTCTCTCTTGTCCTTTGCTTTCTTGTGTAAACACAGCAACAAGCAAACAGTAATTCAGTTATACCCTGTATTTGCAGCCTTCTTAATTGTTTTAAATTCTTTAAACGAAAAGCTAATGTTTATTTGCCATTTTTTACAAAACAGCTTTATTTGGGACATACACTCACAATCCTCCAAGAACAAATAGCTGTATAGATTTCCACCAGGCCCAAAGCAAACATAATTTATGGAACGACAAGCCTCCCAAATCCTGTATTCTTAGATTTCTTTTTTTTTTTTTTTTTTTTTGAGGCGGAGTCTCGCTCTGTCGCCCGGACTGGAGTGCAGTGGCCCGATCTCAGCTCACTGCAAGCTCCGCCTCCCGGGTTTGCGCCATTCTCCCGCCTCAGCCTCCCGAGTAGCTGGGACTACAGGCGCCCGCCACCTCGCCCGGCTAGTTTTTGTATTTTTAGTAGAGACGGGGTTTCACTGTGTTAGCCAGGATGGTCTCGATCTCCTGACCTCGTGATCCGCCCGTCTCGGCCTCCCAAAGTGCTGGGATTACAGGCTTGAGCCACCGCGCCCGGCCGTATTCTTAGATTTCTAATTCCGGTAAGTGTGGCTTTAATATGCAGTCTAAGGCCTTTCCTGGTTGCATTATCTCTGAGCAGCCACAAGAGGGAGTCTGAAGAACGCAATCCTCTGTGGAACCACGATTCCAGAAACCATTTCCTTTAGTCCACAGCAGAAGCATCCGCAGCTTCCTGTATTGTAAGCGGAAGGAAGAGACCCTTAGAACAGTCACTTGCAGGTCCTTTTAACGTTCAGTTTACTCGGAAGAGGGAGAAAGGGAGGTTCTGACGGTTCCTCGAGATTTCCTGTCCTGGGTTTGTAAACGATGCCTGAGGGAGGTTTGGCAAAATCTGCTCACACAGGCATTGGGCTCCATTTGATTTTGCTGAATTTTTGCCATGCCAGAAACGGCCAAGGCTACTAGGGTGACTCGGGGTTTGAGTGGAATTCATCACTCTAAGTTTGATTTTTCCACAGTGATTCATTTCCTTCAAAAAGGATCTTGATGATTTAGTTTGCCTTTGGCATTTTCAAAGGAAGAGAGATCAACATTCTCTCTTTTCTTTCAAAATAGAACAGGGAATGGAAATCAGAGCCCCAGGTCTATCCTTGCACCCTCTCTCTGTTTATGTGCTGTTGCCACAGGTGGGTGTCCTTCAGAAAGCTCAAGTGCATCCAAGAATACTCAGACAATTTCTATCAGGTAGGGCACTCAGGAAAGAGGACACTGATGGAATATTGGGGTCTCGTAGTAGTTCTCAAACTTGGGCATAGATCAAAATCACTCAGAATACTTCCTTGTTCACAGAGCTCCGTTTCGATTCAGTAGGTCTGAGGTCGGGGCTGAGAATTAGCATTTTTAACAAGTTCTCAGGTGATGCTGAGATTGCAGTTTGGAGAGCACACATTGAGAATTACTGCTCTGGGGAGTATTCTATGGTCCCTAAGATTTCTCCATTAATCCTGAGAATGGGTCCTGAGAATCTGCAGCACACTGGTCACAGTAACGATGTGCTCCCACGTGGGATGGGTGCCTGAGATTCTGATTCCAGCTTCTAAGGCAATGACGACTATTCCCCACTCACATCTCCTTGCAGATTCTAATGCTCCATGAAAGCTAGACGTCTGAATTGAACAAAATCTTCAGACTGCTTCCCCAGAATTCTTCAAACCACTGAGCTTCCCTGCCACAACGTCTCACAACCCTGCTGATGGCTGTGGCCTCTGTTTTAAAATCTGAATGCATGGGAGGATGTATAGGCAAATGCATTCTCTACCAAGTGGATGCAATTTGCTAGAGTTTTATAGATTGACTCAATTTCTGGGCGACCTTGACAAGTTACTTAATCTCTGGGTATGTTCTATAAAATGGGAACAATAGCTGCACTTACAGATGGGTGCGTGGGTTGAATGACCTAATGCTTAAACAGTGATTAGAACAATGGCTCTCACATTGTTCTCAACAAATATTAGCTATTACTGTTACCCTTCACCTTCACTTGTAGTATCGATTTCCTTATCTGGAAACTTGAACTAAAAAGCCTCTCAATTTCTGAGAGTGTATTCCTGTGCTGTGTTATTGGAATGTTGGAAGTATGATGGAGTTACCTTTAAACCTTTCACCTGGCTGAATGATATGGCCTGACCGCCATGCAGAGGTCAGTGACCACGTGTAAAGGTCAATTATAATTTCTAAACCACATAGCTTCTTCCAGGTTTATTAATTTTGAACAATCTGTGGTGCTGACTGTATGACCTTTGTAGCAGGTTAGAACTTACTTGAAACCGTTATTCTTTCTGCGTTACAAAATAACAGGAGGAAAAATAGGAAATGTGGTCCTGGTAAGATCAATGTGCTCCTAGCACACTGCTGTGTAATTTGGGGCAATGTATTTCATGTGCCTGTATCTGTTCCCTGAGTGATAAAATGGGTTAACAATTAAAAGCTGCTTCAGGATTACCAATCTGGTTTTCCACATTATATGACTAAGTATTGTTGAATTACAAATGCTTCTCAACTTACGGTGATGCTATATTCTGATAAACCCATCATGAATTGAAAATATGGTAAGTAAAAAATACATTTTTTACTACAATAAACCCGTGATGAAGTAGAAAACTTGTAAGTCAAACCATCCTAAGTCAAGGACCATGTGTGCTTATAAACTTTAAACAAATATCTTTTATATGAATTTTCATTTTTACCTTTTAATTTCTTAAACATTTATTTACTGTATAGGTAGTATTGTCAAGATGTAAAATCCAACATGTTGAAAGGGTAAACAAGGAAAAACAAACTTCCCTCCATACTCATCACCTGCCTACACAGTCTCTATCCACTGAAACTTTGTTTTTTCAATTAATAGACATTATCTATTTGAGCGGTTTTAGATTTACATAAGAATTGGGTGGAAAGTACACAGAGTCACCATATACTGCTGCCCCACATACACGCAGCTTCCCCCTCTAGTTTCAACATCCCACACCACAGTGGGACATTTGTTACCATCAGTGACCCAGCATTGACACATCATTATCAGCTGAAGTCCACAGATTACATTAGGGTTCACTCTTGGTGTTGCACGTTCTGCGGGTTTTGACAAATTTATTTTGACATGTATCCACTGTTAGAGTATCACACAGAATAGTTTCACTGCCTTAAAAGTCCCCTGTGCTTCACCTACTCATCCTACCTTCACATTAAAGCCCTAGAAACTTCTGATCTTGGTACTGTCTTCATAGTTTTGCCTTTTCTAGAATGTCATATAGTTGAAATACTACAGCATCTATCCATTTTAGATTGGCCCCTTCCACTTAGCAATATGCATTTAAGTTCCCTCCATGTCTTAACTCACTCATCTTCAAATTCGTCTTCACCTATTTCTATTCACCTATTCAAGGACATCTTGGTTGATTTCAGGTTTTGGCAAGTATGAATAAAGCGCTGTAAACATTCATGTGCGGGTTTTTGCGTGGATGTAAGTTTTCAGATTGAGACTTTTAAAACCATAGCTCTGAGATACAAGGAAATCTTAACCACTTGGGACATAGGACTGCCTTTTATCTCTCACACGCATCTTGTATTGAAGTCGGTTTCAAGCAGCTAATGTGATCATTGCCATAGTGTTTTCAACAACATTTCTTAAAACATGTGTCTTTTAAACATTTTCTTCTCTAGGCTGACTCAGTAAAATATTGGTTAGGATGCTCTCCCCACCAAGAAGCTGAGGTGACATTGAAATGTTACCTGTTTGATCATCCTCTCTTGCCTCTGGATCCAGATAAGGCTCTCTACTGATGACATAACCATCATCCCAGTGTTCCCAAGTACATAATCCTCTGTCTGGCTGGCCCATCCTCAGCCACACTCACCATGTCTACCTCCCACCTTAATCCTATATCCATGGCTATGTCACTCAATATCCTTATTGCTATTTCCCTTACTTAATAAAAGCTGCTATCTTCCTCCCCTGCCTTCAGAATATTATACAACAATTTGCCTGTAAGAGGTGTTTAGTAAACATTTATTGCTAGCACAAATGTTGTTGACACTGTTGCAGATAAGAACTATTTGACTAATCAGATTCTGTATCCCCTTGCATGAAAGATGCAGATTCATAAGAGGCACTTCTGGAAGAATAACAATAGCTATCATATTTTAATATTCACTACATATTAGGCATAATGCTAAGCATTTTCACATGTTACCTCACTTATCCTCATCAAAATCTCTATTTGTTATTATTACTCTCATTTTACGTATGAGGAAACTGAACCTTTGCAAAAATAAATAACTTGCCCGAGGACCTATGCAAACAGCCCATGTACTACAAGAATTCCAAGATGCATATCAGGACCTATGGCATGCAAAACCCAAACAAATTTTAATTGATCTCACCTGTCACATTGAAGTGAATTATTTAAGTCCTTGTCAATATAAATTTGAGCTTCTGGTTATTTGGTTAGTGTTTGTTTTCCTCCAAAGACTGTAAACTTTGTGAAGTTAGGGACTATTTTGCTACATATACAGATGGTCCCCAACTTACGATGGTTGCAATTTACTGACTTTACCATGTATGAAAGTGACATGTATTCAGTAGACATGTATTCAGTAGAAACTATACTTTGATTATGCATACAACCATTTTGTTTTTCACTTTTAGTGCAGTATCCAATAAATTACATGATATCTTAAACACTGTATTATAAAATAAGCTTTGTGTTAGATGATTTTGCCCAACTGTAGGCTAATGTGTGTTCTGAGCACATTCAAGATGGGCTAGGCTAAGCTGCGATGTTTGGTAGGTTGGGTGCATTGAATGTATTTTCAACTTAACAATATTTTCAATTTAAGATGGGTTTATTGGGTTATAACCCCATAGTAAATCAAGGAGCTCTTAGCAAACTGGCCAATAATAGGTATTTTTAATCTATAAATGACTTCAGCCTTCCTGTGGGTCAACAAATTCATCTCTTGACACATCAACCCTGCTGAAAAATAAGGCATTTTGGAACCTGATATGAACAGTCATCACAAGGAATGTATTATTATCATCTCCTAGAACCGTGGTACCATTCCTATGTTTCATTCTTCAGGTTAATTTCTGGTATAGATCTTTGATGGAGAAAAACTGGGTCTAGTGAAGCACATTTTCTAAATGATTTGTGTAATATTAAGACCTTCACGTCTATTCTTAAAATTCTAACCATACTTATGTGTGTTGGTTGCTGGGATTACATTATTATGCCTACCCATAAATTATCAATTTTAACCCAGGAAGGAAGAATTTATGTTCTCACAGTTAGTGGCTCAATGTATATATGAACCAAAAATGGCTATTAGAGATTTGTGTGCTATCACAAAGGACAGTGGAAGCAAAACCAGAATGTATTATTGTATTCTTTTCAAAAGCATTGCGTTTTTGCTATTGACTTCCTATTGCTTAGAGTTTCAAGTTTTAACTTCTCAGCCTGGCATTCAAGAAACTCCATCTGATGACCCTAGCTTACATGCTCACCTTTACGTAATAGTCCTCAATAGGGCCTCTGGGCTGCTGAAATGGATTCCGCTGTCCCTGTCTTATGTCAGGGTCGTTTTAATCCACACCTTGCTCAGATAGCATGATTTGTTCACTTCTCTATCTATCCATACTTTCTGTAATTCCTCAAAACCAAGAATAAATGGAGTTTTCTGCTTTCTCTGGATGACTTCAATATATACTAGGAAGTTGATCACAACTTAGCAGTGTGAATAAGGGCTCAGATTCTGATTTGGTTGAAACAAGTCTTCATTATTTGCTCTCTAGGTGGTCTCGAGGGAGTTACTAATTTCTCCAAATATAGTGTCCTTATTTGCAAAATGTAAATAGATAAAATTACCTTATAGAATTATTAAAAGAGTAAATGAAACTTTACATGTAAAATGCTTAACAGTGAACACACAGAAATCAAAAGCTATAGATTGTTTTGAATTCCTTTAAATTATTTCAAATGTTAGCTTTGTAAATTAGATTGTAATTTCTTGTGTGAGAACTGAGATTATAATTTACGTTTTGAATTATCACAACTGTGATTGCTTCATACATTCTTTCAGACCCAAGTAATCGGAGAACAACATGAAGTTAAAGGAAGATATAAAAACTTTGACATATGGTCCTCCGGTCAAGTCTGCATTATACTTCAACCTATAATAGTCAAGAACACAAGAGAAGGACTGCTCTATTAGTGGTGGTGATAGAGTAGGATTTTGTGTTGAATTTTAGTAATGTGAGGTTCAGGAAAGTATAGCACCTTCAATAAGAAGCCAATGGGGAGTAGGATTCACAGGTCTGGCAGTGAGAGGAGAGACAAGAGCTGGAGATACCAACTTCTGAGTGGTAATTGAATCCGTAGGCATGCAGGGTACCACCTGGGAGGGAAATGTAGCATGCAAAACAGAGAGGATTTAGGAGCAAGGATTGTAGACTTGCTTATAGGCTGCACAGATGATGATTAGTTTGCAAAGAAAGTGAAAGAGCGACTAGAAAGATAAAAGTAAATCAGTGGTAACGCTGTCCCCAGTAGAAGAGAATATGAAGAAGATGGGCGTGCTTGATGTTGCCAAGTGCTTCTGAGGGGCCAAAGAAGTGAAGGTCTATAATAAACATTGTGTTTATCAGCAGGAGGCCACTGTTGACCTTTGTGGGAGCTCTCAGAAAGTTATTTGAAGTAGATCAAGAAGAGAATGGGAAACAAAAAAAATAGAGACATCAGGTAAAGAAAACAATTTTAAAAATTACTGTTAAAGAGTGAGTAGAGACAGGCACAGGGGATCTAGAAAGAAATGTGAGCTTTATTAACCTTTTTCAGGGGAGAGTTTTGAACATGAGTAAAAGCCAATAGGGAGGTTACAGATCTGTTACAGGTTGAATTGGTCCTCCTATATTCATGTATAAAAGTCCTAACCTCCAGTACCTCAGAATGTGACCTTATTTGGAAATAGAGTCACTGCAAGTGTAATTCATTAAGATGAGGTCATACTGGCTTAGGTTGGGTTCTAATCCAGTATGACTGGTGTTCTTTAAAAAGCTGAAATTTGGACACAGAGATGTTTCCATGGAGAATGCCACGTGAAGATGAAGGCAGAGATTGGGGTGATGTTTCTACAATCCAAGGAATACCAGAGATTGCCAGCATTCCACAAGAAGCTAGGTGAGAGGAATGGAATGTATTCATTTTCACAACCCTAAGAAAGAACTAATCTTGCCAACAACCTTGATTTCAGACTTGAGCCTCCAGAACTGTGAGACAATGACTTTCAGTTGTTTAAGCCACCCAGTCTGTGGTACTTTGTTCTCGCAGCCCTAGAAAACTGATACAAGATCATAGGAAAAAGATGAACATACAAAGGATAGTTGATGGTATGAGTGCCTCAGAAGGTAAGAATGGGATGCAAGTTGGTAAGAAGGCTGATAGAATGTAATCAATGTGGGTAGGCCTATTGTTTGTTATTGAAAAGGTAAAGGATTTCTCATCTGATGGCTTCTATTTTCTCTGTTAACTAGAAGGAGAGGTGTCTAATCAAAGTGAAGAAATAGAAGGGGGAATTTTGAGGACCTAAGTGAGTTGGCCTCAGGATTCAAGTCATTCATAATCTGCTCTCTTGTGTAACTCTCTTCAGCAGCAGCTGAAGTCACAGAGAAGTAAATAGCTGAGTCACTCAGTGCTGGAGTCTAGCAGGACAAGACAACTAAAATATAGAGCATCGAGAAATGTCACTGAAACAATATCTTGTGGAATCTCAGCCTACAAGCTGGGTTTGAAGGATACGGTTGATGGTTTGAAGATGGTAAAGGAGTCCTAATAAGTTTGCAGAATGGCAGGAGAAGTTGAACAGGCAAGAGAGGAGAGAGATGTGGTCATGGGACATCTGATGATGGGTCATGACAAGTCTCAAGACATGGCTATTGGAGCAACTAGACCAAGCCACGGAAGGGGAGGAGCACAAAAAAACTGTGAGGCATGGGCTGTAGATTACTCAACAAATAATCATCGAGTGTTTATTATGTGCCAGACACTACTCAAAGTGCTAGGAGTAAAATTGTAAACTAAGCAGGCATAAATATCTGCCTTGCAGAGCTTCCAGTGGAAAGTGTCAAATAACGAAAATATTATTGAATATGTCAGATCTGTAAGATAATAGTGCATTGGAAAAATTAAAATAGTGGTACTAGATCTGTGTGTGTGTGTGTGTGTGTGTGTGTGTGTGTTACCATGTTAAGAAGGGTGGTTGAGTCATACTTCCTGATAAAGTTATATTCTATTCAAAACAAGTGAGAAAGAAAGCTATTTTCTTGTCTGGAGGAACATTTCAGAAAAGGAGAAAGGCAAGTAAAAGTCCTGAATCCATATACACAATTCCATTCTAGCTCTTTTGAAATAAATGGGTGTCTTTCAGTGTGATTGCCAATATTTCTGTGCGTTTCCTCACAGAGGGTGGCCTCAGGAAGATTCTCACAGGGGAGGCCTCGCAGGTGTCCTCACAGGGAAACCACACAGTATCCTCACAGCTGTCCTCACAGAGAGAGGCCTTACAGCACAGGTGTCCTCACAGGGGGGGCCTCACAGGGCTTCCCTAACACACCTGCTGGTAGCTTCTTTTTTTTTTTTGAGACTGAGTTTCGCTCTTGTTGCCCAGGCTGGAGTGCAATGGCGCGATCTTGGCTCACAGCAACCTCTGCCTCCCAGGTTCAAGCAATTCTCCTGCCTCAGCCTCCCGAGTAGCTGGGATTACAGGCATGTGCCACCACCCCGGCTAATTTTGTATTTTTAGTAGAGATGGGGTTTCTCCATGTTGGCCAGGCTAGTTTTGAACTCCCGACCTCAGGTGATCCACCCACCTCGGCCTCCTAAAGTGCTGGGATTACAGGCGTGAGCCACTGCGCCCGGCCATGGTAGCTTCTGCTCTAGTTTACCCATCTTGTTGCCACACTGCTTCCTCTGTTGCTAAGACCCTGATGGGCCTGTGTTCTCTTGAGCATAGTGGGCCTCCCTGTGAGGCTATCGGATACCCCGCTGGCCTGCCACAGAATGCTTCCTATCTCAGGTGCAAAGAGTCAGGGTCCCGGCTATTGCCATGCCTCTGGGAAGCTACAGGACTTGACTGCTATTCTAGGTGGTGGCCTCGCCACCAACCCCACTTCTTTGCATGACTGCCAATGCCACTTCCAACTCTGGTCAACAGTACAGACTCGTCATATCCTTCCGGAGGTTGGGGCCACATCGTGCCTGTCACTGGAAACAAGATGTCCTTCCAGAAAGAGGAGGGAAGTCCTGGTCAAAATCTTGTCTCATACCCAGCTCTGAGAACAACTACTTGGCATATTAATTGGCACCACCTGTTTTTTTTTTTTTTTTTTTTTTTTTTTTTTTTTTTGGAGAAAGCCCTATCACAACAGGGCACTGTCTTGCCATCACTTCAAAGAAAAAACCAAGATACTGACAACGGTACATTTCTCAAGGTCTGGGTTATTTGTCCATATTTACAGTTATCTTTTTACCATGGGAAAAAATTAAAATGTGTTTGAACATTTTTAAAGGGCAAAAATCAATTGCATAGGTAATGAAAGTTTTATTATATAAACAGATACATTGTAAGAGGCTTTACCCTATGTTGAAGTGGATATAGTTGAGAGAGAGCAGTGACATGTTATATAAATCAGTGCTTAGAAATTAGTAATTTTATAAAAATTTATCTTAGAATCTCAGAATTTACAGGGATTTTATAATGGGGAATTTTGGAAAGTTAGATTAAGAGATTAGATATCTCTGTTTTCTAGATGAGTCTATTCAGATTTCAGGCTATAATAAACCACATCTCTGTACATTTAGAAATAAGTGAGCACTCATGTGGGTCCATTTGACTGAGTTTAGTGGAAAATTTGCCAGTTGAATAAATTGCAGTTACTACAAATCGTATGAAGTAGAGAAATAAACTGAAAAATTTTTTAATCTCAAGAAGAAACCAACAGGGGCCTATTTAATTCACTACCTAGAAGATGAAAATTTTGGAAGATTTTATGTTTTTAAGAGGTTAACTATTTCAAAAATATTCTCCCATAATTTTTAGACCTAACCTGACAGTTTTTGAATGACCAGAAAAATAGACTAACTCATCATGACCAAAATCCTATAATGACCATGTGCTGCGCAGCTCAAGCTAAAATTTCCCACGGAGAGGTAGGTAGTGAGGCGCGGGGTTTGGGAGGTGCTGTGACTTGCAGCAATGTAAACAGAGTTGCGTTCTTCTTCCACCGAGGATATTGATATTTCTGGTCTAGGCCATTCTCTGTTCTCAGGACCCCAGTGTTCACTTTCACAAGAAATATATACATTTTTTAATACCTTCTGTTCACCTTGTGATCCATCTTAATCTCTCCTTGCTCTTGTGACTTGCTTGTTTCAGGATTTGGGGATCACAAAGCCCACAAAGTCCTTTCTCTTCATAACCTGCCATCCAAAGACATTTTTGATGCTCAAACAATTCCCTGCTGTTTACCACTTCAGAGGTATCCTCCAAATAATTTTCCCCTCTTAACTTCAATAGTACTGTTTCTACTTTTCATCTGACTTAGTAGCTCATAAATCAAGAGACAGGAGAGGGAGAATGAAAACCACCTTTACTATAGATTCTTTTATTTTTCTCTTTTTCAGGGGTTATTTACTAATGGATAGTTTTCCATTTGTTCTTACTTTTATATTTTCACATCTTTTTTTTTTTACAACTGAAACTTGTGGATTTCCTTCACTTCTCTTTAAAAACTATTCTGCAATTCCATAGAAAATATTATTGAAAAGTATTGTAATAATTGACATATTTCTTGTTAGTAAACTTATTCTAATTATCTTGATTCATATTTATAAACTCTTGAGAGAATATACATATTTCTCACAAAATGGGTATGTATAATATTTGAAAATAAAGTAGAACCTTCAAGAGCATTTTGTTCTTTGCAGATTTGAGTGTACAGTAATTTGATCATTTCCTTAAGTCATGGGTCTTACCTTTGTCAGTAAGGATATATTCAGTTTCAGCAAGAGAAAACCCATACTCAAACTGGCTTATCAATAGGACCGTTTATTATCTCGTGTGATAGGAAGTTGAGGAACAGTGCTGCCTCCAGGGGAAGGAGAGAGGCTCCTGTTCTATTGTGTGCCTTCTCTTGGTTCTGTCTACCTCTGTGTATTGGCCTCCTTCTTAGGCTGTGAGCAAGGTGGCTGCAGCAGTTCCAGATATAACAAAGTCCA